>NC_058080.1:369840395-370181975 GCF_014858855.1 Bufo gargarizans
CTGCTTCTTGCTTGTGAGCCAATGAGTAATTGGCCTAAAAGCAATTTAAGCAGGGAGGAATCATGACTTCAGATGGAAAAAAATGACGAATATTCAAAAAAATGAATATATAGCACTATATTCAATATAGTGCTATATATTCGTTTTTTAGAATATTCGTCATTTTTTTCCATCTGAAGTGAACAGATGGAAAAAAAAATAATGATTATTCTAAAAAACTAATATAAAAGACAGAACAGAACAAGTGATTATGTGGCTGGAGGTATATTAGGCGGTCAGTGGATAACAATTTTACTGTAGGCCAGTACAGGCCCCAAAAATTTGGCATTCACCTGACAGAAAAGAACTTGTGATGATGTAGCTGGAAGTACAATAGGCGGTCACTGGCTAAAATTTTTACTGTAGGCCAGTACATGCCCCAAAAATAAGGCATTCACCTGACAGAAAAGAACTGATTATGTGTCTAGAGGTACATTAGGCAGTCACTGGATATATATTTTACTGTAGGCCACTAGAGTAGAGGCCCCAAAAATTAGGCATTTACCTGACAGAAAATGCCTTTTATGCCGCTGCATATACATAAGACCATTCTTTGTTCTGGGTGGTGGCGGATATGTGTGGGTTAGCATGAGGAAATACAATTACACGTGGTCATCACAGGCGTTAACTTCATCCGAGATCCATGCTTCATTCATTTTTAGAAATGTGAGGTAGTCCACACTGTCGTGAGCTAGGTGAATGCGCTTATCGGTCACTATCCCCCCTGCTGCGCTGAACGTCCTTTCGGACAGGACACTCGACGAGGGGCAAGCCAAGAATTCCATGGCAAATTGTGCCAGCTCTGGCCATAGGTCAAGCCTGCACACCCAGTATTCCAGGGATTCCTTGCTTCTCAGAGCATCCACATCGGCCGTTAACCCAATGTAGTCGGACACCTGTTGGTCTAGGCGTTCCCTGAGGCTGGATCCGGAGGCTGGCTCTTGATGGGTTGGCTGCAAGAATGATCTCATATCCGAAGTGACCAACACATCTTCAAACCGCCCTCTTCCTTCGCTGTGGGTGGAAATTCCTCTGACAGCGCCCACAACAGCAGAATGCAGCATATCTCACAGCAAGGCCTGGAAATGCTGCATTCTGACAGCCCTCTGTGATGCTGGTAACATGTCCGCCATTTTGTGTTTGTACTGGGGGTCTAAGTATGTTGCCACCCAGTACTGGTCCTTGCCATTTATGCTTTTTATACTAGGGTCCCTCTTCAAACACTTGAGCATGAAGGCCCCCATTTTCACTAAATTGAAAGCAGTGGAGCGCCCTGTCTCCTGCTCATCGCCCAGGAGAATGTCATCCTCGGTCTCCTCCCCCCCAGCCATGAACAACACCAGGGATCCCCAAAAAGTTTTAAGTCCCCCTCAAAGCCTGCTCTTCTTGTTCCTCCTCCTCCCCCCAGCCACCATCCTCCTCTGACTCCTCTTCAGACTCCTGCTGACTTGTCTTAGATGGAGTCGCCCCTCCAGGGAATTCATTCAGCATTGCGACTTCCTCATCTACCAGCTCCTGCTCCTCAAAGGCTTAATCAATAAAACAATGCAATGCACGCTCCAGAAAGAAGGCGTATGGTACGAATGTCACTGATGGCGCCCTGGCTGCGACTGACCAGTTTGGTGATCTTATCAAATGGCCGCAGAAGTCTGCATGCAACGCGCACAAGCAGCCACTGGCGCAGTGAAAAGAAACCAAGCTCCCCAGAACCTGTCCTGCTGAAGAGTTTGTACAGGTAGTCATTAACGGCACATTGATGCTGCAGCAGCATATCAAGCATATACAAGGTGGAGTTCCTGCGCGTCGGGTTGTCACAAATCAGACGTCTGGCGGGCAGGTGGTGTGGCCGCTAAACTTCAGCAAGGCGAGCCATGGCTGTGTAAGATCTTCTAAAATGCCGCAATACATCCTGGACCCTGAGGTATTTGGCAACAAATCACTGCAAAACTAAGTTCAGAACGTGTGCCATGCATGGCATGTTGCCCTGTTTCAGCGCGTTCAGCAGATTGGCACCATTGTCCCACACCACTTTACCAACTGTCAAATTGAGCAGGGTTAGCCACTGATTGACCTGTGACCACAGAGCTGAAAGCAGTGCAGGACCGGCGTGGCTCTTGGCTTCCAGGCACAACAGACGCAGCACAGCATGGCAGCGTCTCACCTGGCATGTCGAATAGGTTCTGGGGAGCTTGGAGGGTGCAGTGTAAGAGACGGTAGCAGTGGAAAAGGAGGAGTGAGCCGAGAAGGAGACGGAGGATGGAATAGGGGGAGGAGAAGAAGAGGCAGGCCTGCATGCAATCCATGGCGGTAACACCAAATCCACACGGGTGCCACGTGTTACATGCTTGATGGCCATCAGAAGGTTCACCCAGTGAGCAGTAAAAGTTATGTACCTTCCCTGCCCGTGTTTGCTAGACCATGTGTCTGTGGTCAGATGTATCTTGGCACCGACACGTGGCCATATAGCTATGGGATGCCCTTCTGGGAGAAGTATTTCCTTCCGGGGACCCTCCATTGTGGTGTGCCAATAGCCACACACTTTCTAAAGGCCTTCGAGTCCACCAGTTTATATAGTAGTAGTTTGTGGGCTAGGAGTTCTGACAAGCCAGCGGTCAGCCCTTGGCAAGAGGGTTATTCGGCGTCATCAACATTTTATGCTCGAACATTTGGACCACGGAAGCCTGCTTTCTGCCAGATGAACGCGATGACGGCACGGTGGAAGGTGGAGTGGAGGACAAATGGGAGGAGAGAGGAGAAGAAGAGGCAGGACGTGGAGCGCCGTGAGTCTGGTTTTGTGGGTTCTGACAGTGTTGCAGGTGCCTTCTTAAGGCGGTCGTCCCTAAGTGAGTGTGAGGCTTACCGCAACTTATGCATTGCCAACACAGGCTACAGATTGCAACACTATTGTCAGCAGCTGACACGTTAAAAAAGGCCACACTGCGGAGCCATATGCCGGTGTCCTGGGAGCGCCAGATGTGACCGTGCCTGGTGGATGGTTTGCTCCAGATACATTTGCAGTCTGCTTTTTGCTTCCTGTGCACTGCGAGTTATGCCTGCTTCTCCTCCTTCTCCTCCCTATCTGCTGCTCCATCTCTCCCTCTGAATTCCTCTCCAATTCCTCTCTTGTGGGCACCCACGTGATGTCCATCGACACGTCATCATCGTCACCTTCACCACCACTGACATTAGAGATCTCGGAGTAGGCAGCAACAGCGGGGACCAGTCTCCTTGGGCTGATCTGGGTACTGTCGTCAGACCGCTGGGTGGCGGCCGTTGCTACCTCCTCTTCCTCATCCGATGCCAAGAATGGCTGCGCATCAGTAAGGTCTGGGAATGGATGGGAAAATAATTTGTATTTCATTAGTATTTTGTAGAAGCAGGTATATCGCACCCCTCAATTAGTATTTTGTGGAAACAGGTATATAGAACACCTGAATCAATATTTGGTGGAAGAAGGTATATCACACCCCTCAATCAGTATTTTGTGGAAGCAGGTATATCAATCCCCTTAATCAGTATTTTGTGGAAGCAGGTATATATCGCACCCCTAGATCTGTATTTTGCGGAAGCAGGTATATCAAACCCCTTAATCAGTATTTTGTGGAAGGAGGTATATCGCACCCCTCAATCAGTATTTTGTAGAAGCAGGTATATCGCACCCCTCAATCAGTATTTTGTGGAAGCAGGTATATAGAACACCTGAATCAATAATTGGTGGAATCAGGTATATCGCACCCCTCAATCAGTATTTTGTGGAAGCAGGTATATTGCACCCCTCAATCAGTATTTTGTAGAAGCAGGTATATAGAACCCCATAATCAATATTTAGTGGAAGCTAGTGTATCACAGGCCTCAATCAATATTTGGTGGAAGCAGGTATATCGCACCCCACAAGCAGTATTTTGTGGAAGCAGGTATATAGAACCCATTAATCAATATTTGGTGGAAGCAGGTATATGCACCCCTCAATCAGCATTTTGTGGAAGCAGGTCTAGCAAACCCCTTAATCAGTATTTTGTGGAAGCAGGTATATCGCACCCCCAATCAGTTTTTTGGGGGGGGCAACAGGTATATCACACCAGTTGCAATTAGTTATTCCAATAGCATTTGTCCCTCTACATACTGTAGCTGCGGTATTGCAGCAGAACTGCACACAACTGCTGCACAATACAAATGCACTATAATATACTTTCTATGTTAGAAAATATATTATATGTATAGCACACCCCTCAGTATATCACACCTATCGTAAGCACACCTATACCAGTCCTTAAAAGGACTTCTGTGGCCCTATTAGCTAGCGTTTGATGTCCCTAACAGTCTGTCTCTGCTCAACAAAGCAACCTCTCCCTACACTGGCAAAACACAGAATGTAAAATGGCCGCCAGATCGGGTTCTTTTATAGGGTGGGGGTTTGTCCATGTGCTGAAAAGTCTCAATTGGCTGTCCTGTCCCACCTGATGGATGTGTCATGGGTCAAAGTTCGGCGCAATGCAAAAGAATATGGCGCATTCGAACATATGTTTGCATGTTCAGCGAATCGCAAACGAGCAAAGTTCGCTGCAAAACGACCACCGGGCGAACCGCAAGACTATCGCTAATTATAATGATTTTATGATTTTTTTCTTTTTACTATCTTTTTAAAACTACTGTACATCTAGAGGAAAGAAGGTTTAGAAGGTTTCTAAAACAACATAGAATGAGATTATTTACTGTAAGAGCAGTGAGACTATGGAACTCTCTGCCAGAGGCAGAGGTTGTAATGGTAAACGCAATAAAAAAAAAGTTCAAAAGTGAGCAGGATGCAATTCTGGAGTGTAATAATATTACAGGTCGTGGGGTTGTAGTGTGTATCCTATCAGTAACTGACAGCTATCTCTGTATGCACAGTCAAGTAAGGAATGCTATCAAACACTGATAGGATAGGACCTGCTACTGGACGCCTAAACATAGAAAGAGCAAATGTATAAAAAGTTATAATGTTTTCCAATTAAACTATATATAACTCTACTCAGTTCCTCCTGCTCTATAACATGGTGCATGCAGATTCAATAGCACTTTCATGGTGACAGGCAGACAAGCAGATATAAGGGATTCTAGGTTTGGGAACCAGCTGAATAGCTGTAGTTAAGCACCATATTCAGTACAGCTCTTGCACTTCACATGGGTTTATTAAAATCACCACTGCAGGAAACATTTGCAATTACACAGAAGCAACCCCTGTGATAACAGCTGGGAACTCAAGGGGATGGAATCACTGGCAATCTGCTAGTTTCAAATGGCTGTGAGATCTGAAAAGTTATCTAAAATGACATTGCATTAATGTTTAAAGGGGCTGTTCAGGCCCTGAAAAAAAATTGAGTATAATTAGGCATGGTGTGTGAAAACACTCCCCTGCTCTGTACATGCCAGCTAAGGGCTCTTTCACACTTGCGTTGTCCGGATCCGTCGTGTACTCCATTTGCCGGAATTACACGCCGGATCCGGAAAAACGCGTAAGAACGCATAATTTTTTCTTTCCGGATGCGTCTTTCCGGCTTTTTTGGTAAGATACTGATCCGGAAATCCTGAAGCCAACATCAACGTTTTTTTTCTGGATCCGTCGTACGGATCCGGTATGGGGCCGGATTCGTCGTCCGGATCTGTTAAAACAGCGGATCCGTCGTGTACTGATGAGCGGATCCGGTATGTAAATTATTTCTTATCAGAAAATTTCTAGTTTGTTTTACAACTAATAAAATATGCAAGGGACAAACACACACAATACTCACCTCCACGAGCTTCTTTTTTCAGGCCCTGTCTTCTCCTGCGGCGGCTGTCTAGTGGAAGTTTTCGCGCCAGCCAAACCCTTCCTACTTCCCGGCTCAGACGCAAATTCTGGATCCGTCGTTGCGTCCTAACAACTGAAGATGTTAGGACGGATCCGGAATAATACATTTCAATGGGCTATTATTCCGGATCCGTCGATGCGGCAAGTGTTCAGGATTTTTGACCGGAGCAAAAAGCGCAGCATTCTGTGGTATTTTCTCCAGCCAAAAAACACGTTCCGGTCCTGAACTGAAGACATCCTGATGCATCCTGAACGGATTTCTCTCCATTCAGAATGCATGGGGATAATCCTGATCAGGATTTTTCTGGCATAGTGCCCCGACGACGGAAAAGCGCAAGTGTGAAAGAGAACTAATGCAGAGTTTCTCAGTCCCTGATGCTCCTTTTTCCTGTCTGGCTAAAAGGGTGGCATACCAATTCCCCACACATTACCGCTGCTGCCAGTCAATGTCCTCAGGTAATATGTGCAGGCTTTGTACATGAACGCTGAGGCCATTGATCTGCCAACAGTGGTGACATGGATTCAGCATGTCACACTTCTGGCCAGCCAGGACCTGAAGTAATAGGACTACCAGAGCTGTATAATGACGGGTTTTTTTAGCACGGAACGGGCGCCGGCAATAAAAATGCTTGTCCGCAAATCGCGGAAAGAATAGGACATGTTATATTTTTTTTGCGGGGCCGCGGAACGGAGCCACGGATGCGGACAGCACACAGATTGCTGTCCGCATCTTTTGCGGCCCCATTGAAATGAATGGGTCCGCATCCGAGCCGCCAAAATGGCGGCTCGGATGCAGACCCAAACAACGGCTGTGTGCATGAGGTCTAATCTATTAGCTATTTGTTCCTTCATAAACCAAGTAGTTCCAACAAATGGTATCATCACCTCTCTAATTTCATGTACTGTAAGCGTCTTTTCAATAAACTTTCTCCATTTTTGAAAGAAATTCTTTGTGGCTTTTTCTTTGTTTCTTTCAGTATCTACGGCAGTCTATCCATATACATAAGCTTTTTCATTGTTCGAATCACTTCATCTAGAGAGGATATTTGGGGTTGTAACCACTTTCTCAAAATACACTTTTTGGCTGCTAATAACAAAATATGTGGTCTCTTAATGCTTGTTGAGTCTGTATCCCGATCTCTGGGAATGAACTGGAAGATACATTGTTGAGGCACATCACAAACTTCAACTTCCCAAGTTGTCTTAACATAATCACATATTTGCCCCCAAAATGATCTCAAATGGTCAAATCCCCACCACCCATGTAATAAGTCTGCTTTCCGTAACCCACATTTAGGGCAATTTCTCAAATAGTGAGTTGGAACATTGTTATATGACAGGTCAAAGGCATTTGTTGCTTTATGAATTATTCTGAATTGGTTTTCCCTCCACTGTTCATTGTTAATAGCTGAAGGAATCTTATCCATTCCCTCTCTGATTTTAAAGATTATAGTATTATCCTCTAATGTGGCCTCCCACCCTTTAAAGACAGTTTGCGCCACCCCTCCAAATTGGGCATCACAGAGTCTTCTGTAAGTGGAAGAAAGCGAATCAGTTACAGTTTCAGTGCCCATCAAAACGAACGAGATTGTTTTCCGTCCCCAGGGAACTGGATTTGGTTGCACAAAATGCCCTCATCTGTAGAAATTGTAAATAATATTTTGACGAAAGCTGGAACCTATTCTGTAATTCCTCCCAAGAGATCAGGTTTGCCCCCAAGTGATCCAGTATGTCCCTTTTTTTGCCTCCATTCTTTGAATAATTTGTTATTATGGCCTTACTGAAAGGATGGAAGTGTCCACAATGACATGTAATCCGAGATATACATGGGAAGTTTAGACAACTTTCTGATATGTCTTCATGTTGCCAACGTATCCGTAATAAGTGAAACATTTTCTGCCGCTTCAGGGTGCAATGCTCTTTTGGTATGTAAAAGGACCTGAAAATCATAAGGTACCACTAGTTCCTGTTCCAGATCCCCACTTGAGTAGTTAGATGTTCCCCAGACCCAATCCCTAATGTGCCTAAATATTGCTGCCAAATTGTTTCGTCTGATTTTAAGTAGTTGTAGACCTCCCTCCCACTTTAGAAGACATAACTATTTGTCTGCTATCAAAGGCCTTTTTTTCTGCCACAAGAATTCAACAAAAGCTGTGTGTAGGCTACAGACATCGACACGTTTCAGCAGTAAAGGAATAGTTTGCATTGGGTACAACAACCTAGCAAAACTGGTAATTTTCACTAATTGTGCCCTGCCCAGAAGGGACAATGGGAGATCTTTCCATCTCTCCAATTTCTGAACTATTTTGTTTATCAAACGGGTATAATTTAGTTTATATATCATAGCAGGGTTTCTTCCAATTTTTATCCCCAGATACTTTATACATTCTCTTGCCACTAAGATCGAATCTATTTCCTGTAACAGTGATGTTCCTCCCCCAATCTGCAACAATTGGCATTTGGTAACATTTATTTTGTACCCCATGAAATCATTCACCCCATTCAGGGTCGCTAGCACCTTAACCAAATCTTTGGTCGGATCATTCATAAATATTAACATATCGTCCGCAAAGCAGGTTATTTTTACCTCTTTTTTCCCTACTTTTATCCCTTCATAAATATCAGACCTCAATAGATGTAGGACTAATGGTTACAATGCTATATCAAATAGGAGCGGTGAGAGCGGACACCCCTGTCTTGTTCTTTTCTGAAGCTGGATCAGAGCAGATAAGAACCCAGGGAGGAAGATTCTAGCCTGGGGTGAAGTATATATTGCTTGAACAAAGACACGAAGGCATCCCCTAATTCCCATCTGGTCCAGAACCAATCCCAGCCACTCCCAATTTACATTATCAAAAGCTTTTTCGGCATCTATCGTCAAAAGAGCCTGACGTCCTCCTTTCTCAGGGTGTTTTTGTTTTGTTACCCAATCCTGTACTGCCAGTACTGTACGTATGTTTATAATGGCTGAACGACCTTTTACAAATCCCACTTGATGGTGACCAATTAATTTAGGTAGGATGTCCGCCAGTCTATTTGCCATTATTTTAGCAAGGATTAGTGTTGATCACGAATATTTGAATTGCAAATTTTTTGCGCAAATATCTGCACTTTGAGATTTCGCGAATATTTAGAATATAGAGATATATATTCGTAATTTTGAATATTCAAGATTTTTTTTTAAACAGTACACATGATCCATCCCTGCTTCTAACTCGTGGGCCAATGAGAAGGATGACTTAAACTTTAGGAGAAGTGTTGATTGCAAATTTTCGTACTGCAAATTTTTATTGCCAATTTTTTAATTGCTGATTTACGCAATCAAGAAAATAATGACTGAGATAACGAATTCTAGAATATATGGTCAATATATTCGCCTAAATATTCGCGAAATATCACGAATACGAATATTGCCCCTGCCGCTCATCAGTAGCGAGGATCTTCAGATGTTGGTTTATCAAGGAGATTGGTCTATAGGACCCCGGATGTGTTAGATCCTTATCCGGTTTGGGTATAAGTTTGATGTGCGCCACTTTCCCTGATAGCATAACACTCTGACCCTGTAGATTCAAATTAAATAATAACAACAGATTGGGGGATAATTCTGTGCTAAGATAAAACTCAGCCGGGAAACCATCTGGGCCCGGGGTTTTCCCATCATGCAAGGATTTAATGACAGACAGAATTTCTTGCTCAGTGATTTGGGCATTCAGGATTGCTAGATCCTTCTCCCCTACCCTCAGTAAGGATATGTTATCCAAAAAAGCTTTTCCACCTTGTGCCTAATAGGGGTCCTGAGTACATAATTTTTCATAGTAGTCCCTGAAGATTAGTAAAGTGTCTCTCGGGTCATTTGTCACTCTGCCTCCACTTAACTTAAAGGGAACCTGTCACCTCCCAAAACCATGCCAAGCCGCCAGCAGTGGGTTTCTGATGATGCCTTTCTTTCCGAAGGCAGATGCAGCAAAAGTACTGATAACGTTGTTTTATCCCCTGCCCAACACGCTTCTCCACACATGCTTGAACTCAAGGAGGCAGCGGCCTCCTTGCTTCAAGTCACGGTAACCACGCCCCCTTCCCTGCCCCTTCGCTGTGACTGACAGCTGGCCGCTCGGCAAAGGTAGCCGAACTCTCGTGCATAAGAGCTGTCAGTCACAGAGAAGGGGCAGGGAAGGGGGCGTGGTTACCGTGACTTGAAGCAAGGAGGCCGCTGCCTCCTTGACTTCAAGCATGTCTAGAGAAGCACGCCAGCAGGGGATAAAATAACATTTTCAGTACTTTTGCTGCATCTGCCTTCAGGAAGAAAGGCATCATCAGAAACACACTGCTGGCTACACGCAGGTACTGCTGGCGGCTTGGGATGGTTTTGGGAGGTGACAGGTTCCCTTTAAGTTTTGGCATTGGTTGTTGAGGTCTCCCTTTTGCCAGTCTGGCTAATAGTTTGCCTGCCTTGTTACCGTACCTGAAGAAGTAAGCTGTGGTGTGATCAGCATATATCCTTTCTAGCTTTTCTGAATAATGGTCAAAGTTGTGCTTAGCTGTCACCCATTTGACATTGTTTTGCTCTGTGGGACTCTGCAAAAATGTGGTATAACGTCTCCTCAGGGAGCTAGTGGCATCTAGAAATTTAGTTCTCGCCTTTTTTTCTGGGCCGAGGTATATGAGATGATTCTTGCTCTCAACACTGCCTTCACAACATCCCAAAACAAAGCCGGGGTGTCCCTATGCTGCTTATTAGTCTCCATATATTCCCACCACCACCACCTCAGAAGTCTGTTTTTAAAATCTTCATCAGTGGCTAGATATCCAGACAGATGCCATATAAAGTCTTGACCTTTAGGGCTGACTTCTTGTAGCTGCAGGACTACCGAAGCATGATCCGAGATCGCTATCTCCGCTATATCAACCCCCTGTACTCTAGGATCATGTGACTAGTACCTAAGGAATAATAATCAATCAGTGACCAGGCTTGTTGAGAGTGTGAGAATTGTGTAAATTCCCTTTCTATTGGGTTAGAGTACCTCCAGATATCAGTAAGCCCAGTGGCCTCCAGTAGGGTGGGGAGAAGGGGAGATGCCATAACCCCCATCCTGACATCAGTTCTTGTCCTCTTCCTGTCCTCCGAGACCACATATACTGTGTTCAAGTCTCCTCCCACCAACACAAGGTTTGCCTGAATAATATGTCCTTCTAGGTCATGAAAGAAAGAATTAGCTTGCGCATTTGGTGCATATACATTATATATTACCATTATTCCCACTGGCATTTTCAATGTCACTCTAGCTAGTCACCCTTTTCCATCATCTTCTGTAGTAATTTACTTATATTGTAACTTTTTATGTAGCAAGAGGAGCACCCCTGCCTGCCTTCCTTCAGACGAGGAACCAAAAATTCACCTACCCATAATCTCTTCATCCTCCAGAAATCACTTTCTTCTAAGTGGGTCTCTTGTAAGAGGACTTTGTCAGCTTTAAGCCTTTTTAGATGTCTAAGTACCATTAATCTCTTATGAGGTGATCTCAGACCTTTTACATTCCATGTGACTATACGTACCATCTTTTAAAATAATGTGATACCATCCTGTTCAATCTCCTCCCTCGAGTCCCCCTACAGTGCTGTAAACAAGGTATCCCCTACCCCATTCCTTCCCATTTTTCTCAGAACTATTTGCATTGTGTCTCTGTTGTTCCTCTGGGACATAATGGATCCTCTGTGTCTCTTGCACAGATTTGATTTGGGGCTAGTCTTAATGGCGTTCTCTAAGCAGTTCCCTAGGTTGTCATACTAAATCCCTATACAGGGATCTGGACTCTGCTGCAGGGGAGCCACTAGCCCAGTACCTCTGGGAATAATCTCTATTCAAGTGACTGCTGACCCACGAGGGTCAAGAGACCCATGCAGAGCACCAATCAGGCAAATATGTGGTCAGGGACAGGCTGAGGTCAGGGCAGGCATACCATGTGCAAACTGTTAAACAGACCTGTCAGGGTGGGCAGCTCAGAGTCAGATCAGAGATTAGGCAAGGGGAATGTGCCTGAAGTACCTCATTAACTGGGGAAGATTACAGTGAACACTGGCACTTTAAGAGCTGGAGATATCATGTGCCACACTGCCAGAGAGAACCATAGCTGGCAGGAAGCAGGCCTTAACTTATTCTAGTCTAGGAGCATAGTTACTCTGGCATCTGGGACCACCAGGCTCAGAGAGAAGGATGCTAAAGCCCTAAAGTTATACAACAGTTAATTAAGGTGATGGCCGTGCCCATGAGCAGGACCACGGCAATTACACCAGACAACTATGTGTTATCAATCCCTTTGTCAAAGGAGTGTGTCCCCACAAACTATGACACTGACTATGCAGTGACATGAGTGGCAAATCAGGCAGGGACACACCTTATTGAAAAGGAAAACAGTAACCAGGTTGTCAATTTAATCATACATTTCCAGGAGAAATAACAGAACAATGGCACAATGCAGAGTTCTACAAAGAGATTCTCCAAAATTCTTCTATTATAGGAAATGCAAGAATTCCTTAAGACAGAAATGTCAGGAGAAATGTCAGGTCCCCTTTGAAGGAGAAATTCTTCCAAAATTGGTCTTCTGAGATATTGTCAATGCAGTTCATAAGCATAATATGCTTATTTCTAGAATCAAAGAGCTGTGACACTTCATACAACTTGCAAACCCATTTAGAACAACGCAATTACTAGACATTTCTGACATATTCTAAGCAAAGGGACTTTAAATCAATGAGAGTTTACTTAGAATTTCACTGTACAGTATGTCAGAGGCTTCCATAGATGATAATCAGGATCGGACTGACCATTCTGGCACTCGGGCATGGACCGAGGGCCCGCGGCCACTAGGGGGCCCACTCACTCCTGCAGCCAGAGGTCGCAAATAGGGATGAGCGAACCCAAACTGTATAGTTCGGGTTCGTACCGAATTTTGGGGTGTCCGTGACACGGACCCGAACCCGGACATTTTCGTAAAAGTCCGGGTTCGGTGTTCGTCGCTTTCTTGGCGCTTTTTGAAAGGCTGCAAAGCAGCCAATCAACAAGCGTCATACTGCTTGCCCCAAGAGGCCGTCACAGCCATGCCTACTATTGGCATGGCTGTGATTGGCCAGAGCACCATGTGACCCAGCCTCTATTTAAGCTGGAGTCACATAGCGCCGCCCGTCACTCTGCTCTGATCAGCATAGGGAGAGGTTGCAGCTGCGACATTAGGGCGAGATTAGGCAGTGATTAACTCCTCCAAAAGACTTCATTCAGAGATCGATCTGCAGCTGTGGATGATTGAACTGCTGCTATTGAATTGCTCACTGTTTTAAGGCTGCCCAGAGTGTTTTTCAGTCACTTTTTTCTAGGGTGATCGGCGGCCATTTTGTGTCTTGTGGTGTGCCAGCACAAGCTGCCACCAAGTGCATTTAACCCTCAATGGTGTGGTTGTTTTTTGGCTAAATCCTACATCAGGGTCAAGCTGTCACACCAAGTGCATTTAACCAGCAATAGTGTGGTTGTTTTTTGGCCATATACTACATCAGGGGCAAGCTGAGCCTGTCACCAAGTGCATTTAACCCTCAATGGTGTGGTTGTTTTTTGGCTAAATCCTACATCAGGGTCAAGCTGTCACACCAAGTGCATTTAACCAGCAATAGTGTGGTTGTTTTTTGGCCATATACTACATCAGGGGCAAGCTGAGCCTGTCACCAAGTGCATTTAACCCTCAATGGTGTGGTTGTTTTTTGGCTAAATCCTACATCAGGGTCAAGCTGTCACACCAAGTGCATTTAACCAGCAATAGTGTGGTTATTTTTTGGCCATATACTACATCAGGGGCAAGCTGAGCCTGTCACCAAGTGCATTTAACCCTCAATGGTGTGGTTGTTTTTTGGATAAATCCTACATCAGGGTCAAGCTGTCACACCAAGTGCATTTAACCAGCAATAGTGTGGTTATTATTTGGCCATATACTACATCAGGGGCAAGCTGAGCCTGTCACCAAGTGCATTTAACCCTCAATGGTGTGGTTGTTTTTTGGATAAATCCTACATCAGGGTCAAGCTGTCACACCAAGTGCATTTAACCAGCAATAGTGTGGTTATTATTTGGCCATATACTACATCAGGGGCAAGCTGAGCCTGTCACCAAGTGCATTTAACCCTCAATGGTGTGGTTGTTTTTTGGCTAAATCCTACATCAGGGTCAAGCTGTCACACCAAGTGCATTTAACCATCAATAGTCTGGTTATTGTTTGGCCATATACTACATCAGGGGCAAGCTGAGCCTGTCACCAAGTGCATTTAACCCTCAATAGTGTGGTTGTTTTTTGGCTAAATCCTACATCAGGGTCAAGCTGTCACACCAAGTGCATTTAACCATCAATAGTCTGGTTATTTTTTGGCCATATACTACATCGGGGTAAGCTGAGCCTGTCACCAAGTGCATTTAACCCTCAATGGTGTGGTTGGTCAAGCTGTCACACCAAGCGCATTTAACCATCAATAGTGTGGTTATTTTTTGGCCATATCCCAGTCTAATTCTGTCAGTAAACGTATACCTGTCACCCAGCGCCTAAATAATATGCCTCAAATTTATATCCAGCTAAATCTGTCGTTACTGCTGTGGCTGGTCAAGTTATTTAGTGTCCGTCAAAGCACAGTTTTTGTTCTGGGTTGAAATACAATTCCCAATTTAGCAATTTCCTAATTTAGTGGTTTCTGCTGTATCAGAGCTATTTGAAATCTATCCCTAAAAGGGTATATTAGATTCAAGGTGCACATAGGGTCATTCTGAATAACTTCACACACACGCTACTGTGCATTTCCAAGTCTAATTCTGTCAGTAAACCTATACCTGTCACCCAGCGCCTAAATACTAGACCTCAAATTTATATCCAGCTAAATCTGTCGTTACTGCTGTACTGCTGTGGCTGGTCAAGTTATTTAGTGTCCGTCAAAGCACATTTTTTGTTCTAGGTTGAAATACAATTCCCAATTTAGCAATTTCCTAATTTAGTGGTTTCTGCTGTATCAGAGCTATTTTAAATCTATCCCTAAAAGGGTATATAAGATTCAAGGTGCACATAGGGTCATTCTGAATAACTTCACACACACGCTACTGTGCATTTCCAAGTCTAATTCTGTCAGTAAACCTATACCTGTCACCCAGCGCCTAAATACTAGGCCTCAAATTTATATCCAGCTAAATCTGTCGTTACTGCTGTACTGCTGTGGCTGGTCAAGTTATTTAGTGTCCGTCAAAGCACATTTTTTGTTCTGGGTTGAAATACAATTCCCAATTTAGCACTTTCCTAATTTAGTGGTTTCTGCTGTATCAGAGCTATTTTAAATCTATCCCTAAAAGGGTATATAAGATTCAAGGTGCACATAGGGTCATTCTGAATAACTTCACACACACGCTACTGTGCATTTCCAAGTCTAAGTCTGTCAGTAAACCTATACCTGTCACCCAGTGCCTAAATACTAGGCCTCAAATTTATATCCAGCTAAATCTGTCGTTACTGCTGTGGCTGGTCAAGTTATTTAGTGTCCGTCAAAGCACAGTTTTTGTTCTGGGTTGAAATACAATTCCCAATTTAGCAATTCTCTAAATTAGTGGTTTCTGCTGTATCAGGCCTACTTTAAATTTATCCCTAAAAGGGTATATTAGATTCAAGGTGCAGATAGGGTCATTCTCAATAACTTCACACACACGCTACTGTGCATATCCCAGTCTAATTCTGTCTGTAAACGTATACCTGTCACCCAGCGCCTAAATAATAGGCCTCAAATTTATAGTCAGCTAAATCTGTGGTTACTGCTGTGCCTGTATTAGTGTAATACGGTACCTAAATAGATAGCCAGATAGTGTTAGTTGTCTTTAAAAAAAGGCCTGAATTTGAATTCAATACATTGGGTCAAATAATATTTTTGTTGTGGTGAACGATAACAATGAGGAAAACATCTAGTAAAGGACGCGGACATGGTCGTGGTGGTGTTAGTGGACCCTCTGGTGCTGGGAGAGGACGTGGCCGTTCTGCCACCACCACACGTCCTAGTGTACCAACTACCTCAGGTCCCAGTAGCCGCCATAATTTACAGCAATATTTGGTGGGGCCCAATGCCGTTCTAAGGATGCTAAGGCCTGAGCAGGTACAGGCATTAGTCAATTGGGTGGCCGACAGTGGATCCAGCACGTTCACATTATCTCCCACCCAGTCTTCTGCAGAAAGCGCACAGATGGCGCCTGAAAACCAAGCCCATCAGTCTGTCACATCACCCCCATGCATACCAGGGAAACTGTCTGAGCCTCAAGTTATGCAGCAGTCTCTTATGCTGTTTGAAGACTCCGCTGGCAGGGTTTCCCAAGGGCATCCACCCAGCCCTTCCCCAGCGGTGGAAGACATAGAATGCACTGACGCACAACCACTTATGTTTCCTGATGATGAGGACATGGGAATACCACCTCAGCATGTCTCTGATGATGACGAAACACAGGTGCCAACTGCTGCGTCTTTCTGCAGTGTGCAGACTGAACAGGAGGTCAGGGATCAAGACTGGGTGGAAGACGATGCAGGGGACAATGAGGTCCTAGACCCCACATGGAATGAAGGTCGTGCCACTGACTTTCAGAGTTCGGAGGAAGAGGCAGTGGTGAGACAGAGCCAACAGCGTAGCAAAAGAGGGAGCAGTGGGCAAAAGCAGAACACCCGCCGTCAAGAGACTCCGCCTGCTACTGACCGCCGCCATCTGGGACCGAGCACCCCAAAGGCAGCTTCAAGGAGTTCCCTGGCATGGCACTTCTTCAAACAATGTGCTGACGACAAGACCCGAGTGGTTTGCACGCTGTGCCATCAGAGCCTGAAGCGAGGCATTAACGTTCTGAACCTTAGCACAACCTGCATGACCAGGCACCTGCATGCAAAGCATGAACTGCAGTGGAGTAAACACCTTAAAACCAAGGAAGTCACTCAGGCTCCCCCTGCTACCTTTTCTGCTGCTGCCGCCTCGGCCTCTTCTGCTGCTGCCGCCTCGGCCTCTTCCTCCGCCTCTGGAGGAACGTTGGCACCTGCCACCCAGCAAACAGGGGATGTACCACCAACACCACCACCTCCGTCACCAAGCATCTCAACCATGTCACACGGCAGCGTTCAGCTCTCCATCTCACAAACATTTGAGAGAAAGCGTAAATTCCCACCTAGCCACCCTCGATCCCTGGCCCTGAATGCCAGCATTTCTAAACTACTGGCCTATGAAATGCTGTCATTTAGGCTGGTGGACACAGACAGCTTCAAACAGCTCATGTCGCTTGCTGTCCCACAGTATGTTTTTCCTAGCCGGCACTACTTCACCAAGAGAGCCGTGCCTTCCCTGCACAACCAATTATCTGATAAAATCAAGTGTGCACTGCGCAACGCCATCTGTGGCAAGGTCCACCTAACCACAGATACATGGACCAGTAAGCACGGCCAGGGACGCTATATCTCCCTAACTGCACACTGGGTAAATGTAGTGGCAGCTGGGCCCCAGGCGGAGAGCTGTTTGGCGCACATCCTTCCGCCGCCAAGGATCGCAGGGCAACATTCTTTGCCTCCTGTTGCCACCTCCTCCTACTCAGCTTCCTCCACCTCTTCTTCCACCTGCTCATCCAGTCAGCCACACACCTTCACCACCAACTTCAGCACAGCCCGGGGTAAACGTCAGCAGGCCATTCTGAAACTCATATGTTTGGGGGACAGGCCCCACACCGCACAGGAGTTGTGGCGGGGTATAGAACAACAGACCGACGAGTGGTTGCTGCCGGTGAGCCTCAAGCCCGGCCTGGTGGTGTGCGATAATGGGCGAAATCTCGTTGCAGCTCTGGGAGTAGCCGGTTTGACGCACATCCCTTGCTTGGCGCATGTGCTGAATTTGGTGGTGCAGAAGTTCATTCACAACTACCCCGACATGTCAGAGCTGCTGCATAAAGTGCGGGCCGTCTGTTCGCGCTTCCGGCGTTCACATCCTGCCGCTGCTCGCCTGTCTGCGCTACAGCGTAACTTCGGCCTTCCCGCTCACCGCCTCATATGCGACGTGCCCACCAGGTGGAACTCCACCTTGCACATGCTGGACAGACTGTGCGAGCAGCAGCAGGCCATAGTGGAGTTTCAGCTGCAGCACGCACGGGTCAGTCGCACTACGGAACAGCACCACTTCACCACCAATGACTGGGCCTGCATGCGAGACCTGTGTGCCCTGTTGGGCTGTTTCGAGTACTCCACCAACATGGCCACTGGCGAT
This sequence comes from Bufo gargarizans, assembly GCF_014858855.1. Classification (NCBI taxonomy): domain Eukaryota; kingdom Metazoa; phylum Chordata; class Amphibia; order Anura; family Bufonidae; genus Bufo; species Bufo gargarizans. The sequence continues at coordinate 369,858,547 of NC_058080.1, forward strand.
GACGCCTTTATCAGCGTTACAATACCACTTCTATGTCTCCTTGAGAAAACACTTAGGGCGATGATGGAAGAGGAGGTGGCCCAGGAGGAGGAGGAGGAAGAGGGGTCATTTTTAGCATTTTCAGGCCAGTCTCTTCGAAGTGACTCAGAGGGAGGTTTTTTGCAACAGCAGAGGCCAGGTACAAATGTGGCCAGCCAGGGCCCACTACTGGAGGACGAGGAGGATGAGGAGGAGGTGGAGGAGGATGAGGATGAAGCATGGTCACAGCGGGGTGGCACCCAACGCAGCTCGGGCCCATCACTGGTGCGTGGCTTGGGGGAAAGGCAGGACGATGACGATACGCCTCCCACAGAGGACAGCTTGTCCTTACCTCTGGGCAGCCTGGCACACATGAGCGACTACATGCGGCAGTGCCTGCGCAACGACAGCAGAGTTGCCCACATTTTAACGTGTGCGGACTATCGGGTTGCCACCCTGCTGGATCCACGGGGGGGGGGGGGGTTTAGTTTTTTTTTTTAACACAGAGGGGGCACAATGGTCATTGCTAATGTGAAGGGGGCACAATAGGCATTTCTACTCTGGAGGGGGGGACAATGAACATTGCTAATGTGAAGGGGTCACAATGGGCATTTCTATTCTGGAGGGGGCACAATGGGCATTGCTAATGTGAAAGGGGGCACAATGGGCATTTCTACTCTGGAGGGGGCACAATGGGCATTTCGTCTCTGGAGGGGGCACAATGGCATTGCTAATGTGAAGCTGGCACAATGGGCATTTCTACTATGGAGGGTGCACAATGGGCATTTCTACTCTGGAGGGGGCACAGAGGCCATTGCTAATGTGAAGGGGGCACAATGGGCATTTCTTCTCTGGAGGGCGCACAGTGCACAGAGGGCATTAATACTCTGAAGGGTGCACAGAGGGCATTACTACTATAAAGTGGACACAGTGGGCATTATTACTATGAAGGGGGCATAATGGGTATTACTAGCACAGAGGGCATTACTACTATTAAGGGGGCACAATGGAGATTTATACTATAGAGGGGACACAGAGGGCATTATTACTGTGAAGGGGGCACAATGGGCATTATTACTGTGAAGGGGGACAATGGACATTACTACTATTAAGGGGCATTATTACTGTGAAGGAGCACAATGGGGATTATTATTGTGAGGGGGGCACAAAGAGGGCATTACAACTGTGAAGGGGCACAGATAGGGTATTACCACTGTGAAAGGGCCACAGAGAGGGCATAACTACTGTGAGAGGGGCACAATGAGGGAATAACTACTATGAAGGGGGCACAATGAAGGGATAAGTACTTTAAGGGGGCACAATGTGGGCATAATGACTGTTAGGGGGCACGATGTGGACATAACTACTGTTAGGGAGCACTCATCTGTACAAAACTACTGTGAAGGTTGTAAAATGAGGGAATACTACTGTGAGGGTGTGAGGGGGTAAGATTTTTTTCAAAATATTGGGAGGGGGGGGGGGGTGCCAGAGAAAGGACCCGCCCCGGGTGCCAAACAACCTAGGCACACCACTGCTTTTACTAAATAATACATTTTACTCACTGGAAAAAGTCCCCCGCAGTGAGCGCTGTGAACGGCACGGGCAGCTCAGCAATGCTGCCTGTACCTGAAATAACCAATAACAAAGCTCCTTACAGCAAGGAGCTTTGTTATTGGTTGGGTATTGGCGATATAGGTCGGGTCAGGCAGGGGAAGCCGGCGAGAGCTGGAAGAAGGAGGGGCAAGCTCCCGGAGATGCCCAAGGACCCTGGGGAGCCGCGGACTCATGTGACTGGACTGGTTTAAGAGAAAAGCTGACCCTGGACCTGTGAATCCCCCCCCCCCCCCCCCCCCCCGCCGGGCAATTGGTTGTGGCAGTGAAAAGCCCGGCCTCTCCATCTTCAAGTAGGTGATTCCCCCTCCCCAACCATGGTTCCGTCCAGTCTGACAATTCTCTGCTCCGCCCTCCTCCTGTCACCCTACTAGTAAGCCTGCTCCCCCTCCTTCTGTCACCCCACTAGTGAGCCTGCTCCCTCCTCCTGTCACAGCATAGGATGCTCTCTCTGCAACTGCCGCATCCTATGCACTTTGATTGACAGGGCCAGGCAGTGTAAACTTTATCACCCCTGGCTCTGTCAATCATAGTGCAGAGGGAGCAGCAGTTACAGAGAGAGCAGAGCCTCTAGGTGTAATGGTAACGCCCCCATTGCTCCTAGAGGCTAATTTGCATATATTAAAACATAATTTTTCTCAGCAATGCAGGCACATATGAACATGCAACCAACACAGATGCCAGGGTCATAGGTACAAAACTGCTGACAGATGCCCTTTAAAGGGAATGATTTCAAGAGAACTGTATTTAAATATGGGGTCCTACCATAGCAGAATGAACTGAACACTTTAGCAAGACCCTCTGTGATGCCCCAATATATGTGATGGGTTTGTACAAACAGATTGACCCTTAAAGGAATTATAAACGAATTAAAGGAATTATTATTCAGGAATTATATTATTGATGGACTGTCCTCAGGTTAGGCCATCAATATTTGATTGGCAGTGGTACGACATTCCCACATCCCCTCATTGAGCAGTGGTCGCAGTAACCAGCTCCATTCATTGGGTGGAGCTGTGCAGTTTTGGTGTTGGAGCTAACTGGAAACAACTGATTGTTGGTGGTGCCCGGTTTCAGACCACTGCTGATCAGATATTGAAATCCATGGACATCCCCTTTAGGCCTCATGTACACTAACGTTGTTCTGGTCCGTATCCGAGTGGCCATTTTTGCGGCTTGGATACGGACCCATTCACTTCAATGGTGCCGCAAAAGATGCGTACAGCACTCCGTGTGCTGTCCACATCCGTTGCTCTGTTCCGTGGTCCACAAAAAAAAAAAATATAACCTGTCCTATTCTTGTCCATTTTGCAGACAAGAATTGTCAGTTATAGTAATGGCTGTCCGTGTCGTGCCGCAAATTGCGGAACACACACGGACGCCATCCGTGTTATGCGGATCCACAATTTGTTGACCGCAAAACACACCGATCGTGTGCATGCGGCCTTACTTGTAGATATTCAGCAATGACATTAAAAAATGGATCATTTAGTCGTAACTGTCTCAAGGATGACTCATCCTTTCCATATCAAGGGCTGGCATTATGATAAGGCCAACAGCGGGTGGCTGATATGTGAACGATAGTTACTTATACGGCTGCTTATTTTGATAATGGCAAAAAAAAAAAAAAAAAAAGTCAAACAAGGTAATCTAGAAACAAGACTAAATAGTGGGGAAGGTGGAACAGAGTCTCCGGAGAGAGGGGAAGAAAGGGGTCTTTTAACTCATGTGAGTATTAGATATCATACAGCACAAATGTTTGTTTGTGTACATATAAGACCATCTCGCCAGACAAAGTGGTAGGGGGAACCGCAGGAGCGCGCACCGCCACCATGCACATTAATTGGAGGAAGCACAGACATGTACACATAGCACTAAGCAAATACAGGAATCCGTGCACCCTATAGAGAGGATGTTTAGATAGACATGCAAAGAGCGAAGGAAATACTGGCACGAATTCAGAGGAGAGGAAAAACATGAATGGACTAGGTGGTGCCTAGAGGTCACCCTTTCTGGAGAGCGAGACGCTCAGTCTTGCCCAGTATGAATTAAAAAAAAAATCAGACATGGTCATTTAGGACTTGAGAAGCCTTTGTCCTGAGTATGTAGTTTTGTTTCTCCAACTTTAAAGGGGGCAACAATTTTTTTTTTTACTTGCACCACTGCATCGGAAAAAAACCCAATGAAGCCAGTTGACAAAGTCTTGATTAAAAATGATCTTGTGTCTACAGAGGCTAGAAGACCTACTGTATGTGTCTCCATGGCAGGGGTGCACCACCAATGAGGCGAGGTGAGGTGATTGCCTCAGGTGGCGCCTGGTAGGGCAAAGTGGGATCATCGGTGGAGCCATGGGCAATAAGCGCTTCCATTGCGGAAGCGCTCATCTCTGCATGTCCCTCCTGCACCTTTAACAGTAATGAAGGGGTTAACTTGAGAATTTTGCATTGGCGAGGCGCGTTTCAGTTTTGCCTAAGGCAGCAGAAAGGCTAGGTGCACCCCTGCTCCATGGTTACAGGCTACAAAAAGACCCCTCTGTAGTCTGATCCATTATTAGGGCCCCCTCAACAGTATTATACAATGACATAGTATACAGTGACAGTATATATGGTATACACAGGAAACAGAGCGGCTGCTGGGCCTGGTCTGAGAGAGTGAGCTTGACTAGCCACAGGAGTGGGGGTTGTGAAGAAGTTGCTGAGGGAGACCCATTAAAAAATTTCCTGTGGTGCCCAGTCATTTCTAGTTACGCCACTGACCCCATCATCTCATAACTCTCTGAGTAAAGATGTCATAGATGTTACCTGCAGTCCTATGTAACACCCCACATAACACAGTGAATTATTGTGTTATGTGGGGTGCTACATAGGACTGTAGGGAACATCTACTATGTTATCTGTATACAGAACGTAATCACTGTTATCTGGGCTTTTACAAATTTGCCAAATTTAAAATACATATGATTATAATAAAAAAGACTTGGAGGAGAATACAGCACCATATACCTCTTACATCCAGGGACATCTCCTGTCATGTAGACCTTTTCGTTCCTCTTCTCCTGCGTCTGACCCAGACCACCATGACAAATTCGTTCAGCCGCATCTCGTCTCTAGAGTTTGTTACACAGACACGTTAGATTTCTAAATTTTTCCATCATCCTCCCCATCCTGGTGTCCCCACAGTGTCATCCTGCTGCCACTCCCAATACTGTGCCCAATGTGCTCCCCAATGGGACCATTTATCAAACTGGTGTAAAGTAAAACTGGCTTAGTTACCCATACCAGCCGATCAGATTCCACATTTTATTTTCCAAAGAAGCTGTCAAAAATGAAAGGTGAGATTTGATTGGTTGTTATGGGCTACTAAGCCAGTTCTATTTTACACCAGTTTGATAAACTATCCCAAAGATCCCTATAATGTCTACAGAAATTATTATGTCCCCTAGAGTGCCCCCAGTAATAATAAGATCCTATATTGTGCTTCAGGTAATAATGCTTGAATAGTGTCCCCAAAAATAATGTCCCCTAATATGTCCTGTAATAGAAAGGCCCCTACAGTGCCTCCCCAATAGCAACATCCCCCACACCGCATAGTAATTTCCCCCACACTGCCCCCATATAGTAATTTCCCTCACACGGCCCCCATATAGTAATTTCCCCCACACGGCCCCCATATAGTAATTTCCCTCACACGGCCCCCATATAGTAATTTCCCTCAAACTGCCCCATTAAGTAATTTCCCCCACACTGCCCCATATAGTAATTTCTCTCACACTGCCCCATATAGTAATTTCCCACACACTGCCCCCATATAGTGATAATTACCCCGACACTGCCCCCATATAGTAATAATTACCACCGATGTCCCCATATAGTAATTTTCCCTCACATTGCCCCATATAGTAATTTCCCAGACACTACCCCCATATAGTAATTTCTCTCACACTGCCCCATAAAGTAATTTCCCCCACACTGCCCCATATAGTAATAATTACCCTTACACTGCCCCAATATAGTAATAATTACCCCCGATGCCCCATATAGTAATTTATCCCACACTGCCCCATATAGTAATTTGCCCCACACTGCCCCATATAGTAATTTGCCCCACACTGCACCCATATAGTAATCATTGCCCCCATACTGCCCCATATAGTAATTTCTCTCACATTGCCCCCACATAGTAATTTCCACCCACTGCCCAAATAGAAATTTCCCCCCCCACTGCCCCCATGTAGTAATTTGCCCCGACACTGCCCCATGGAGTAATTTGCCCCGACACTGCCCCATGGAGTAATTTGCCCCCACACTTCCCCATGGAGTAATTTGCCTCCACACTGCCCCCATTAAGTAATTAACCCCCACACTGTCCCTATTAAGTAATTTGCCCCATTACGAAATTTGCCCCCACACTGTCCCCATTAAGTAATTTGCCCCACACACTGCCCCATTACGTAATTTGCCCCCACAGTGTCCCAATTAAGTGATTTTCCCCCACGCTGTCCTCATTAAGTAATTTGCCCGCACACTGCCCTTATTAAGTAATTTTCCCCCACACTGCCCCATTAAATATTTTGCACCTACACTGCCCCCATTAAGTAATTTGCCCCCACACTGCCCCATAGAGTAATTTGCCTCCATACTGCCCCCATTAAGTAATTAACCCCCACACTGTCCCCATTAAGTAATTTGCCCCATTACGTAATTTGCCCCCACACTGTCCCCATTAGGTAATTTGCAACAATGTAGCGAAGACAAAAAGAATATGCGGCACTCACCGAAGCGTTCAAAAGTGTTGCTCTTTATTCAATCCTTCATATAGGACAAACAAGTGGGGTTCTGGGGCGGACGGGCTCCTGCAGATGAATGGCGGCTACGGCAGTTTCACGCAGTATATCGCGCTTCTTCTGGCCGCTCTGATCGTCAAGGCGCAATACTGCGCCATATATAAGCGACGCCCCTCAGCCGGCATCATGTGCAGCAGCTGTGCGCCGCCAGTAAGTGACGTAAAAATATATCCATATGACAGAGGGAGAAAAAGAGACAGATGTAACATGCCAAAATATAAATAGGCAAACAAAGGTTGGATTAATAAAGCTGGCAGCAGCAGCTGCTCAAACCTGCAGGAGTCGTTTTTATGAATAGCGGTTTTAATCGAAGCAACGCAGGTATAGGGAGGACAGGATGTGAAAGGGTTAATCTCTTAAAGGGACTATTAATGATATGGCAGGCCAACACCTATGACTATATTCCTTGATATCCCACTCTTAAAGGAACACGGACATGTCGTTCCTATCGTTCAGTCCTGCTGCGCCGGTGGCTTTAGTATGCAGAATCCACCTTGCTTCCCTCTGCAGGAGCAGCCAGTGACGATCCCCTCCACTAGGGGTGGATCGGACCTGTTCCGCTCCCGCAAAGGAAACACAGCGCGGATGGCCACCATGCGCATCCCTGACGTGATCAATCAGGCGGGAACATCCTCTACCTGAACGGATGGAATTCACATGTTCCCGTATTCGTTCAAAGAGTGGGCGAATTGTTTTGCCGATGTAATACCTATTGCATGGACAAAACACGGCGTACACAACATAAGGCGTCCGACATGTTATAAAATCCTGCACCGCATGTTGAACCCCTCCTATCTGCAGCCATTTACTGCACATGTTCAATGCGCAAAAAGAGCACTGCCCACATTTATGATTTCCCTCGGGTTTCCTGCTGGTGAGCCACGTCTCCACCTGGGATGTGCGAAATACGCTGCTCACCAATTTATCTTTGAGGGTTGCGCATTTTCTGAATGTGACTAATGGTCGCTGACTAGAGAGGTTACTCAAGGCTGGATCACCCTTAAGAAGATCCCAATTCTCATGTATTACACGCTTAATGATATCTGTGACCGGACTGTACTTGAATGCAAAAGCAAAACAGGGTTGTTCAATATTTCTGTTTCTTTCCACCAGCAATGTGTTACGGTCAAGTGCGGCAACCTTCCGTAGGACGACTGCCGCAAGTAATTTGCCCCACACACTGCCCCATTACGTAATTTGCCCCCACAGTGTCCCCATTAAGTGATTTGCCCCCACGCTGTCCCCATTAAGGCTACTTTCACACTTGCGCTTGATCGGATCCGTTCTGAACGGATCCGATCATATTAATGCAGACGGAGGCTCCGTTCAGTACGGATCCGTCTGCATTAATAACTTAGAAAAATTTCTAAGTCTGAAAGTAGCCTGAGCGGATCCGTTCAGACTTTCAATGTAAAGTCAATGGGGGACGGATCCGCTTGAAGATTGAGCCATATGGTGTCATCTTCAAGCGGATCCGTTCCCATTGACTTACATTGTAAGTCTGAACGGATCCGCTCGCCTCCGCACGGCCAGACGGACTGCGGAGGCGAGCGGAGCGGAGGCTGAACGCCGCCAGACTGATGCAGTCTGAGAGGATCCGCTCCATTCAGACTGCATCAGGGCTGGACGGAGGCGTTCGGGTCCGCTCGTGAGCTCCTTCAAATGGAGCTCACGAGCGGACCGACGAACGCAAGTGTGAAAGTAGCCTAAGTAATTTGCCCGCACACTGCCCCTATTAAGTAATTTTCCCCCACACTGCCCCATTAAGTATTTTGCACCTACACTGCCCCCATGGAGTAATTTGCCTCCACACTGCCCCATTAAGTAATTAACCCCCACACTGTCCCCATTACGTAATTTGCCCCATTACGTAATTTGCCCCCACACTGTCCCCATTAAGTAATTTGCCCCACACACTGCCCCATTACGTAATTTGCCCCCACAGTGTCCCCATTAAGTGATTTGCCCCCACAGTGTCCCCATTAAGTGATTTGCCCCCACGCTGTCCCCATTAAGTAATTTGCTCGCACACTGCCCCTATTAAGTAATTTTCCCCCACACTGCCCCATTAAGTATTTTGCACCTACACTGCCCCATTAAGTATTTTGCACCTACACTGCCCCCATTAAGTATTTTGCACCTACACTGCCCCCATTAAGTAATTTGCCCCCACACTGCCCCATGGAGTAATTTGCCCCCACACTGCCCCATGGAGTAATTTGCCCCCACACTGCCCCATGGAGTAATTTGCCCCAATGTAATCATTTGCCCCCACTGTCCCTGCAGTAATATGACCCCCCAAAGTTGGCGCACACACAAAAAAAAATATAAAAAAAAATAACTAAAGGCTAATACTGTGTCCGTGATGGTGAGGCAGGTTTGCGCTTACATCAAAGCCTTACGCTCCGAAACAGGTGCGCGATGACGTCATCGCACGTGATGACATCATCACGCATGCCTGTGCCGGGCTTTCACTGCCACATAGGCCGCAGGCCTACTAGGCCTGAAGCCTATGGTGGTGATAAGCGGCGGGGCAGAGAACTATGTGCTCCCGTAAAAACGGCACAGTATGTGGGCGTTTGGGTCGGCGTTGGACCCCCCCCCCCAGCGATGCTTTGCTTCTCCTGCTCCTCACACATCACTACCTCTCTCCTTACTCCTTAGCTAACTTCCTTCCTTCTCTCTCTGCTTTGGCACACCCTAAGATATATATATACTGTACAGACCAAAAGTTTGGACACACCTTCTCATTCAAAGAGTTTTCTTTATTTTCATGACTATGAAAATTGTAGATTCACACTGAAGGCATCAAAATTATGAATTAACACATGTGGAATTATATACATAACAATAAAGTGTGAAACAACTGAAAATATGTCATATTCTAGGTTCTTCAAAGTAGCCACCTTTTGCTTTGATTACTGCTTTGCACTCTCTTGATGAGCTTCAAGAGGTAGTCACCTGAAATGGTCTTCCAACAGACTTGAAGGAGTTCCCAGAGATGCTTAGCACTTGTTGGCCCTTTTGCCTTCACTCTGCGGTCCAGCTCACCCCAAACCATCTCGATTGGGTTCAGGTCCGGTGGCTGTGGAGGCCAGGTCATTTGGCGCAGCACCCCATCACTCTCCTTCATGGTCAAATAGCCCTTACACAGCCTGGAGGTGTGTTTGGGGTCATTGTCCTGTTGAAAAATAAATGATGGTCCAACTAAACGCAAACCGGATGGAATAGCAAGCCGCTGCAAGATGCTGTGGTAGCCATGCTGGTTGAGTATGCCTTCAATTTTGAATAATTCCCCAACAGTGTCACCAGCAAAGCACCCCCACACCATCACACCTCCTCCTCCATGCTTCACGGTGGGAACCAGGCATGTAGAGTCCATCCGTTCACCTTTTCTGCATCGCGGTGGTTGGAACCAAAGATCTCAAATTTGGACTCATCAGACCAAAGCACATATTTCCACTGGTCTAATGTCCATTCCTTGTGTTCTATAGCCCAAACAAGTCTCTTCTGCTTGTTGCCTGTCCTTAGCAGTGGTTTCCTAGCAGATATTCTACCATGAAGGCCTGATTCACACAGTCTCCTCTTAACAGTTGTTCTAGAGATGTGTCTGCTACTAGAACTCTGTGTGGCATTGACCTGGTCTCTAATCTGAGATGCTGTTAACCTGCAATTTCTGAGGCTGGTGACTCGGATGAACTTATCCTCCGCAGCAGAGGTGACTCTTGGTTTTCCTTTCCTGTGGCGGTCCGCATGTGAGCTAGTTTCTTTGTAGCGCTTGATGGTTTTTGTGACTGCACTTGGGGACACTTTCAAAGTTTTCCCAATTTTTCGGACTGACTGACCTTCATTTCTTAAAATAAAGATGGCCACTCGTTTTTCTTTACTTAGCTGCTTTTTTCTTGCCATAATACAAATTCTAACAGTCTATTCAGTAGGACTATCATCTGTGTATCCACCTGACTTCTCCACAACGCAACTGATGGTCCCAACCCCATTTATAAGGCAAGAAATCCCACTTATTAAACCTGACAGGGCACACCTGTGAAGTGAAAACCATTTCAGGTGACTACCTCTTGAAGCTCACCAAGAGAATGCCAAGAGTGTGCAAAGCAGTAATCAAAGCAAAAGGTGGCTACTTTGAAGAACCTAGAATATGACATATTTTCAGTTGTTTCACACTTTTTTGTTATGTATATAATTCCACATGTGTTAATTCACAGTTTTGATGCCTTCAGTGTGAATCTACAATTTTCATAGTCATGAAAATAAAGAAAACTCTTTGAATGAGAAGGTGTGTCCAAACTTTTGGTCTGTACTGTATATATATATACACTCACCTAAAGAATTATTAGGAACACCATACTAATATGGTGTTGGACCCACTTTTGCCTTCAGAACTGCCTCAATTCTACTTGGCATTGATTCAACAAGGTGCTAATAGCATTCTTTAGAAATGTTGGCCCATATTGATAGGATAGCATCTTGCAGTTGATGGAGATTTGAGGGATGCACATCCAAGGCACGAAGCTCCCGTTCCACCACATCCCAAAGATGCTCTATTGGGTTGAGATCTGGTAACTGTGGGGGCCATTTTAGTACAGTGAACTCATTGTCATGTTCAAGAAACCAGTTTGAAATGATTCAAGCTTTGTTACATGGTGCGTTATCCTGCTGGAAGTAGCCATCAGAGGATGGGTACATGGTGGTCATGAAGGGATGGACATGGTCAGAAACAATGCTCAGGTAGCCTGTGGCATTTGAACGATGGCCAATTGGCACTAAGGGGCCTAAAGTGTGCCCAGAAAACATCCTCCACACCATTACACCACCACCACCAGCCTGCACAGTGGTAACAAGGCATGATGGATACATGTTCTCATTCTGTTTACGCAAAATTTGCACGAGACTCATCAGACCAGGCAACATTTTTCCAGTCTTCAACAGTCCAATTTTGGTGAGCTCGTGCAAATTGTAGCCTCTTTTTCCTATTTGTAGTGGAGATGAGTGGTACCCGGTGGGGTCTTCTGCTGTTGTAGCCCACCTTTCTTTCCCATTCTGACATTCAGTTTGGAGTTCAGGAGATTGTCTTGACCAGGACCACAACCCTACATGCATTGAAGCAACTGCCATGTGATTGGTTGACTAGATAATCGCATTAATGAGAAATAGAACAGGTGTTCCTAATAATTATTTAGGCGAGTGTATATATATATATATATATATATATATATATATTTATTTATATATACACACACATACAGTGCCTTGCAAAAGTATTCACCCCCTTGACTTTTTTCATATTTTGGTGCCTCACAAGCTGGAATTAACATGGATTGTTTGAGGATTTGCATCAATTAATTTACAGAACATGTCCACAACTTTGAAGATGTTTTTTTTTTTTTATTGTGAAGCAAACAACAAATAGGACCAAATAACAGAAAAAGTAAATGTGTATAACTATTCTCCCCCCCTAAAGTCAATACTTTGTAAAGCCACCTTTTGCGGCAGTCTTTAAGAGCTTGCCACATCTTACCACTGGGATTTTTGCCCATTCCTCCTTGCAAAAGTGCCCCGGCTCCTTCAAGTTGGATGGTTTGCGCTTGTGAACATCAATCTTTAAGTCTGACCACAGATTTTCTATTGGATTGAGATATAGGCTTTGACTAGGCCATTCCAAAACATTTACATGTTTCCCCTTAAACCACTGAAGTGTTGCTTTAGCAGTGTGTTTGGGATCATTGTCCTGATGGAAGGTGAACCTCCGTCCTAGTCTCAAATCACGCACAAAGTGGTACAGGTTTTGCTCAAGAATATACCCTGCACCATCCATCTTTCCCTCAACTCTGACCAGTTTCCCAGTCCCGGCTGCTGAAAAACATTCTGTCACCACCATGTTTCACTGTGGGGATGGTGTTCTTTGGGTGATGTGTTGGGTTTGCGCCAGACATAGCGTTTTCTTTGATGGCCGAAAAGTTCAATTTTAGTCTCATCAGACCAGAACACCTTCCTCCATACATTTTGGGAGTCTCCCACATGCCTTTTCGCAAACTCACAACCTGCCTTATTGTTTTTAGCTGAAAATAATGGCTTTCTTCTGGCCACTCTGCCATAAAGCCCAACACTATGGATTGTACGGCTTATTGTCGTCCTATGTAAAGATACTCCAGTCTCTGCTGTAGAACCTCGCAGCTCCTCCAGGGTTACCTTAGGTCTCTCTGCTGCCTCTCGGATTAATGCCCTCCTTGCCCGCCCGGTCCGTGTTTTGGTGGGCGGCCGTCTCTTGGCAGGTTTGATGTTGTGCCATGTTCTTTCCATTTGGTTATGATAGATTTTATGGTGCTCCTGAGGATCATCAAAGATTTTAATATTTTTTTTATACCCTAACCCTGACTTGTACTTCTCAACAACATTGTCCCTTACTTGTTTGGAAAGTTCCTTGGTCTTCATGGCAGTGTTTGGTTAGTGATTAGAGTTGAGCGGACACCTGGATGTTCGGATTCGACGGGTTCGGCCGAACTTCAGAAAAAAGTTTGAGTTCGGGACCCGTACTTGACCCGAACTTGACCCCGAACCCCATTGAAGTCAATGGTGACCCGAACTTTTAAGCACTAAAATGGCTGTAAAAATGTAATGCAAATGTCATCAAAATGTGGTTAAGAGCATGGCAAGTGCTCTGCAAACAAATGTGGATAGAGAAATGACTTAAAATAACATAAAATACATAAAAATAAAAAATAATAATCTTGATCTAGGAGGACCAGGTCCATATGGAGTAGGAAGTTGAGGAGGCAGTGGATGTGGCGATGTAGGTGAAAGTGGCGGTCGAGGAGGAGGAGGTAGCCTACATTGCTTTTTGGTTTAAAATTTATTTGTATTTTTTTAAATTAGGGTACACCCCAAAACATTAGGAAATATAACCCTCCAGTCATGCTAAACACACGTTCAGACAATACACCGGCTGCAGGGCAGGGCAGCACCCCCAAGGCGTAAAAGGCAAGCTCAGGCCATGTGCCCAATATGGAGACCCAGAAGTTCCAGGGGCGGACCCCTGTCAGTTAGTTCATGTAGGCATGTGCGGGGGTCAAGTTCGGGTCAAGTACGGGTCCGGAACTCAAACCTTTTTCTGAAGTTCGGCCGAACCCGTCGAACCCGAACATCCAGGTGTCCGCTCGACTCTAATCACTAACCAAACACTGCCATGAAGACCAAGAAACAGAATATGAAAGCTGTATATATTTTAAACTTGAATTTACCACTTGCAGATATGGAAAATTCCGTTTTTTTTAAACAAAAAGTGTGTTTTTCAAACCACAGAAAATGATGGGTGTATTTCTAGCTTAAATTGCACACTGACTAATCAAGATGTTGTAGATTTATTAGCAATTGCGGACAAATATAGGACATGTTCTATAGGCTCTACAAAAAACCCAGTGTTCGCCCGATCAGGCCTGATCTTGTGCGCACACTTGCGTTCAGTCCGCCCCACCGCAGTGACAGAAATATTATTTTTTCTGATCACTGCAAAAACACTGTAAAATCGCTGTGGCGATATAAAGATCACTTTTGAGGGGAATGGCGAGTTCATAGAAGATTTTTTTTTTGGCACAAGTTAGCGGAAATTTTTTATTTTTTGTTTTTCTTACAAAGTCTCATATTCCACTAACTTGTGACCAAAAATAAAATCTTACATGAACTCACCATACCCCTCATGGAATCCAAATGCGTAAAAATGCCCTGTGAAATCCTAAAGGTACTCATTGGAATTTGGGCCCCTTTGCACATCTTAACTGCAAAAAAGTGTCACACATGTGGTATCGCCGTACTCAGGATAAGTAGGGCAATGTGTTTTGGGGTGTATTTTCACATATACCCATGCTGGGTGAGAGAAATATCTCAGTAAATTGACAACTTTGTATAAAAAAATGGAAAAGGTTGTCATTTACAGAGATATTTCTCGCACACAGTATGGGTATATGTAAAAATACACCCCAAAACACAGAAACCCTACTTTTCCTGAGTACGGCGATACCACATGTGTGACACTTTTTTGCAGCCTAGGTGCAAAAAAGGGGCCCAAATTCCAATGAGTACAATTTAGAAGGGCATTTTTAGACATTTGGATTCCAGACTTCTTCTCACGCTTTAGGGCCCCTAAAATGCCAGGGCAATATAAATACTCCACATGTGACCCCTTTTTGGAAAGAAGACACCCCAAGGTATTCTGTAAGGGGCATGGTGAGTTCATGTAAAATTTTATTTTTTGTCACAAGTTAGTGGAATATGAGACTTTGTAAGAAAAAAAAAATCATTTTCCGCTAACTTGTGCCAAAAAAAAATATTCTATAAACTCGCCATGCCCCTCACAGAATACCTTGGAGTGTCTTCTTTCCAAAATGGAGTCACTTGTGGGGTATTTATACTGCCCTGGCATTTTTGGGGCCCTAAAGCGAGAGAAGTAGTTTGGAATCCAAATGCCTAAAAATGCCCTCCTAAAAGGTGGTATCGCCATACTCAGGAGAAGTAGGGCAATGTGGTTTGGGGTGTATTTTTACATATACCCATGCTGGGTGAGAGAAATATCTCTGTAAAATGACAGCTTTGTATAAAAAAATGGGAAAAGTTGTCTTTTATACGGTGATACCACATGTGTCACACTTTTTTGCAGCCTAGGTGCGCAAAGGGGCCCAAATTCCAATGAGTACCATTGCAATTTCACAGGGCATTTTTTACGCATTTGGATTCCAAACTACTTCTCACGCTTTAGGTCCCCTAAAATGCCAGGGCAGTATAAATACCCCAAAAGTGACCCCATTTTGGAAAGACGACACCCCAAGGTATTTTATGAGGGGCATGGCGAGTTCATGTAAAATTTTATTTTTTGTCACAAGTAAGTGGAATATGAGACTTTGTAAGAAAAAATAAATAAATGAAAAAAATTCAATTTCCGCTAACTTGCGACAAAAAATAAAAACTTCCATGAACTCACTATGCCCATCAGCGAATACCTTAGGGTGTCTACTTTACGAAATGGGGTCATTTGTTGGGTGTTTCTACTGTCTGAGCATTGTAGAACCTCAGGAAACATGACAGGTGCTCAGGAAGTCAAAGTGCGTAAATTAATTTTTTTGCACCATAGTTTGTAAACGCTATAACTTTTACCCAAACCAATAAATATACACTTATTGCATTTTTTTAAATCAAAGACATGTAGAACAATAAATTTTGAGAAAAATGTATATAGAAATGTAGTTTTATTTGAACAATTTTACAACAGAAAGTGAAAAATGACTTTTTTGCAAAAATGTTGGTCATTTTCGATTAATATCAAAAAAATTCAGCAGCAATGAAATACCACCAAATGAAAGGTCTATTAGTGAGAAGAAAAGGAGGTAAAATTCATTTGGGTGGTAAGTTGTATGACCGAGCAATAAACCGTGAAAGTAGTGTAGTGCAGAATTGTAAAAAGTGGTCTGGTCATTAAGGGGGTTTAAGCTAGAGGGGCTGGGGTGGTTAAACTTGAATTTAACACTTGCAGATCTTGAAAATACTGTTTTTTGAAGAAAAAAAAGTGTGTTTTTCAAACCCCAGAAAAACTATGGGTGTATTTCTAGCTTAAATTGCACAGTGACTAATCCAGATGTTGTAGATTGCCAAAAACGTGTTTTTTTGGTAACAGAATTTCAAAGCTGTATATATTAAACTTGAATTGAACACTTGCAGATATGGAAAATACTGTTTTTTGAAAAAAATAGTGTGTTTTTAAAACCCCAGAAAATGATGAGTGTATTTCTAGCTTAAATTGCACAGTGACTAATCCAGATGTTGTAGATTGCCAAAAAAGTGTTATTTTTTTTGCTAACAGAATATGAATGCTGTATATATTAAACTTGAATTTAACACTTGCAGATCAGGAAAATACGTTTTTTGGCAAAAAAAAGTGTGTTTTTAACACCCCAGAAAATGATGGGTGTATTTCTACCTTAACCCCTTAAGGACACAGGGCGTACAGGTACGCCCTTGTGCCCTGGTACTTAAGGACACAGGGCGTACATGTACGCCCTGTGCATTTTCGATCACTGCCGTGCGGCTGGCAGTGATCGGAACCCGGCGCCTGCTCAAATCATTGAGCAGGCACCTAGGCTAAATGCGCGGGGGGGTCCCGTGACCCCCCCATGTCGGCGATCGCGGCAAACCGCAGGTCAATTCAGACCTGCGGTTTGCTGCGATTTCTGCAGTTTCTGATCCCCGCGGTCCCTGACCGCGGGGATCAGAAACTTTAGGATTAAAAATGGTTTCCTGTATCCCTCCCCCCTGCACCCCTGAGTTGTTCGAGCACGGTGGGAGGTGCAGGGGGAGGGGTGCGGGCGGTGCGGGAGGCGGGCGGTGCGGTAGGCGGGATCGCGATCCCCCGCCCGCCTCCCATTGCGTAATCGTTGGCGTCTAGTGGGTATACCAGGGTGCCAGCACATTGCTGGCACCCTGGTATAAACGGCTGACATCGGTGATGCGATGTCAGCCGTTTAACCCTTTCCATACAGCGGTCCGTACGGACCGCTGTATGGAAAAGGTTAACAGTAAGAGGGAGCTCCCTCCCTCTCCCATCGGGGGGCTGCTGTGCCTTTGCAGTCCCCCGAATGGAGAGGGAGAGAGCCCCCAGAGAGCCCCCCAAGCCCCGTCCTTACCCTTCCCCGTCTGCGCAGTTCTAGCCACTACTGAGCAGACGGGGAAGGTTCCCATGGCAACAGGACGCCTTCTCAGGCGTCCTGCTGTCCATGGTTCTGAACAGATCTGTGCTGAAAGCATAGATCTGTTCAGACAAAGTGTAAGTAAAATACAGTACAGTACAATATATATTGTACTGTACTGTATTATGCAGACATCAGACCCACTGGATCTTCAAGAACCAAGTGGGTCTGGGTCCAAAAAAAAGTGAAAAAAGTGAAAAATAAAGTAAAAATCAAAAAACACATTTATCACTGATTAAAAATGAAAAAAATAAAATTCCCTACACATGTTTGGTATCGCCGCGTCCGTAACGACCTGATCTATAAAACGGTAATGTTACTTTACCCGAACGGTGAACGCCATAAAAATAAAAAATTAAAAACTATGATGAAATTGGAATTTTGCCCACCTTACTTCCCAAAAAAGGTAATAAAAGTGATCAAAAAAGTCGCATCTACGCCAAAATTGTAACAATCAAACCGTTATCTCATCCCGCAAAAATCATACCCTACCCATTATAATCGCCCAAAAAATGAAAAAGTTATGGCTCTTAGACTATGGAAACACTAAAACATGATTTCTTTTGTTTCAAAAATGAAATCATTGTGTAAAACTTACATAAAAAAAAAAAAAAGTATACATATTAGGTATCGCCGCGTCCGTATTGACCGGCTCTATAAAAATATCACATGACCTAACCCCTCAGATGACCACCGTAAAAAAATAAAAATAAAAACGGTGTAAAAAAAGCCATTTTTTGTCATCTTCCGTCACAAAAAGTGTAATAGCAAGCAATCAAAAAGTCATGTGCACCCCAAAATAGTGCCAATCAAACCGTCATCTCATCCCACAAAAAATGAGACCCTACATAAGATAATCGCCCAAAAATTTAAAAAACTATGGCTCTTAGACTATGGAGACACTAAAACATTTTTTTTGTTTTAAAAATGAAATTATTGTGTAAAACGTACATAAATAAAAAAAATTGTATACATATTGGGTATCACCGCGTCCGTGACAACCTGCTCTATAAAATTACCACATGATCTAACCTGTCAGATGAATGGTGTAAATAACAAAAAAAAAAACGGTGCCAAAAAAGCAATTTCTTGTTACCTTGCCGCACAAAAAGTGTAATATAGAGCAACCAAAAATCATATGTACCCTAAACTTGTATCAACAAAACTGCCACCCTATCCCGTAGTTTCTAAAATGGGGTCACTTTTTTGGAGTTTCTACTCTAGGGGTGCATCAGGGGGCTTCAAATGGGACATGGTGTCAAAAAAAACAGTCCAGCAAAATCTGCCTTCCAAAAACCGTATGGCATTCCTTTCCTTCTGCGCCCTGCCGTGTGACCGTACAGCGGTTTACGACCACATATGGGGTGTTTCTGTAAACTACAGAATTAGGGCCATGAATAATGAGTTTTGTTTGGCTGTTAACCCTTGCTTTGTAACTGGAAAAAAAATATTAAAATGGAAAATCTGCCAAAAAAAGAGAATTTTTGAAATTGTATCTCTATTTTCCATTAAATCTTGTGCAACACCTAAAGGGTTAACAAAGTTTGTAAAATCTGTTTTGTATACCTTGAGGGGTGTAGTTTCTTAGATGGGGTCACTTTTTTGGAGTTTCTACTCTAGGGGTGCATCAGGGGGGCTTCAAATGGGACATGGTGTCAAAAAAACTGTCCAGCAAAACATGCCTTCCAAAAACCAAACGGCGCACCTTTCACTCTACGCCCCGCTGTGTGGCCGTACAGTAGTTTACGGCCACATATGGTGTGTTTCTGTAAACGGCAGAGTCAGGGCAATAAAGATACAGTCTTGTTTGGCTGTTAACCTTTGCTTTGTTAGTGGAAAAAATGGGTTAAAATGGAAAATTAGGCAAAAAAATGAAATTCTCAAATTTCATCCCCATTTGCCAATAACTCTTGTGCAACACCTAAAGGGTTAACAAAGTTTGTAAAATCAGTTTTGAATACCTTGAGGGGTGTAGTTTCTTAGATGGGGTCACTTTTATGGAGTTTCTACTCTAGGGGTGCATCAGGGGGCTTCAAATGGGACATGGTGTCAAAAAACCAGTCCAGCAAAACCTGCCTTCCAAAAACCAAACGACGCACCTTTCACTCTACGCCCCGCTGTGTGGCCGTACAGTAGTTTACGGCCACATATGGCGTGTTTCTGTAAACGGCAGAGTCAGGGCAATAAAGATACAGTCTTGTTTGGCTGTTAACCCTTGCTTTGTTAGTGGAAAAAATTGGTTAAAATGGAAAATTAGGCAATAAAATGAAATTCCCAAATTTCATCCCCATTTGCCAATAACTCTTGTGCAACACCTAAAAGGTTAACAAAGTTTGTAAAATCAGTTTTGAATACCTTGAGGGGTGTAGTTTATAGAATGGGGTCATTTTTGGGTGGTTTCTATTATGTAAGCCTCGCAAAGTGACTTCAGAGCTGTAGTGGTCCCTAAAAATTGGGTTTTTGTAAATTTCTGAAAAATTTCAAGATTTGCTTCTAAACTTCTAAGCCTTGTAACATCCCCAAAAAATAAAATATCATTCCCAAAATAATTCAAACATGAACTAGACATATGGGTAATGTAAAGTCATCACAATTTTTAAGGGTATTACTATGTATTACAGAAGTAGAGAAACTGAAACTTTGAAATTTGCAAATTTTTCCCAATTTTTGGTAAATTTGACATTTTTTTATGCAAAAAAAAATTTTTTTTTTAACTTTATTTTACCAGTGTCATGAAGTACAATATGTGACGAAAAAACAATCTCAGAATGGCCTGGATAAGTCAAAGCGTTTTAAAGTTATCATCACTTAAAGTGACACTGGTCAGATTTTCAAAAAATGGCCTGGTCCTAAGGTGTAAAAAGGCTGTGTCCCTAAGGGGTTAAATTGCACACTGAATAATCCAGATGTTGTAGTTTGCCCCCAAAAAATGTGATTTGCAATGTCCAAAAAGCTCAGATGCAGTGATGGTGCACTGAGCTTGCATAAAATGGCCGCCGCCACCACCCACCTGACTAACAGAATTCTAAAAGTTGTTCTTTTGGGGGTCAATGGCCTCAGGGCAGGGTAAAACGATTGTGCTCTGCACCCACACAGCTATTTCTCTGTAGATCGCTGAGTTAGATTCTCTCCTATACTCTCCCTGAAATCACAAGTCCAGCAGCATCCTCTCCTTGCACTTGTGACAGCAGAGTGAAGTGCAGCGCTACGTGACTCAAGCTTATATAGAGGCTGGGTCACATGCTGCTCTGGCCAATCACAGCCATGCCATTAGTAGGCATGGCTGTGATGGCTTCTAAGGTCAGACAGTTAACCGCTTGTTGATTGGCTGCTCTGCAGCCTTTCAAAAAGCACCAAGAAAGCGCCGAACCCGAACCCGAACTTTTACGGAAATGTTCGGGTCCGGGGTCCAAAAATCCTAAAGTTTGGTACGAACCTGAACTTTACAGTTCGGGTTCGCTCAACGCTATTAGTGATGCCTCTTGCTTAGGTGTTCCAGCCTTTGGGTTCTTTCAAAAAAAGTGTGTATATGTAATGACAGATCATGTGATACTTAGATTGAACACAGGCGGACATCTCACTAATTATGTGACTTCTGAAGGCAATTAGTTGCACCAGAGCTTTTTATGAACTTCTTAACAAAGGGGGTGAATACATACGCACATGCCAATTTTCTGTTTTCTATTTCTAAACAATAGTTCTATTTATATATTTTTCTCATTTCACTTCACTGACTTAGACTATTGTGTTCTGATCCATCACATAAAATTCAGATTAACAAAACATTGACTTTAAGGCTGTAATGTAACAAAATATGAAAAAAGTCAAGGGGGTGAATACTTTTGCAAGGTACTGTGTATATATATGTATATATATATATATATATATATATATATACTAGCTGAAGGACCCGGTTTCGCTCGAGTATAATTAATCTATTTCATTTAATGTTTGTGTGTGTCGTTAGAAGATATCAACACTATCCACTATAACAGTGACATCTACAGCACCCCGCCCCCAAAACAGTGACCTCCACAGCCCCCACCCCTTAACACTGACCCCCCACAGTTCCCGTCCATTAAAATTGGACCTCCACAGCAGCCCACCCCTTTAACTTTGACCTTTACAGCAACCTTCCCCTTTAACAGTGACTTTCACAGCATACCACCCCCTTGACAGTGACCTCCACAGGTGCCCGCCCCCTTAACAGTGGCCTTTACTGGATCGGGGAAGTGTCCTTTTGAACAGCTCACTCTAAGACAGCAGCACTGTACTGTCTGAGTGTGAGCTGCAGGGAGAAAGTCACCCTCCCTTCCACCTCTGCAGCTGACAGAAGTTGATTTTTACCTTCATTTTTTTCAATCCCTGTCAGCTGAGGAGTGGAGGGGGCATGGCCTAACCAGATCGGGGCATGGTTTAGCAGGACCTAGAAGTTGAATTTTAACTTCATTTGTTCAATCTCAGTCAGCTTCAAAGGGAGTGGGAGGGGGCGTGGTCTAACCAGATCAGGGGCGTGTCCCTTTGAGCAGCTCACTCTAAGACAGCAGCACTGTGCTGTTTGAGTATGAGCTGCAGGGAGAAAGTTACCATCCCTCCCACCCCTGCAGCTGACAGAAGTTGATTTTTACCTTCATTTTTTCAATCCCCGTCGGCTCAGAAGTGGGAGGGGGAGTGGCCTATTGCTGGAACAAAGGCACATCTTGAAATAAGGTACTAAGTGCTATTAGGCCATGGGTTTACTTCAATAGCAATTATCCTGGTGACAGATTTTCTTTAAAGCTCTCCTACAGCAGTAAAAATAAATGGCTGGGCTGTTATGGAAACCTGGAGTAAAACTGTGTATGTGGAGGCTAACGGCCTGTGAGCTTCTATTGGCTGATAAGGGTCATGTGACCAAGCTTCTATTGGCTAATGCATTTTTTTGGGAATATCTCAGGAACAATACGTCCTAGAGAGCTTAGATCTGGTCTAAAACCTTCCAAGACACCTGTTGTACCTGTGTGCCAAATTTCGTGTTTGTAAATGCGACGGTGTAGATTCCTTTAGTGGACATACACACACACACATACACTCAGCTTTATATAATATATATATATATATATATATATATATATATATTTGTGGTCATGGCTACGGCCAAGAGGTATCCGAAGAACCCTAGGGAGAAAACAACAGGAACAACCTAACCCAGCTAGGCGTGTCTTAGCTGACCTGACTAAATGGCTTGTTGTGTGCCCTAAGCCATGATCGTGGGTAGGCCTATAAGTGGGCATACCCTGTGGAAATGAGAAGATAAGGGAGGGAGGGTGGGGCACCTGAAAACACACACCTGTGAGTGAGGGTGTGGCTCGTATATGAAGAGCCTCCGCCCCTCCCACAAATGCAGGCTGACTAATCAGCCTTACCAACTTGTGGTCATGGCTACGGCCAAGAGGTATCCGAAGAACCCTAGGGAGAAAACAACAGGAACAACCTAACCCAGCTAGGCGTGTCTTAGCTGACCTGACTAAATGGCTTGTTGTGTGCCCTAAGCCATGATCGTGGGTAGGCCTATAAGTGGGCAAAAACCAAGCCAAGTAGGGTAGAAAAGGAATTTGAATGGCATGTACAAACTAATCCCCAAGCCAACTGCAAGGCATCCGGGATCTAGAGCGAAAATTCGGGGTATGTGAGGCAAGACCAGTAGGAAACCTACAACCCATCTTGTGGATGACAAGGCCAGAGACATGATGCTCAATATTGCGGATACTGCACCAAAGCGGAATGGAGGACCGAGAATACGTTGTGAAATGGATCGTAAAAACCAACTAAAACTTGTAAAGTTTGGTTCTAGTGCGAGTACTGGCAATGCCCTAGCGTCAGGAGATCGTGGGACCAAAACCTAACTGCCTAGACTATGCAGGAATGAGGGCCAAAAAGAACCATGTAGATAGGAAGAGAATCCTTGAATAGTTCCCCAGACAACAGCTATCCGCGCTTTGTTCTACTGTACGCCCCTGAGAATTGTTTTTACGCTTGAGACGTGAAGACCGACCTACTATCTGAATCTTCTACTGTGAGAAAATGCTGGACCTTGTCCAAAATCCGATTCAACGTGGTTGTAGGGAGTCGGAGGTTAGTGCGGCAAGAAGCTATGAAGCCATAATATACAAGATTCTGTCTATGCCCTCCCATAAGTGAGGGAATGCAATGCAATAAAGCTACTGGCGAAAATGAATTCCTGGTCGTGGTAAAAAGGCAAAGACTTTGCGTGGGGACCTGGTTGACAAGATATGATCGACTACAATCAGAGACTAAAATGCTAGAGCGAATTGCCCTACTTGTTCTTCCTCTGGCAGGACCTGAACGAAAGCATGAACAATTAAAGAAAGACGAAATATCTGCGTAAGACATGACAATAATGCTGTAGGGCGAACCGGACCAGTTTGCGTTAAAAACATAAAATGAGCGATCAACATGGATTATTAGGAAATTAGGGAAGCAGGTATGTATGCGATACATAGGGGCCAAATCAGCCTAGAAGCAGTCGTCGGGCCCCCGAAGCCATGGGGCCGAAGCAGTCGTCGGGCCCCCGAAGCCATGGGGCCGAAGCAGTCGTCGGGCCCCCGAAGCCATGGGGCCGAAGCAGTCGTCGGGCCCCCGAAGCCATGGGGCCGAAGCAGTCGTCGGGCTCCCGAAGCCATGGGGCCGAAGCAGTCGTCGGGCCCCCAAAGCCATGGATCAACATGGAGCGATCAACATGGATTATTAGGAAATTAGGGAAGCAGGTATGTATGCGATACATAGGGGCCAGCCTAGATGCACAGATGGACAACCAACCAGGCAATCAGCCAAGCAGGACTGAAAACAGTCGTCGGGCCCCGAAGCCAAGCGGCCGAAGCAGTCGTCGGGCCCCCGGAGCCATGGGGCCAAAGCAGGTCGCCGGGCCCCCGAAGCCATGGGGCCGAAGCAGGTCGCCGGGCCCCCGAAGCCATGGGGCCGAAGCAGGTCGCCGGGCCCCCGAAGCCATGGGGCCGAAGCAGGTCGCCGGGCCCCCGAAGCCATGGGGCCGAAGCAGGTCGCCGGGCCCCCGAAGCCATGGGGCCGAAGCAGGTCGCCGGGCCCCCGAAGCCATGGGGCCGAAGCAGGTCGCCGGGCCCCCGAAGCCATGGGGCCGAAGCAGGTCGCCGGGCCCCCGAAGCCATGGGGCCGAAGCAGGTCGCCGGGCCCCCGAAGCCATGGGGCCGAAGCAGGTCGTGGGGCCCCCGAAGCCATGGGGCCGAAGCAGTTGTCGGGCCCCCGAAGCCATGGATCAACATGGAGCGATCAACATGGATTATTAGGAAATTAGGGAAGCAGGTATGTGTGCGATACATAGGGGCCAAAACAGCCTAGATGCACAGATGGACAACCAACCAGGCAATCAGCCCCGCAGGTTTGAAAACAGTCGTCGGGCCCCGAAGCCATGGGGCCGAAGCAGGTCGCCCGAAGCCATGGGGCCTAAGCAGTCGTCGGGCCCCCGAAGCCATGGATCAACATGGAGCGATCAACATGGATTATTAGGAAATTAGGGAAGCAGGTATGTATGCGATACATAGGGGCCAGCCTAGATGCACAGATGGACAACCAACCAGGCAATCAGCCCAGCAGGACTGAAAACAGTCGTCGGGCCCCCGAAGCCAAGGGGCCGAAGCAGACGTCGGCTCCCCGAAGCCATGGGGCCGAAGCAGTCATCGGGCCCCCGAAGCCATGGGGCCGAAGCAGTCGTCGGGCCCCTGAAGCCATGGGGCCGAAGCAGTCGTCGGGCCCCCGAAGCCATGGGGCTGAGTTTTTTTTTTTTTTTTTTTAAGAATTATAACTATGAAAAGTGACATGAATAAGGTGCACGTGAATTAAACCATGAGCCTGACCGGGCTGGAGATGGGCGGGCTGGAGGGACGCGCTGGGCGGCGGCAGTTTCTGAAGGTAGACGGAGCCTCTAGGTGCTAATGACGCCCCCATAGCACCTAGAGGCTCATTAGCATATTAATAAAAGTAGTTTTTTTAGCCAAACCACCACCCCAAAAGCAATTATATTAGGATGGTTGGGCAGAGCAGACACTAGCGGATCGCTAGTGTCTGACAGCTAAATATGTGACACCTAAGTGGTAGAAACCCTTTAAACAGAAAGTAGGGCTATGGAATTTAACAGACCACCGAGGAAGGGAACGTAAGCCTGAAAAGAACGCAGTTATGTTTGTCAGGAGAGAGGTACCAGAGCGCTGGGTGCAGACTGCCCCGGTGAGATTGAGCAAAACCATGATATGTAGCAATAAACAGGAGAATGCAGCTTTGAGTGGGAGCAGAGTACAACACATGATGTAACAACAAATGGGTGAATGCAGCTTTGGATGTGAGTGGTACCTAAAAACATGGTATAGGCGCAGCTCTGAGTATGGGTAGCACATGAAAAGCATGGTATAAAGCAGACGTGTAAATACAACCTGTAAGCGAGCAGAGTATTGACGTGATGCGAAAGCAGACATGTGGACGCAGCTCTAGTAGTGAAAGGAGTATAGGACAAGATGTGAAAAGCAGACATGCGGACGCAGCTTTGGATGTAAACAAAATATTAACTTGATGTGACCGCAGACATGGAAAGCGGCTTTGGTGAGTGGGGTATACGACCTGGTGTAGCAGTAGAAGTGTGAACACAACTTTGGGTATAAGCAGAGCATGAAAATTGGTATAACCGCAGCTCTGGTTGTGAGTGGAGCAAGGTGGGAACACCAGGGTGGTGCGTCCAGAGCATGAAAACGGAGTAACAGTAGCAGCTATGGCTGTAAGCCGAGTATACAACATGTAATAACAGGCATGTAATACGGATCCGGCTGTCGGCTGGGGACGGAATGAGATGTAACAGCCAACAGGTGAGTGCAGCTTGAATGTGAGACCAATCTGAGTGAATACGAACCAAGAGTAGAAAAGTGCAGTACAGTGAAGACGTGCGGATGCAGCATAAGACATTAAATAAAAGCCGAAAGTGTAAATGCCGCTCAGGATAACAGCGGAGCATGAAAGTATGAGATTGTGGAGAAGCTCTGCCTGTATATGTATGTTTAAATTGTATTGGAGCTGTCATTTGGCATTCCGGGCACTAGAGGTCGCTGTTTTGCAGCACAGTCAGCATGCTTCTGGGTAAACCAGGGAGTGTTGATCTGACATGGTGGAAGGATTGTGCTGTGAGGGGCTGAATCCGATTCCATCCTGGCTTGCAGATGTCCGGCAGTGAATGGATACTCAAAGGAAGGAGTGTATCTGCTGTCCCCTGTCCGGATCCAGCGCTTTGAAAGAGAGGTTGTCCCAGGAAGACCAGTTCCAGTGTATGGACAGAAAACCTTATCATCCAGCAAGGCCGCATGGTTGCTGAGAGCTTGGTGGCCATCCCGGGAAAGCGGCATCCTAGGGCCCAGAACAGATGCAGGTCAGTACATCTGATTACCAATTGTACTTCACTGTTTGGCGCCTAAAGTAACAGAGACTAGCCTAGGCCTTGTATTAGCTAGTTAGTTAGGGTTATAGCTTTGTTAGGCCTTACTGTACTGGACTGCAGCGCAGTAATTGACTTGCAGGCTCTGCTGCGTCTGCCACCGGTTAGGTGTGTCTTCTATAGCGGCACAGTACGACTTGTAGGCTCTGCTGTGTATGCCAGCAGGCTAGGCCTGTCCCTCGGACAGGGACGGTGACTGTGGGCCTGGTGTATTACTTATACTGTTTGTACTTGTGTTAATACTGTTTCCAAAGTAAAGTTTATATTCTTGCATATAAAGCTGGTGTCAGTGTTGCTTCCATGTCTGTGACTTTGCTGTATCCTGGGGGGCCCACCCCGGTACACGGCTTACGAAAGTGAAATACATGAAGTTTAAAGATGGTGGTAGTGGGGGGAAAGAGGGGGGGAGACACATGGCAAGGA
The DNA here is from genome assembly GCF_014858855.1 of Bufo gargarizans. Taxonomy (NCBI): domain Eukaryota; kingdom Metazoa; phylum Chordata; class Amphibia; order Anura; family Bufonidae; genus Bufo; species Bufo gargarizans. The sequence goes on from NC_058080.1 coordinate 369,885,698, forward strand.
ACAGCTACAGCAAAAGGCCTAAACAATAAACGCTGCGTCCGATCTCCAAACATGACATCAGGTGCAGCCCGGGTAACTCTTACTTCAGACGGTTTGCTGTAAAGAAACTTTTCATACGAGACGAACGAAGCAAAGTGAAACTTGTAAGATTTATAGGAACCAACTCTTATTACCAACAACCAAAAATGAAAAGCAAATGGAAGTATTTAGGCCCAAACGAGCAAACCTGAGGTAGCAGATTCTGAGGCGAAGCCTCCCGTTCGCTAGCAAAGTCGGATCCGACCGGCCTGGAGAGACGGCCCCGGCCCAACCTACTTACGTAGTATGACGCGTGCATGCTACGGTAGCAGAGAGCAAAATAACAAGCTCTATTCTGGCTCCATGCTGCAAAGAAAAACTCCTACCACCAGAGAAGCTAGTGTGCTAATAGCACCTGAAAACACACACCTGTGAGTGAGGGTGTGGCTCGTATATGAAGAGCCTCCGCCCCTCCCACAAATGCAGGCTGACTAATCAGCCTTACCAACATATATATATATATATATATACAGTACAGACCAAAAGTTTGGACACACCTTCTCATTCAAAGAGTTTTCTTTATTTTCATGACTATGAAAATTGTAGATTTACACTGAAGGCATCAAAACTATGAATTAACACATGTGAGAATTATATACATAACAAAAAAGTGTGAAACAACTGAAAATATGTCATATTCTAGGTTCTTCAAAGTAGCCACCTTTTGCTTTGATTACTGCTTTGCACACTCTTGGCATTCTCTTCATGAGCTTCAAGAGGTAGTCACCTGAAATGGTCTTCCAACAGTCTTGAAGGAGTTCCCAGAGATGCTTAGCACTTGTTGGCCCTTTTGCCTTCACTCTGCGGTCCAGCTCACCCCAAACCATCTCGATTGGGTTCAGGTCCGGTGGCTGTGGAGGCCAGGTCATCTGGCGCAGCACCCCATCACTCTCCTTCATCTTCAAATAGCCCTTACACAGCCTGGAGGTGTGTTTGGGGTCATTGTCCTGTAGAAAAATAAATGATGGTCCAACTAAACGCAAACCGGATGGAATAGCATGCCGCTGCAAGATGCTGTGGTAGCCATGCTGGTTCAGTATACATTCAATTTTGAATAAATCCCCAACAGTGTCATCAGCAAAGCACCCCAACACCATCACACCTCCTCCTCCATGCTTCACGGTGGGAACCAGGCATGTAGAGTCCACCCGTTCACCTTTTCTGCGTTGCACAAAGACACGGTGGTTGGAACCAAAGATCTCAAATTTGAACTCATCAGACCAAAGGACAGATTTCTACTGGTCTAATGTCCATTCCTTATGTTCTTTATCCCAAACAAGTCTCTTCTGCTTGTTGCCTGTCCTTAGCAGTGGTTTCCTAGCAGATATTCTACCATGAAGGCCTGATTCACACAGTCTCCTCTTAACAGTTGTTTTAGAGATGTGTCTGCTGCTAGAACTCTGTGTGGCATTGACCTGGTCTCTAATCTGAGCTGCTGTTAACCTGCGATTTCTGAGGCTGGTGACTCAGATGAACTTATCCTCTGCAGCAGAGGTGACTCTTGGTCTTCCTTTCCTGGGTCTTCCTTTCCTGGGCCTTAGGCCTCATGCACACGACCGTTTTGTTTTTTTAAGGTCCGCAAAAACGTGGTCCGTAGGTCCGTGATCCGTGACCGTTTTTTCGTCCGTGGGTCTTCCGTGATTTTTGGAGGATCCACGGACATGAAAAATGAAAAAAAAATCTAAGTCAAGTTTGCCATTGAAATGATAGGAAAAAACGGACACGGATCACGGACACGGATCACGGACGCGGATGACAATCTTGTGTGCATCCGTGTTTTTTCACGGACCCATTGACTTGAATGGGTCCGTGAACCGTTGGCCGTGAAAAAAATAGGACAGGTCATATTTTTTTCACGGCCAGGAAAAACGGATCACGGATGCGGCTGCCAAACAGTGCATTTTCCGATTTTTCCACTGACCCATTGAAAGTCAATGGGTCCGCGAAAAAAAAACGGAAAACAGCACAACGGCCACGGATGCACACAACGGTCGTGTGCATGAGGCCTAATACTCAACTTTTTGACACCACAAAATTGTTTCCCCAACGTTGAAGTACCAGTTTCCTATATGTATGGAAGGGTTCATTAAGTGGTTCTTGCACTTTAGGGCTGTTCACAACAAATAACCAATACTGAAACTGGTACCTAGCACAGAACTGAATTATACCCAATTCCTAACTGATTAGTTCCTGACATGTGTACTTCAAACTACGGTTGTCACGATACCAAAAATTGTATTTGATTTGATTCTGATACCATAAAAAAGTATTGCGATACTCGATAGTATGCAAAAAAAAAAAAAAAAAAAAAGCTGTGTGCATTCCGCATTTTTATGGAACGTCCTATCCTTTTTTGGGGGGGGGGGGGGGAATTGCATGTTTTTTTGTTTTTTTTACTGTTACGGCGTTCACAGCATAGGAGATATTTTTAAATATTTTAATAGTTCAGACTTTTTCCGGTGTGCTGATACCTAATATGTTTACTGTTTTATTATTTATATCTTTTGTATGTATAATTGGAAAAGGGGGTGATTTAAAATTTTAATATTTTGGTGGGTTTTCTTAACTTTTTTTTACTTTATAACTAATATCCTCCTTAGGGGCTAGAACCTGGGATCTTTAAATCCCTTGTACTATTCACCCTAATAGACATCTATTAGGGTGAATAGGATTTAACACTGTCCCTGCTGCCCTGTGCTTTGTGCACACGGCAGCAGGGAGCTTATCATGGCAGCCATGGATGGCTTCAGCAGCGTCCTGGCTGCCATAGTACCCCATCAGAGCCCCTCGATTACACTGCTGGGGCTCCGATCGGATGCTACCACTGCCGCCAATGAAATTACTGGGGGGTCCCTGTGGCCACTGCCCCAACAGTGGATATAATACTGGGGGGGGGGGTACTTCCTCCTTCTCCACTGTGCCGGCTCAGGAGAACATGTTCCGCGATGAGAGCGGCGCGCACCATGATCTCTAACAGATACTAGACTCCTCAGTAGTGCAGCCTAGTATCAGAAAGTAGCAAATCTGGAATCCGATCGATTCGGGTACAAAAGTATTGATTGGGTATTGAAAGTTCGATACCCGGTGCAACCCTACTTCAAAGAAAATTTCTGGAATATTCTGTTTCCATCCCAGTGTGGGCAATAAGGGTGTAAATTCTACCATGTCACAGAGGTGGGGCTCTAAATAAGATGCCTTTTCAACATACTACCTTATTTCTTTGTTATCCACCAACGTAGGCGTTGTTGCGCAATGAGAGCTTTTGGAGATCTGACAATGTCTCTGGTTGTCTGATAAATTTGTCTTATCCTTAAACCTAACATTTTTTGTCTAGAAATGCTACTTCAATTTTCGGACTCCACCTCATGGAGTGAGAATGCAACTTTTTTTGCGACTTTTTAATAAAGTCTCAGTGATAAATCTGGAGTGAAACTTATTAATATAAATAACCGCACTCAATTTCCCACCCATATTTCAAAACTGAAGTGAGTGGCTTAAAAATGTAAAAAAGTAGCAACATTTGTGCGCAAGTGGGCCCAAAAATTCACAAAATACCCCCTTTTGCAACTTTTTAAAGCTATAATTCTGGAGTCTGGATGCAATGCGTTTTTCACTGAAGCCCCATTCACTTCTATTGGGCCAGGGCTGCGTGAAAAACACACAATATAGAACATGCTGCGCAGAACTGATGCGTGAAAAAAAACCATTGAAATTAATGGGTCAGGATTCAGTGCGGGTGCTATGCGTTCACATTACGCATCGCACCCACGCGGGAAAACTCGCTCGTGTAAAAGGGGCCTAAGGGTAAGACCACTCTGTGGTCATTCGGGCTGCATCTTCCTCTAATTAAACTATTGAGATTTCACCATTCAGTGGATCTGTATTGTTAATGGCCGCCCAGCACTTTCACTTCAATACCATATGTCTTTCTTAAAAAGATCCTTTCACCACAAAATCCAGTGCAATCTGCAGGCAGCATGTTATAGAGCAGGAGAAGCTGAGTAGATTTATATATAGTTATACACTATAATTTATACATTTAAATCTCTGCTATTTCTGAGCTGAGTTGTACATGGGGGCTGATTTAGCAGTGATTGGTTAAATTAAAGATCCCTTTACCAAGGGTCACATGTAAATGCAGCTCTAACCTCCTTTGACAAGCAGTCAATTATCAGGAATGAACTGATCCTTCCAGATAATAGCCTGCTGTGTTGGCCTGCGTTAAGGGGCTTTTAGTCTATATACAGAGATAGCTGTCCATCTCTGATGTCCCACTCAGCTATTTAGCTCAGAAAAATAAGATTTAAAAAGATAAATTACAATTTTTGCTTAGTATTTTCCCATAAAACTATATTCTAAGTCTACTCTATGACATGCTGCCTGCAGCTTCCACTGCATTTTGTGGCGACAGGTTAAACTTCTCTTTACTATCTCATGGATCTTAAGGACATTTGTTTTATGTTTTCAATTTTAAACTCAATTTAACAAGTTGGAGATCCTCAACATCTTCACGCCAGACGATGAAATTGCTCAGATAAGGCAGTTATTTACTTGGGAATACACCTCCTTCAATTCTCACTAAATGATACAACCCTGCAACCTAAATCCCTGTTGCACGACATTCAATTCACTCTCCTATGATGGATGAGAAGAAAAAATTGTCTTAGAAATGATGTACTACCTAATCCTTCACTTTTGTATGTCCTTTAGATGGCATGGTTCATATCTTTGGTCCACAAATCTTTATTCACTCAAATTAAACAGCTCTTCAGTCACTTCCCAGATGTCACCATACATTGCTTATCTTTAAGTCTTGCTGACCCATATTCCTAGTACCAATGTATTTTAGTAAATAATATGTTCCCCACAGGCAGGCATGTTGTGATGTCATCATACCTACTAAGTTGAGCAGGAGAGACCATAAACTGGTGGGATGATATGCTCTATTCATTGGGGTAACAGAGCTAGGTGAGTACATTTATTTTTTATTTTTACAAAGCTACAGGGACAACACATGTTTGGGGGTCACTAAGGAGGCAACACTGTTGTACAAGGGCAATAAGGGGATAACCCTTTTGTGAGGGGGCATTCAGGGGGTATATTGTACTGTAACAGAGCCACAAAGGGGCATAAATACTATGAGGGTGCACTAAAGGGACATAATTACTGTGCAGTGGCACTAAGGGGGTATTCTTCTGTGATGTGGCAAAATTACTTTGCTGGTGCAGGTTAACAAGCTGAACTGGATGGACAGGTGTCTGTTTTCAGCCTTAGAAGTGTATGCCCTTTGTTTCTGGCTGTCCCTTCCACTTCTAAACAGGTGGTGATGGTGCGTGCTATCAACAGCACTTCTCCTGGCTTATTCACATGGTAATAAAACTGGCACAACTCCCTTGGCCTCATAACCCCCAAAGAAGCTGTTGAGCTAAATGTGTGTCGAGGCCTGAGGTGGAGGTCACTGCCCTGAAATTACAGCATGTTTAATATTGGTTGGTAACATCAGTCTTTTTGTCCCTGGGATACAATGGCTTGGTTCTACTATGTATTTATCATGATAGTGTATTATGAGCTTCTGGTGATATGTTACTTGACATATTAATTTGTGGGTCTTTAATACTGAATGCAGATATTTTGACTACAGGGCTTTGACCTCCTGCATCTGCAATTTTGCTTTTAATTTCTTTTATGTCATTGGCACTGTGATTAATTTAATAAAGACTATTTCTGTTTTTGTAAATCATGTTGTAATTTTGAGTACCTGGGATTCTGTAGAAGCTATATATTATGGGTTTTATATCTGCGGGGCCTGTGGTGTGTATATCTGGGGTGTGTAGGTGTTAAATTATTTTAATGATAACAAGTAGGTTACGCTCTAATATAATTTTGGAAGGTGGGCCCTAAGAATAATTACCTTTGTCGGAGTGCCAATCCCAAACCTCAACTGTCAATTGTTACAATTTATTATTCACCTTGTGAAGACCCAGTCGTCTTCTTTCAGTTTGTATATGAGCTTTAAGAACAGTCAATCCTGCAGCTGGTTTCACTGGTGCTGGCAACACATGAATCTGGAATAAAACGATTTTCAACAACCAAACAAGATCAGGGGATTTACAGTAATGAGCAATGCAGTAAGCAGGGCTTATCTGTTGCTTTGTGAGACAGGTTTTGCAAGGTAACGCCCCAGCAGCAACAGTCACAGCGTATCATCTCATTACATTCCCGGTTAATCAGAGCAAAAAGGCAGTGGGGAATTTCCAAGGGGGGCTCAGCCTTATGATATATGTGGTAAATTAGCCCCCCAACTCCTTACGAAGAGTGAAGTGTTAGGCTGCTGGTGCTTGCAGAGAGGATTCTGGGCGCTCTCTGTGGGTATAAATAGCCTTGAGCAGCCGTTGTAATCTCATTTCATCCTCACACATCCCCGAGATGCTAATAACAGCTAGTGATTCAGAGAAACTGCGGGAGAAGAGTGAATCACGTTCCCCTCACTCCAGCTTTTTATTCCGAATCCCCCACCTCAGAATTACCTGCATCTCACCGTCTTCTTCAACCATTCTCTACTCAGACTTAACAAATATCTAAGTTTAGACATTACCAATGATCTCTTTGCTATGCGTCTTAGCCAGGCAGTAAATAATTTACATATGTTATCATAGGCACATTTACTATGCAGGCCTGGTGGCACTTACTCCCCCAGATTAGCTTTAATAGCACTGTGAGTGAATACGGATGCCCTCTTCATAAGAAGTTTTGCGACTTCCTACTGAAGTATGCTCCCTTTAATCCCACCAAAATCCACCCCCACATCGCACATTTATAATTATTTAGCACACTCTTCCCACAACAGTAGGCTGATCTGTGTTTGGTGTCATTTTCAGATTTGCAGTTTGAATTTATTCACATTAATTATCACATTACTTTGACTTGATATTTGGCAGAATAAGAAGGACATCAGGAAACATAAAAGATATACAGCAATCTGTAATCCATAAAAAGTATGTTCTGTCTGCAAAGTTTATTGTTCACCAACGATATTGTAGGTTCTTGTAATCTCTAGAGGTCCATTGCGAGCAGGGGTGCACCACCAATGAGGCCAGGTGAGGTGATCGCCTCAGGCAGCACAGGGTAGGGCAAAAGCGGGGGCAGCCTAAGGGCCATGGGCTGAAGGGAAGGGGTTAGGTTAAGAAATTGGCATTGGGGTGGGGGTGTTGTTTCAGGTTTCACCGCAGGCAGCAGAAAGGCTAGGTGCACCCCTGATTGCTAGCCCTGGTCACTTACCGTACATGTACTTCCCATTTTGCTTACACAGCTTACATACATATTTGTCACCACTCACATCAGTCCATGTCACCATTTGGGCTGACAATGTGATTTCTCTGTAGCAGACACACACATTAGAGCTTATAGCAGTAAATTAACATATAAGTACACAGTCTGGTCCATAAATATTGGGACATTGACACAATTCTAACATTTTTTGGCTCTATACACCACCACAATTGAAATGAAACGATCAAGATGTGCTTTACCTGCAGACTGTCAGCTTTAATTTGAGGGTATTTACATCCAAATCAGGTGAACAGTGTAGGAATTACAACAGTTTGCAGGGGGGGTGGCGTAAGGGGCAGATGGAATACAGATGGAAGCGCTCATTGCTGGAGTGCAGGGAGCTGGGTCCTCTCACTCACCGCTCAGCTCCCCGCGCTCCTCCCCTCCTTCAGGCCGGCGGCGCTATGAATGGTAGTGCAGGCAGACTTCTCCCCCCGCTCCACCATTCAGCCTGCAGGCATGGATCGCGCTGCAAGCCTGTGTGGGTGGAGAATCCCTGAAATCTGCATAAGCTCCGCCCACACAGTGCTCTAGAGCGATCTGTGCCTACAGGGGATAGAGGACTGTGAGCTTCAGGAACCAGACAAGGTGAGTAGTTACTATTTTTTTTTCTTTGTTTTTTTTACACAGAGGGAGCACAATGGTCATCGCTAATGTAAAGGGGGCACAATGGGCATTTCTACTCTGGAGGGGGCACAATGGGCATTTCTACTCTGGAGGGGGCACAATGGGCATTTTTTACTATGGAGGGTGCACAATGGGCATTTCTACTCTGGATGAGGCACAGAGGGCATTGCTAATGTAAAGGGGGCACAATGGGCATTTCTACTCTGGAGGGGGTACAATGGGCATTTTTTCTCTGGAGGGGCACAATGGCATTGCTAATGTGAAGGGGACACAACAGGCATTTCAACTATGGAGGGGGCACAGTGCACAGAGGGCATTACTACTCTGAAGGGTGCACAGAGGACATTATTAGTGTGAAGGGGCACTATGGGTATTATTAACACAGAGGGCATTACTACTATTAAGGGGGCACAATGGGGATTTCTACAATGGAGGGGACACAGAAGGCATTATTGCTGTGAAATGGGCACAATGGGCATTATTACTGTGAAGGGGCACAATGGACATTATTACTATTAAGGGGGTGCAATGGTCATTATTACTATTAAGGGGGCACAATGGTCATTATTACTATTAAGGGGGCACAATGGGCATTATTACTGTGAAGGGGACAATGGGCATTACTACTATTAAGGGGCATTATTACTGTGAAGGAGCACAATGGGGATTTTTACTGTGATGGGCACAAAGAGGGCATTACAACTGTGAAGGGGCACAGATAGGGTATTACTACTGTGAAAGGGCCACAGAGAGGGAATAACTACTGTGAGAGGGGCACAATGAGGGCATAACTACTATGAAGGGGGCACAATGAAGGAATAAGTACTTTAAGGGGGCACAATGTGGGCATAACGACTGTTAGGGGCACAATGTCGGCATAACTACTGTTAGGGGGCAAACATCTGTACAAAACTACTGTGAAGGTTGTACAATGAGGGCAATACTATGGTGAGGGGGTAAGATTTTTTTAAAGAATTGAGGGGGGATGTGTCAGAGAAAGGACCCACCCCGGGTGCCGAACAACCTAGGCACACCACTGCTTTTACTAAATAATACATTTTACTCCCTGGAAAAGTCCCCCACATTCATCAGCACAGTGAGCTCTGTAAACGGCATGGGCAGCTCAGCTATGCTGCCTATGCCTGAAAAAATCAATAACAAAGCTCCTTAAAGCAAGGTGACCCTGCTCCTCCCTCCTCCTGTCACCCCACTATTGACCCTGCCCCCCATAGTGACCCTACTCCCCCTCCTCCTATCACCTCACCAGCGACCCTGCTCCCCCCACTAGTGACCCTGCTCCCCCCTGATTCACCTCCTCCTGTCACCCCACTAGTGATCCTGCTCCCCCCTCCTCCAGTCACCCCACCAGTAACCCTGCTCCCCTCCACTAGTGACCGCGTGTGTTTATGTACGGAAAGGAGCCGGGCTGGAGTGCAGTGAGGCCTAGCTGTGTGTCTGTCCCTGTGTGTATGTATCTCTCCCTGTGTGTGTGTGTGTCTGTCTGTCCCTGTGTGTGTCTCTTCTTTTGTGTGTGTATCTGTCCCTGTGTGTGTGTGTCTCTTCCTATGTGTGTGTATCTCTCCCTGTGTCTGTGTGTGTCTGTCCCTGTCCCTGTTTGTGTGTCTGTCCCTGCGTGTGTCTGTCCCTGTGTGTGTGTGTGTGTGCGTGTGTGTCTGTCCCTGTGTGTGTCTGTCCCTGTGTGTGTCTGTCCCTGTGTGTGTGTCTGTCCCTGTGTGTGTGTCTGTCCCTGTGTCTGTCCCTGTGTGTGTCTGTCTGTCCCTGTGTGTGTGTCTCCCTGTGTGTGTGTCTGTCCCTGTGTGTGTGTCTGTCCCTGTGTGTGTGTCTGTCCCTGTGTGTGTGTCTGTCCCTGTGTGTGTGTCTGTCCCTGTGTGTGTGTCTGTCCCTGTGTGTGTCTGTCTGTCCCTGTGTGTGTCTGTCTGTCCCTGTGTGTGTCTGTCTGTCCCTGTGTGTGTGTCTCTCCCTGTGTGTGTGTCTGTCCCTGTGTGTGTGTGTGTCTGTCCCTGTGTGTGTGTTTGTCTCTTCCTTTGTGTGTGTGTCTCTGTCCCTGTGTGTGCGTCTCTGTCCCTGTGTGTGCGTCTCTTTCTGTGTGTGTGTGTATCTGTCCCTGTGTGTGTGCTGCAGTTTGGACATGCCTGCTCTAGGTGTAATGGTAACGTCCTGTTGCTCCTAGAGGCTAATCTGCATATATTAAAACATATTTTTTCTCAGAAATGTGGGCACATATGAACATGGGACCAACACACCCAATCCACACAATGGAGCAGATCATTCACCCCTGCCGTTAGGGAGACCGCCCTGTGGGTTGCTAATTACAAGTAAGAAGTTATTATATCCATTACCTGGTTACTACAGTGTGGACGTAGTGTAGACAGATATAAAAAGGGAACTCTTATACCAGCTGAAGAAAACTCTGTATGCCACTTTTGCCAAGCCTGTTACAGGGATTACAGTTGACTAGTTGAGCCAATATTTGGATTATTACTTTTGCTATATAGATGAACCGTGCAAACTACTCTGAGACAATTTATTAAGTAAAAGTTCCGTTGTATACAAGTATTCACTTCTCATCGTTTCCACCACCATCCTTTGCACCTAACGGTGCTGGCGTCACGAACAACAGGGACCCTGCCTCCACGGCACTTAAACCATTTCACCAAGGGCACCTCAACCACTATCTGGGGGGAGTCCCTGGACAACAGAGTGTGCCCCAAAGGAACTGGTGTTGTCCTTCCATTCACTGCATGCCTGCCCAGGGAGCTCTTCTAACCGTGAGTAAAACTGCTACTACACCCCTTGGCCCACCAACACTCACACATATTGCCCCTGCGGCACGATCGCTGTAAAAGGTCCTCATGTACCCATTTCTAACGGCCATTAGATGGGTGCACTTCTGTCTAAATGGCTGTTAAAAACATGTCCTATTTTTGGATGGACGGCATTCATGGGCTGTTAAAAAAGACTGATATATGAATACCCACATAGGCTGCAATGGTTCTGGAAACCTCTGTGTGACAGCCATTAAAAAAAAACTGGTGTCACACAGACGTTTCTCTCTTTCATGTGAATGGACCCTTAGACAGAGAATTCACTACCTAGTTTTGCTTTTTTGTCACACAGCTGTAACACACAGCTGCAAACAGAAGAACAAATTCTAGTAGGATTAGAAGTGTATGATGCCAAAGGATTTATTCCTGTTAAGTTAGAAGGCTGCAAATGAAAAGCAAAAGCACATGACAGAGTTCTGCTCGCCTTCCATGTATAATAGTCATATACCGGTAAGTATTCTGGTAATTTCAAGAGAGACACTGGAGGGGGAGCTGCTTATTGCAGGCCCCAAAACTCATTATAAATGACTGACAGAAGAGAGAGAGAGTAAAGAAGCACCAGCCACACATTATAATAAGATGCACTGCTACATCAACACTGCAGAAAACCACAGACTGGATGAACAAGGGATATCATAATGTACTGACTACAACACCCAGCGGTATATTCAGTATTGTGAGCGTACATTTACATGTATTTTTTTCCTGTTCATATTCTTGATGGCTATAGTATTTAATACCCAGGATTTGGTGAATAAAAAAAGAAAGAAAGAAGGTACACAAATCTATAGGAATTCCTCATTGTTTTAAACAGCATATATCTGCACTGCTCAAACTGGAGCGTATAGTGAGAACATGTAAGGATCTTGGTAATTGGGAAGAAGTCACACATTTTAATCCAATGGTATACCAACCTGTTGACCAGACTGGTTTGGTTCTTAAAGAGGATGTTTTTTTTCCCCACCCCACTTCTGGTCCCTGCATGCAATTTTCGGCATGGAAGGGGGTGACATACATGGCAGCGTGAAATGAATAATGGTTCTCTCCTGGGTATCTGGCTGTCTTTACTTGATTGCACATCAATCCTGTACATTTAGCATGGTGCAGCACTTACATTTGTGGGAGTATCTAATTGTGTGCTGTGTGTAACTATGGCTATTACATACTTGTTATGGTGGCCTCTGATATTTGATTCCCTCTCAAAATGCCTACCTAATGTATCCAGTGCTGGTGAAATGAAGCAGCTTGAATTTGCTGATACTGACTGGCCTGCACAGAGAATAAGACTTGAACAACTGAGCATGTGTGACCACTGGTACTGGACACAAGGTGGACATTCTGAGAAGGAATCAAAAGAACACCAGGGGGCACCATAGCATGTTTGACAGCAATATCTAGACACTAAATATTTCCAATTGAAAACGTATTTATGATCTAAGAGCATAAATGAATATTTAGGCAGTGGTGTAGCTATAGGGGTCTCAGCGGTTGCAATTGTGATTGGGTTCCTAATCAAGGGGGCCCACAGAGCCTCTCCTTGCCAGTGGGACACCACCAATTACTTTAGTTTTCACTTTATAAGATGTAGTATGTAGCTGGCAAGCTAAGACCTGTCCTAGGTTGCTAACAAAGCTTATATGTTTATACAGCTAGACCTGCCAATAACCTTAATACAGTTCCTATGTTTGTGTGTTAAAGACAAAAGTAGAGTAATTTACAGTGACTTCATGTTTGGATGTCATATAACTGCTATAAATATTGTGTTCACAGAAGCAGAAAAGATAATATGAATTTAAGATTCATTACGTGGATGTGAGGTATGCTCAATGACACAGCAGAAACAACAGAAAGCATAGAGTTAAACTGTTGTTGCTGGGCAGGAGTTTTGACCAATCACAGCCAGCTTCAAACACAGCAAGAGTTTTGACCAATCCTAGCCAGCCTCACACACAGCCTGTGTGGAAAATTCCCCTAGCAGAGGCTGCAAGAATCATTACACCAGAGGAGAGAAGCTGAACAGACATTCACTCCACTAAGAGCTGTGTTTTATGGAAGCAGAGAGGCCAAAATAGTTATTTAAAATAGTTATATAATGTTCCTACTGTTAATATAGTGATTAGAACTGTATACTGAACCAGTTATATGTGTCTTTACTTACAGTTCCACCAATTGCAAACTACAAAGTTCACAATCCAAATTCAAATTCCATATTGCAATCCAGATTGCATACAACCATACCAGATCATACTCAACCAATCTGCATATAGTTACTGCATAATGCAAATTGCGACCAAATTCAGAAAGTAAACTATTAGTTAGACCTCAGATATACCTCTCAGAGAGACCATAAAGTGCTTAAATAACTTAAAGTAAAGTACAGATACTGAAGAGAGAAATATATCCACCATTTTATGTTGAATGACAAGATTGAACAGTTGAAACACCATCTTATGCATGCCACCATTTTATGATACTTTATTCAACACGTGTTTTGTACATGGACTATCTGCTGCGGAGGCAGCAGTGTTATATGAAGAAAAGTTGAAGTTAAAAAAGAAGTTATTTCACGCATATGGGGCACTAACCCCATTCACACAAGTGGAAGAAAATCTATAGATTTTAGTGAATGTAGATTTTGTAATTTAGAAGGTATAATTGCAGCAAGCCCCGTGGGAGCTTGTGTAGTTGTGTCACGGTGTCTTCCCTCAGGCTGGTGCTCTCTGGGTTCCATTGCAGTGACAGTTGTAGCATTGAAGAATGAGGCCAGAATTGAACGTAGCAAAGTTCTGTTACTAGGTTGTGCAACGTAGAGCTTGAGAATACAAACAGTTATAGCAGGCTTTAGTGCAACTCTCCTCTGTCACCAGCAAGGATGTTGAGGCAGGAAGTTTGGTGGTAATTCTGCACTCAATTGATATTGGCTTAGTGTAGTTTGGTAATGAGTGTTTCTTGGGTGATTTGCCCTGTTCCTGCCAAACATTGTCTTATATTCCTTGCTGGTAGTAATAGCCCCAAAAAAAACAGGGAAATACAATAAATCAGTGCAACGTACCTACTCTGGGGTATTACATAATCAGCTAAATATATGCAGCAAAATATGGTTATACACGTAGCACATCTGTGGCCATATCTGCAGCAAATAATTAATGTTGAGTCTGACCATACCCTTACGCTGCTCGCTTTACCTTGAGGGACCGGATCTGGCAAAAAATAAAATAAAATGGATGGTAAACCTGCCAAGCAGTGACTATAGATGTGTCACCGGTCATAGGTGTCAAATGTAGGCTTCTTGTGTCTCTTCTCCACCTTTGCAGCTTCATATTCTACACCCCATAAATCTGACTTACTTATGTTGCCTTATATCATAAGCATATCATAGCAGGTAAATGAGTTGCACATAAAACCTTTTCCCCTTTTCTAAAACAAATACAGGACAATAACTTTACTAAAGGCTTTTGTTTTGTTTTTTTATCCCAGCTCCTACTTTGTCCTCAATGTAAAGCATGTTTTGCATAAAAAAGAACAAAAAAATCTTTCCCAGCATGAAAATGTCAAGTCTAAAGAAAGAGTGTATGCTTCAAGAGTAGGGATGAGCGAACTCGAACTGTATAGTTCAGGTTCGTACCGAATTTTGGGGTGTCCGTGACACGGACCCGAACCCGGACATTTTCGTAAAAGTCCGGGTTCGGGTTCGGTGTTCGTCGCTTTCTTGGCGCTTTTGTGACGCTTTCTTGGCGCTTTTTGAAAGGCTGCAAAGCAGCCAATCAACAAGCGTCATACTACTTGCCCCAAGAGGCCGTCACAGCCATGCCTACTAATACATACTATTGGCATGGCTGTGTCACATAGCGCCGCCCGTCACTCTGCTCTAATTAGCGTAGGGAGAGGTTGCGGCTGCGACAGTAGGGCGAGATTAGGCAGATTAACTCCTCCAAAGGACTTGATTAATCGATCGATCTGCAGCTGTGCATCATTGAGCTGCTGAAATTCAATTGCTCACTGTTTTAGGCTGCCCAGACCGTTTGTCAGTCACTTTTTTCTGGGGTGATCGGCGGCCATTTTGTGTCTTGTGCGGTGCTGCGACCAAGTGCATCCAAGCTGCGACCAAGTGCATTTAACCCTCAATGGTGTGGTTGTTTTTTGGCTAAAGCCTACATCAGGGTGAAGCTGTCACACCAAGTGCATTTAACCAGCAATAGTCTGTTTATTTTTTGGCCATATACTACATCAGGGGCAAGCTGCGCCTGTCACCAAATGCATTTAACCCTCAATGGTGTGGTTGTTTTTTGGCTAAAGCCTACATCAGGGTGAAGCTGTCACACCAAGTGCATTTAACCAGCAATAGTCTGTTAATTTTTTGGCCATATACTAAATCAGGGGCAAGCTGCGCCCGTCACCAAGTGCATTTAACCCTCAGTAGTGTGGTTGGTCAAGCTGTCACACCAAGTGCATTTAACCAGCAATAGTCTGTTCAGTTTTTGGCCATATACTACATCAGGGGCAAGCTGCGCCCGTCACCAAGTGCATTTAACCCTCAGTAGTGTGGTTGGCCAAGCTGTCACACCAAGTGCATTTAACCAGCAATAGTCTGTTCATTTTTTGGCCATATACTACATCAGGGGCAAGCTGCGCCCGTCACCAAGTGCATTTAACCTTCAGTAGTGTGGTTGGTCAAGCTGTCACACCAAGTGCATTTAACCAGCAATAGTGTGGTTATTTTTTGGCCATATCCCAGTCTAATTCTGTCACTAAATCCATACCGGTCACCCAGCGCCTAAATACTAGGCCTCAAATTTATATCCTGCTAAATCTGTCGTTACCGCTGTACTGTTGTGGTGGGCAAGTTATTTAGTGTCCGTCAAAGCACATTTTTTGTTCAGGGTTGAAATACAATTCCCAATTTAGCAATTTCATAATTTAGTGGTTTCTGCTATATCAGAGCTATTTGAAATCTATCCCTAAAAGGGTATATAATATTCAAGGTGCACATAGGGTCATTCAGAATAACTTCACACACACGCTACTGTGCATTTCCAAGTCTAATTCTGTTAGTAAATCCATACCGGTCACCCAGCGCCTAAATACTAGGCCTCAAATTTATATCCCGCTAAATCTGTCGTTACCGCTGTACTGTTGTGGCTGGGCAAGTTATTTAGTGTCCGTTAAAGCACATTTTTTGTTCAGGGTTGAAATACAATTCCCAATTTAGCAATTTCATAATTTAGTGGTTTCTGCTATATCAGAGCTATTTGAAATCTATCCCTAAAAGGGTATATAATATTCAAGGTGCACATAGGGTCATTCAGAATAACTTCACACACACGCTACTGTGCATTTCCAAGTCTAATTCTGTCACTAAATTCATACCGGTCACTCAGCGCCTAAATACTAGGCCTCAAATTTATATCCAGCTAAATCTGTCGTTACCGCTGTCCTGTTGTGGATGGTCAAGTTATTTAGTGTCCGTCAAAGCACATTTTTTGTTCTGGGTTGAAATACAATTCCCAATTTAGCAATTTCATAATTTAGTGGTTTCTGCTATATCAGAGCTATTTGAAATCTATCCCTAAAAGGGTATATAATATTCAAGGTGCACATAGGGTCATTCAGAATAACGTCACACACACGCTACTGTGCATTTCCAAGTCTAATTCTGTCACTAAATCCATACCGGTCACCCAGCGCCTAAATACTAGGCCTCAAATTTATATCCCGCTAAATCTGTCGTTACCGCTGTCCTGTTGTGAATGGGCAAGTTATTTAGTGTCCGTCAAAGCACATTTTTTGTTCTGGGTTGAAATACAATTCCCAATTTAGCAATTTCATAATTTAGTGGTTTCTGCTATATCAGAGCTATTTGAAATCTATCCCTAAAAGGGTATATAATATTTAAGGTGCACATAGGGTCATTCAGAATAACTTCACACACACGCTACTGTGCATTTCCAAGTCTAATTTGGTCACTAAATCCAAACCGGTCACCCAGCGCCTAAATACTAGGCCTCAAATTTATATCCCGCTAAATCTGTCGTTACCGCTGTCCTGTAGTGGATGGGCAAGTTATTTAGTGTCCGTCAAAGCACATTTTTTGTTCTGGGTTGAAATACAATTCCCAATTTAGCAATTTCATAATTTAGTGGTTTCTGCTATATCAGAGCTATTTGAAATCTATCCCTAAAAGGGTATATAATATTCAAGGTGCACATAGGGTCATTCAGAATAACTTCACACACACGCTACTGTGCATTTCCAAGTCTAATTCTGTCAGTAAATCCATACCGGTCACCCAGCGCCTAAATACTAGGCCTCAAATTTATATCCCGCTAAATCTGTCGTTACCGCTGTACTGTTGTGGCTGGGCAAGTTATTTAGTGTCCGTTAAAGCACATTTTTTGTTCAGGGTTGAAATACAATTCCCAATTTAGCAATTTCATAATTTAGTGGTTTCTGCTATATCAGAGCTATTTGAAATCTATCCCTAAAAGGGTATATAATATTCAAGGTGCACATAGGGTCATTCAGAATAACTTCACACACACGCTACTGTGCATTTCCAAGTCTAATTCTGTCATTAAATCCATTCCGGTCACCCAGCGCCTAAATACTAGGCCTCAAATTTATATCCCGCTAAATCTGTCGTTACCGCTGTCCTGTTGTGGATGGGCAAGTTATTTAGTGTCCGTCAAAGCACATTTTTTGTTCTGGGTTGAAATACAATTCCCAATTTAGCAATTTCATAATTTAGTGGTTTCTGCTATATCAGAGCTATTTGAAATCTATCCCTAAAAGGGTATATAATATTCAAGGTGCACATAGGGTCATTCAGAATAACTTCACACACACGCTACTGTGCATTTCCAAGTCTAATTCTGTTAGTAAATCCATACCGGTCACCCAGCGCCTAAATACTAGGCCTCAAATTTATATCCCGCTAAATCTGTCGTTACCGCTGTACTGTTGTGGCTGGGCAAGTTATTTAGTGTCCGTTAAAGCACATTTTTTGTTCAGGGTTGAAATACAATTCCCAATTTAGCAATTTCATAATTTAGTGGTTTCTGCTATATCAGAACTATTTGAAATCTATCCCTAAAAGGGTATATAATATTCAAGGTGCACATAGGGTCATTCAGAATAACTTCACACACACGCTACTGTGCATTTCCAAGTCTAATTCTGTTAGTAAATCCATACCGGTCACCCAGCGCCTAAATACTAGGCCTCAAATTTATATCCCGCTAAATTTGTCGTTACCGCTGTACTGTTGTGGCTGGGCAAGTTATTTAGTGTTCGTTAAAGCACATTTTTTGTTCAGGGTTGAAATACAATTCCCAATTTAGCAATTTCATAATTTAGTGGTTTCTGCTATTTCAGAGCTATTTGAAATCTATCCCTAAAAGGGTATATAATATTCAAGGTGCACATAGGGTCATTCAGAATAACTTCACACACACACTACTGTGCATTTCCAAGTCTAATTCTGTCACTAAATCCATACCGGTCACCCAGCGCCTAAATACTAGGCCTCAAATTTATATCCCACTAAATCTGTCGTTACCGCTGTACTGTTGTGGCTGGGCAAGTTATTTAGTGTCCGTTAAAGCACATTTTTTGTTCAGGGTTGAAATACAATTCCCAATTTAGCAATTTCATAATTTAGTGGTTTCTGCTATATCAGAGCTATTTGAAATCTATCCCTAAAAGGGTATATAATATTCAAGGTGCACATAGGGTCATTCAGAATAACTTCACACACACGCTACTGTGCATTTCCAAGTCTAATTCTGTCACTAAATCCATACCGGTCACCCAGCGCCTAAATACTAGGCCTCAAATTTATATCCCGCTAAATTTGAATACAATACATTGGGCCAAATAATATTTTTGTTGTTGTGGTGAACCATAACAATGAGGAAAACATCTAGTAAGGGACGCGGACGTGGACGTGGTCGTGGTGGTGTTAGTGGACCCTCTGGTGCTGGGAGAGGACGTGGCCGTTCTGCCACATCCACACGTCCTAGTGTACCAACTACCTCAGGTCCCAGTAGCCGCCAGAATTTACAGCGATATATGGTGGGGCCCAATGCCGTTCTAAGGATGGTAAGGCCTGAGCAGGTACAGGCATTAGTCAATTGGGTGGCCGACAGTGGATCCAGCACGTTCACATTATCTCCCACCCAGTCTTCTGCAGAAAGCGCACAGATGGCGCCTGAAAACCAACCCCATCAGTCTGTCACATCACCCCCATGCATATCAGGGAAACTGTCTGAGCCTCAAGTTATGCAGCAGTCTCTTATGCTGTTTGAAGACTCTGCTGGCAGGGTTTCCCAAGGGCATCCACCTAGCCCTTCCCCAGCGGTGGAAGACATAGACTGCACTGACGCACAACCACTTATGTTTCCTGATGATGTGGACATGGGAATACCACCTCAGCATGTCTCTGATGATGACGAAACACAGGTGCCAACTGCTGCGTCTTTCTGCAGTGTGCAGACTGAACAGGAGGTCAGGGATCAAGACTGGGTGGAAGACGATGCAGGGGACGATGAGGTCCTAGACCCCACATGGAATGAAGGTCGTGCCACTGACTTTCACAGTTCGGAGGAAGAGGCAGTGGTGAGACCGAGCCAACAGCGTAGCAAAAGAGGGAGCAGTGGGCAAAAGCAGAACACCCGCCGCCAAGAGACTCCGCCTGCTACTGACCGCCGCCATCTGGGACCGAGCACCCCAAAGGCAGCTTCAAGGAGTTCCTTGGCATGGCACTTCTTCAAACAATGTGCTGACGACAAGACCCGAGTGGTTTGCACGCTGTGCCATCAGAGCCTGAAGCGAGGCATTAACGTTCTGAACCTGAGCACAACCTGCATGACCAGGCACCTGCATGCAAAGCATGAACTGCAGTGGAGTAAACACCTTAAAACCAAGGAAGTCACTCAGGCTCCCCCTGCTACCTCTTCTGCTGCTGCCGCCTCGGCCTCTTCTGCTGCTGCCGCCTCGGCCTCTTCCTCCGCCTCTGGAGGAACGTTGGCACCTGCCGCCCAGCAAACAGGGGATGTACCACCAACACCACCACCACCTCCGTCACCAAGCGTCTCAACCATGTCACACGGCAGCGTTCAGCTCTCCATCTCACAAACATTTGAGAGAAAGCGTAAATTCCCACCTAGCCACCCTCGATCCCTGGCCCTGAATGCCAGCATTTCTAAACTACTGGCCTATGAAATGCTGTCATTTAGGCTGGTGGACACAGACAGCTTCAAACAGCTCATGTCGCTTGCTGTCCCACAGTATGTTGTTCCCAGCCGCCACTACTTCTCCAAGAGAGCCGTGCCTTCCCTGCACAACCAAGTATCCGATAAAATCAAGTGTGCACTGCGCAACGCCATCTGTAGCAAGGTCCACCTAACCACAGATACGTGGACCAGTAAGCACGGCCAGGGACGCTATATCTCCCTAACTGCACACTGGGTAAATGTAGTGGCAGCTGGGCCCCAGGCGGAGAGCTGTTTGGCGCACGTCCTTCCGCCGCCAAGGATCGCAGGGCAACATTCTTTGCCTCCTGTTGCCACCTCCTCCTTCTCGGCTTCCTCCTCCTCCTCTTCCACCTGCTCATCCAGTCAGCCACACACCTTCACCACCAACTTCAGCACAGCCCGGGGTAAACGTCAGCAGGCCATTCTGAAACTCATATGTTTGGGGGACAGGCGCCACACCGCACAGGAGTTGTGGCGGGGTATAGAACAACAGACCGACGAGTGGTTGCTGCCGGTGAGCCTCAAGCCCGGCCTGGTGGTGTGTGATAATGGGCGAAATCTCGTTGCAGCTCTGGGACTAGCCAATTTGACGCACATCCCTTGCTTGGCGCATGTGCTGAATTTGGTGGTGCAGAAGTTTATTCACAACTACCCCGACATGTCAGAGCTGCTGCATAAAGTGCGGGCCGTCTGTTCGCGCTTCCGGCGTTCACATCCTGCTGCTGCTCGCCTGTCTGCGCTACAGCGTAACTTCGGCCTTCCCGCTCACCGCCTCATATGCGACGTGCCCACCAGGTGGAACTCCACCTTGCACATGCTGGACAGACTGTGCGAGCAGCAGCAGGCCATAGTGGAGTTTCAGCTGCAGCACGCACGGGTCAGTCGCACTACAGAACAGCACCACTTCACCACCAATGACTGGGCCTCCATGCGAGACCTGTGTGCCCTGTTGCGCTGTTTCGAGTACTCCACCAACATGGCCAGTGGCGATGACGCCGTTATCAGCGTTACAATACCACTTCTATGTCTCCTTGAGAAAACACTTAGGGCGATGATGGAAGAGGAGGTGGCCCAGGAGGAGGAGGAGGAAGAGGGGTCATTTTTAGCACTTTCAGGCCAGTCTCTTCGAAGTGACTCAGAGGGAGGTTTTTGGCAACAGCAGAGGCCAGGTACAAATGTGGCCAGCCAGGGCCCACTACTGGAGGACGAGGAGGACGAGGATGAGGAGGAGGAGGTGGAGGAGGATGAGGATGAAGCATGGTCACAGCGGGGTGGCACCCAACGCAGCTCGGGCCCATCACTGGTGCGTGGCTGGGGGGAAAGGCAGGACGATGACGATACGCCTCCCACAGAGGACAGCTTGTCCTTACCCCTGGGCAGCCTGGCACACATGAGCGACTACATGCTGCAGTGCCTGCGCAACGACAGCAGAGTTGCCCACATTTTAACCTGTGCGGACTACTGGGTTGCCACCCTGCTGGATCCACGCTACAAAAACAATGTGCCCACCTTACTTCCTGCACTGGAGCGTGATAGGAAGATGCGCGAGTACAAGCGCACGTTGGTAGACGCCCTACTGAGAGCATTCCCAAATGTCACAGGGGAACAAGTGGAAGCCCAAGGCCAAGGCAGAGGAGGAGCAAGAGGTCGCCAAGGCAGCTGTGTCACGGCCAGCTCCTCTGAGGGCAGGGTTAGCATGGCAGAGATGTGGAAAACTTTTGTCAACACGCCACAGCTAACTGCACCACCACCTGATACGCAACGTGTTAGCAGGAGGCAACATTTCACTAACATGGTGGAACAGTACATGTGCACACCCCTCCACGTACTGATTGATGGTTCGGCCCCATTCAACTTCTGGGTCTCTAAATTGTCCACGTGGCCAGAGCTAGCCTTTTATGCCTTGGAGGTGCTGGCCTGCCCGGCGGCCAGCGTTTTGTCTGAACGTGTATTCAGCACGGCAGAGGGCGTCATTACAGACAAACGCAGCCGCCTGTCTACAGCCAATGTGGACAAGCTGACGTTCATAAAAATGAACCAGGCATGGATCCCACAGGTCCTGTCCGTCCCTTGTCCAGATTAGACATTAACTACCTCCCCTTAACAATATATTATTGGACTCCAGGGCACTTCCTCATTCAATCCTATTTTTATTTTCATTTTACCATTATATTGCGAGGCTACCCAAAGTTGAATGAACCTCTCCTCTGTCTGGGTGCCAGGGCCTAAATATCTGACAATGGACTGTTGCATTGGTGGCTGACGTGAAGCCTGATTCTCTGCTATGACATGCAGACTAATTCTCTGCTGACATGAAGCCAGATTGTCTGTTACGGGACCTCTCTCCTCTGCCTGGGTGCTGGGCCTAAATTTATGAAAATGGACTGTTGCAGTGGTGGGTGACGTGAAGCCTGATTCTCTGCTATGACATGAAGACTGATTCTCTGCTGACATGAAGCCAGATTGTCTGTTACGGGACCTCTCTCCTCTGCCTGGGTGCTGGGCCTAAATTTATGAAAATGGACTCTTACAGTGGTGGGTGACGTGAAGCCTGATTCTCTGCTATGACATGAAGACTGATTCTCTGCTATGACATGAAGACTGATTCTCTGCTGACATGAAGCCAGATTGTCTGTTACGGGACCTCTCTCCTCTGCCTGGGTGCTGGGCCTAAATTTATGACAATGGACTGTTGCAGTGGTGGCTGACGTGAAGCCTGATTCTCTGCTATGACATGCAGACTGATTCTCTGCTGACATGAAGCCAGATCCTCTGTTACGGGACCTCTCTCCTCTGCCTGGGTGCTGGGCCTAAATTTATGAAAATGGACTGTTGCAGTGGTGGGTGACGTGAAGCCTGATTCTCTGCTATGATATGAAGACTGATTCTCTGCTGACATGAAGCCAGATCCTCTGTTACGGGACCTCTCTCCTCTGCCTGGGTGCTGGGCCTAAATATCTGACAATGGACTGTTGCATTGGTGGCTGACGTGAAGCCTGATTCTCTGCTATGACATGCAGACTAATTCTCTGCTGACATGAAGCCAGATTGTCTGTTACGGGACCTCTCTCCTCTGCCTGGGTGCTGGGCCTAAATATCTGACAATGGACTGTTGCATTGGTGGCTGACGTGAAGCCTGATTCTCTGCTATGACATGCAGACTAATTCTCTGCTGACATGAAGCCAGATTGTCTGTTACGGGACCTCTCTCCTCTGCCTGGGTGTTGGGCCTAAATTTATGAAAATGGACTGTTGCAGTGGTGGGTGACGTGAAGCCTGATTCTCTGCTATGATATGAAGACTGATTCTCTGCTGACATGAAGCCAGATTGTCTGTTACGGGACCTCTCTCCTCTGCCTGGGTGCTGGGCCTAAATTTATGAAAATGGACTCTTACAGTGGTGGGTGACGTGAAGCCTGATTCTCTGCTATGACATGAAGACTGATTCTCTGCTATGACTTGAAGACTGATTCTCTGCTGACATGAAGCCAGATTGTCTGTTACGGGACCTCTCTCCTCTGCCTGGGTGCTGGGCCTAAATTTATGACAATGGACTGTTGCAGTGGTGGCTGACGTGAAGCCTGATTCTCTGCTATGACATGCGGACTGATTCTCTGCTGACATGAAGCCAGATCCTCTGTTACGGGACCTCTCTCATCTGCCTGGGTGCTGGGCCTAAATTTATGAAAATGGACTGTTGCAGTGGTGGGTGACGTGAAGCCTGATTCTCTGCTATGATATGAAGACTGATTCTCTGCTGACATGAAGCCAGATCCTCTGTTACGGGACCTCTCTCCTCTGCCTGGGTGCTGGGCCTAAATATCTGACAATGGACTGTTGCATTGGTGGCTGACGTGAAGCCTGATTCTCTGCTATGACATGCAGACTAATTCTCTGCTGACATGAAGCCAGATTGTCTGTTACGGGACCTCTCTCCTCTGCCTGGGTGTTGGGCCTAAATTTATGAAAATGGACTGTTGCAGTGGTGGGTGACGTGAAGCCTGATTCTCTGCTATGACATGAAGACTGATTCTCTGCTGACATGAAGCCAGATTGTCTGTTACGGGACCTCTCTCCTCTGCCTGGGTGCTGGGCCTAAATTTATGAAAATGGACTCTTACAGTGGTGGGTGACGTGAAGCCTGATTCTCTGCTATGACATGAAGACTGATTCTCTGCTATGACATGAAGACTGATTCTCTGCTGACATGAAGCCAGATTGTCTGTTACGGGACCTCTCTCCTCTGCCTGGGTGCTGGGCCTAAATTTATGACAATGGACTGTTGCAGTGGTGGCTGACGTGAAGCCTGATTCTCTGCTATGACATGCAGACTGATTCTCTGCTGACATGAAGCCAGATCCTCTGTTAAGGGACCTCTCTCCTCTGCCTGGGTGCTGGGCCTAAATTTATGAAAATGGACTGTTGCAGTGGTGGGTGACATGAAGCCTGATTCTCTGCTATGATATGAAGACTGATTCTCTGCTGACATGAAGCCAGATCCTCTGTTACGGGACCTCTCTCCTCTGCCTGGGTGCTGGGCCTAAATATCTGACAATGGACTGTTGCATTGGTGGCTGACGTGAAGCCTGATTCTCTGCTATGACATGCAGACTAATTCTCTGCTGACATGAAGCCAGATTGTCTGTTACGGGACCTCTCTCCTCTGCCTGGGTGTTGGGCCTAAATTTATGAAAATGGACTGTTGCAGTGGTGGGTGACGTGAAGCCTGATTCTCTGCTATGACATGAAGACTGATTCTCTGCTGACATGAAGCCAGATTGTCTGTTACGGGACCTCTCTCCTCTGCCTGGGTGCTGGGCCTAAATTTATGACAATGGACTGTTGCAGTGGTGGCTGACGTGAAGCCTGATTCTCTGCTATGACATGCGGACTGATTCTCTGCTGACATGAAGCCAGATCCTCTGTTACGGGACCTCTCTCATCTGCCTGGGTGCTGGGCCTAAATTTATGAAAATGGACTGTTGCAGTGGTGGGTGACGTGAAGCCTGATTCTCTGCTATGATATGAAGACTGATTCTCTGCTGACATGAAGCCAGATCCTCTGTTACGGGACCTCTCTCCTCTGCCTGGGTGCTGGGCCTAAATATCTGACAATGGACTGTTGCATTGGTGGCTGACGTGAAGCCTGATTCTCTGCTATGACATGCAGACTAATTCTCTGCTGACATGAAGCCAGATTGTCTGTTACGGGACCTCTCTCCTCTGCCTGGGTGTTGGGCCTAAATTTATGAAAATGGACTGTTGCAGTGGTGGGTGACGTGAAGCCTGATTCTCTGCTATGACATGAAGACTGATTCTCTGCTGACATGAAGCCAGATTGTCTGTTACGGGACCTCTCTCCTCTGCCTGGGTGCTGGGCCTAAATTTATGAAAATGGACTCTTACAGTGGTGGGTGACGTGAAGCCTGATTCTCTGCTATGACATGAAGACTGATTCTCTGCTGACATGAAGCCAGATTGTCTGTTACGGGACCTCTCTCCTCTGCCTGGGTGCTGGGCCTAAATTTATGACAATGGACTGTTGCAGTGGTGGCTGACGTGAAGCCTGATTCTCTGCTATGACATGCAGACTGATTCTCTGCTGACATGAAGCCAGATCCTCTGTTACGGGACCTCTCTCCTCTGCCTGGGTGCTGGGCCTAAATTAATGAAAATGGACTGTTGCAGTGGTGGGTGACGTGAAGCCTGATTCTCTGCTATGACATGAAGACTGATTCTCTGCTGACATGAAGCCAGATTGTCTGTTACGGGACCTCTCTCCTCTGCCTGGGTGCTGGGCCTAAATTTATGAAATTGGACTCTTACAGTGGTGGGTGACATGAAGCCTGATTCTCTGCTATGACATGAAGACTGATTCTCTGCTGACATGAAGCCAGATTGTCTGTTACGGGACCTCTCTCCTCTGCCTGGGTGCTGGGCCTAAATTTATGAAAATGGACTCTTACAGTGGTGGGTGACGTGAAGCCTGATTCTCTGCTATGACATGAAGACTGATTCTCTGCTGACATGAAGCCAGATTGTCTGTTACGGGACCTCTCTCCTCTGCCTGGGTGCCGGGGCCTAAATATCTGAGAATGGACTGTTCCAGTGGTGGGTGACGGGAAGCCAGATTCTCTGCTATGGGACCTCTCTCCAATTGATTTTGGTTAATTTTTATTTATTTAATTTTTATTTTAATTCATTTCCCTATCCACATTTATTTGCAGGGGATTTACCTACATGTTGCTGCCTTTTGCAGCCCTCTAGCCCTTTCCTGGGCTGTTTTACAGCCGTTTTAGTGCCGAAAAGTTCGGGTCCCCATTGACTTCAATGGGGTTCGTGTTCGGGACGAAGTTCGGATCGGGTTCGGATCCCGAACCCGAACATTTTCGGGAAGTTCGGCCGAACTTCTCGAACCCAAACATCCAGGTGTTCGCTCAACTCTATTCAAGAGTAGTACATTAAAGGGGTTCTCCAGGAATTAAGAAGATGAAAATATGTAAATATTACTTTATTATAAAGACATTCCCAAATATCTTTCATTAGTTATAATGGCTCATTTTGTCAAGGGAGCAATCATTAGGAGAAATAAAACGGCTGCCGCCCTTTTAGTACACACAGAACCTGTCCTGATCACACCGAAGGACAAGTTACAGATGTAGCAGGGTTAACACACAAACTCTGAACTCAAATTTCTTAACTCATCACGCTATCTTGAAACAAAAGACATTGAAAAGCAATTATAGGTGTTTGCTTAACGCATTTATTTTAGATAACACGTCTTATAAAGCATGTGTGTTAACTCTACTACATCTGTACTTTCCAACACTGAGGTAAAGAGTTGCCTCATCCTCTTTTATGCTCAGCTTGTCAGGGATTATGATCCTGAATACAGATGAGAAGATCTTCAGCTGAATCTCTGTAGGAATGGAGTTCATGAGGATACATGAATTAAAGAGAGGATGGACAGGACAGACTGTGGTAATGGAGACTGCATACAAGAGCTGCTGATCATTAGCCACATCTGCTCATCAACTCTATTCCTACAGAGATTCAGCTGAAGATCATATTAAACTGTATTCAGGATCATAATCTCTGACAAGTAGAGCAGAGAGGAGGATGAGGCAGCTCTTTACTCAGTGTTGTAAAGTAACTTGTCCTACTGTGTGATTGGGACAGGTTTTGTGTGTACTAATAGGACAGTGGCTCCCCAGACAAAACAAGCCATTATAACTAATGAAAGGTATTTGGGAATATATTTATAATAAAGTAATATTTAAGTATTTTCATTTTCTTAATTCTGGAGAACCCCTGTTGCTTAATAAGAATGAGATGCCTAGGGTGGCAAATGTCAGTAGATTCAGCCAGTAAATAGTCATTTAGTCAGCAGGTTGAAAAAGATCTTTAAATGTTTGGTTCCTTTCTTTAGGCATTTTTAACCTAGATTTTTGTGGGTTTATTTTTTTAGTTCTGCTCCATTTGTACCCATGTATGATCAGTTACTGCATCTAATTTAGATGCATTGTCTAAAGGGAGTCAAGGTGTTCTAACATCCAACTCCTGTCTTGATTCAGACTATCTATGACTAAGCCTGCTTCTCTGTCCCTCTAACATAGTTTATACCGCAGCTCTGCCTTTACAGATTGGCTTCTGTGTTAAAATACAAACCCTGAACAAACTTACCAAGAAGCTGGCATGTGGAGAGCGGATTTCTAGTATAGTAAAGATGGTCGTACACATTATGTTGGCCGAACCCTCTGATTTCGTCCATCTGATGTGTATGGCATACTTGGGATCAGGCATGCTGTTTCTCTATCCATCTAACATAGTTTATACTTAGGGATGAGCGAATCGATTTCGGATGAAACATCCAAAGTTGATTTGCATAAAACGTTGTTCAACTATTGTAGGCAGCAGGAGCTCCTTACAGTATTAGAATGTATTGGCTCCGATGAGCCGAAGTTATTTGCTCCGATGGAACCGAACCTGAGTTCGGGAAATGCTTTTTTACAGTACAAATTTATTTATGATGTTATTGTGCAAAGTATTGCGAGACTTCGTGAAGCAATAACTGTGGCTTATCGGAGCCAATACATTCTAATACTGTACGGAGCTCCTGCTCCGTACAGTATTAGAACAAAGTTTTATTCGAATCGACTTTTGATGTTTCATCCAAAAGTCAATTCGCTCATCCCTATTTATACTGTAGTTCTGCCCTTACAAATTGGCACCTGTGTCAGAAAACAAACCCTGAAACAACTCACCAGGAAGCTTCCACATGGAGAACTGATTTCTATTACAGTAAAGCTACCCATACATACTTTGTTGTTCAAATCTGCTGATTTCATCTATCTGATATGCACAGGGCTTTATTTAGAGCTGTTGTCATACTAGGCACCAAGTCTGAATACTTCCTATCAGATCCAGGATGAGGGGAGTGGTAGACAGAAAAACAGGTATCTGGGGCACCACTGAAGAGAGAGTTCAGCACAGGGACAACTTGGATTTCAAAGTGGCCTCATGTTGTAGAAGGGCTTAAATTGACAGAAGTTGGGGCCCACACAAGTATATGGGATTTACTCAAGTAGGTGGGGCTAACACAAGTAGATGGGGCCAGCAATACCATTGAGGGGCAGTATATTGTGCTGTATGTAACCCCTGCAGAGAAAGCAGTGGGTCTAGTGGATGCTGCTGCCAATTAGAAGAAGGGACTCAAACCAGCAGGCATTATTGCTGATTCTTCTGAGATAAAGTGGACTGCAAATCTCATGAGCACTTGCTTTGCAAATCCGATGAGCACTAGAGATGTCGCGAACATAAAATTTTCCGTTCGCGAACAGCGAACGGGAGTTTCTGCAAATGTTCGCGAACGGGGGAACCACCATTGACTTCAATAGGCAGGCGAATTTTAAAACCCACAGTGACTCTTTCTAGCCACAGTAGTGATGGAAAAGTTGTTTCAAGGGGACTAACACCTGAACTGTGGCAAAACTCCCATGGAAAATTACATAGTTGACGCAGAGTTGGATTTTAATCCATAAAGGGCATAAATCACCTAACAATCCAATTTTTTTTTGAACAACGTGGTTTAAAACATCCAGTGTGTGTATACGATCAGGTATGATGTTGTATCCATCAGGTAGTGTAAGGGTTACGCCCGCTTCGCAGACATTGACAGACCAAACTCCCCTTTTAATGCACCGCAAACAACCGCAAACAGTCCATTTGCCCAACAGCAAAGTTCCCATTTGCACAAGGTTGGATACCAAGCTAGCCTTGTCCCGTTGATGTCATTGAAGGTTTCTTCCTCCACCCAGCCACGTACAACACCAAAGGTCCCCGAAAGGTGAATTGAATTGATTTTTTCGAATGGGGAGATGGTTAAAAAAAAACGCTGGCTCCCTCCCCTTTGTTTGAATCCACGCCACGGTCACTGCGTCTGCGCAGTGCAATTTACTGTCACACCCGATATGTAGTACTATTTTCATCAGTTTAATCCCTGTTACGTCCCCTATCCGGGGACGTGTGTCGAATTGATTAGGGATGAGCGAACTCGAACTGTATAGTTCGGGTTCGTACCGAATTTTGGGGTGTCCGTGACACGGACCCGAACCCGGACATTTTCGTAAAAGTCCGGGTTCGGGTTCGGTGTTCGTCGCTTTCTTGGCGCTTTTGTGACGCTTTCTTGGCGCTTTTTGAAAGGCTGCAAAGCAGCCAATCAACAAGCGTCATACTACTTGCCCCAAGAGGCCATCACAGCCATGCCTACTATTGGCATGGCTGTGATTGGCCAGAGCACCATGTGACCCAGCCTCTATTTAAGCTGGAGTCACATAGCGCCGCCCGTCACTCTGCTCTGATTAGCGTAGGGAGAGGTTGCGGCTGCGACAGTAGGGCGAGATTAGGCAGATTAACTCCTCCAAAGGACTTGATTAACTGATCGATCTGCAGCTGTGGATCATTGAGCTGCTGATCCTCAATTGCTCACTGTTTTTAGGCTGCACAGACCGTTTGTCAGTCTCATTTTTCTGGGGTGATCGGCGGCCATTTTGTGTCTTGTGGTGCGCCAGCACAAGCTGCGACCAAGTGCATTTAACCCTCAATGGTGTGGTTGTTTTTTGGCTAAAGCCTACATCAGGGTGAAGCTGTCACACCAAGTGCATTTAACCAGCAATAGTCTGTTCATTTTTTGGCCATATACAAAATCAGGGGCAAGCTGCGCCTGTCACCAAGTGCATTTAACCCTCAATGGTGTGGTTGTTTTTTGGCTAAAGCCTACATCAGGGTGAAGCTGTGACACCAAGTGCATTTAACCAGCAATAGTCTGTTCATTTTTTGGCCATATACAAAATCAGGGGCAAGCTGCGCCTGTCACCAAGTGCATTTAACCCTCAATGGTGTGGTTGTTTTTTGGCTGAAGCCTACATCAGGGTGAAGCTGTCACACCAAGTGCATTTAACCAGCAATAGTCTGTTCATTTTTTGGCCATATACAAAATCAGGGGCAAGCTGCGCCTGTCACCAAGTGCATTTAACCCTCAATGGTGTGGTTGTTTTTTGGCTAAAGCCTACATCAGGGTGAAGCTGTCACACCAAGTGCATTTAACCAGCAATAGTCTGTTTATTTTTTGGCCATATCCCAGTCTAATTCTGTCACTAAATCCATACCGGTCACCCAGCGCCTAAATACTAGGCCTCAAATTTATATCCAGCTAAATCTGTCCCTAGTGCTGTAGCTGGGCGAGTTATTTAGTGTCCGTTCAAGCACATTTCTTGTTCTGGGTTGAAATACAATTCCCAATTTAGCAATTTCATAATTTAGTGGTTCCTGCTATATCAGAGCTATTTGAAATCTATCCCAAAAAGGGTATATAATATTGAAGGTGCACATTGGGTCATTCAGAATAACTTCACACACACCCGCTACTGTGTATTTCCAAGTCTAATTCTGTCACTAAACCCATACCTGTCACCCAGCGCCTAAATACTAGGCCTCAAATTTAAATCCCTCTAAATCTCTCGTTACCGCTGTACTGTTGTTGCTGGGCAAGATATTTAGTGTCCGTCAAAGCACATTTTTTGTTCTGGGTTGAAGTACAATTCCCAATTTAGCAATTTCATAATTTAGTGGTTCCTGCTATATCAGAGCTATTTGGAATCTATCCCTAAAAGGGTATATAATATTGAAGGTGCACATTGGGTCATTCAGAATAACTTCACACACACCCGCTACTGTGTATTTCCAAGTCTAATTCTGTCACTAAACCCATACCTGTCACCCAGCGCCTAAATACTAGGCCTCAAATTTAAATCCCTCTAAATCTCTCGTTACCGCTGTACTGTTGTTGCTGGGCAAGATATTTAGTGTCCGTCAAAGCACATTTTTTGTTCTGGGTTGAAGTACAATTCCCAATTTAGCAATTTCATAATTTAGTGGTTCCTGCTATATCAGAGCTATTTGGAATCTATCCCTAAAAGGGTATATAATATTGAAGGTGCACATTGGGTCATTCAGAATAACTTCACACACACCCGCTACTGTGTATTTCCAAGTCTAATTCTGTCACTAAACCCATACCTGTCACCCAGCGCCTAAATACTAGGCCTCAAATTTAAATCCCTCTAAATCTCTCGTTACCGCTGTACTGTTGTTGCTGGGCAAGATATTTAGTGTCCGTCAAAGCACATTTTTTGTTCTGGGTTGAAGTACAATTCCCAATTTAGCAATTTCATAATTTAGTGGTTTCTGCTATATCAGAGCTATTTGAAATCTATCCCTAAAAGGGTATATAATATTGAAGGTGCACATAGGGTCATTCAGAATAACTTCACACACACGCTTCTGTGCATTTCCAAGTCTAATTCTGTCACTAAATCCATACCGGTGACCCAGCGCCTAAATACTAGGCCTCAAATTTATATCCCGCTAAATCTCTCGTTACCGCTGTACTGTTGTTGCTGGGCAAGATATTTAGTGTCCGTCAAAGCACATTTTTTGTTCTGGGTTGAAGTACAATTCCCAATTTAGCAATTTCATAATTTAGTGGTTCCTGCTATATCAGAGCTATTTGAAATCTATCCCAAAAAGGGTATATAATATTGAAGGTGCACATTGGGTCATTCAGAATAACTTCACACACACCCGCTACTGTGTATTTCCAAGTCTAATTCTGTCACTAAACCCATACCTGTCACCCAGCGCCTAAATACTAGGCCTCAAATTTAAATCCCTCTAAATCTCTCGTTACCGCTGTACTGTTGTTGCTGGGCAAGATATTTAGTGTCCGTCAAAGCACATTTTTTGTTCTGGGTTGAAGTACAATTCCCAATTTAGCAATTTCATAATTTAGTGGTTTCTGCTATATCAGAGCTATTTGAAATCTATCCCTAAAAGGGTATATAATATTGAAGGTGCACATTGGGTCATTCAGAATAACTTCACACACACGCTTCTGTGCATTTCCAAGTCTAATTCTGTCACTAAATCCATACCGGTGACCCAGCGCCTAAATACTAGGCCTCAAATTTAAATCCCTCTAAATCTCTCGTTACCCACCGCTGTACTGTTGTTGCTGGGCAAGATATTTAGTGTCCGTCAAAGCACATTTTTTGTTCTGGGTTGAAGTACAATTCCCAATTTAGCAATTTCATAATTTAGTGGTTTCTGCTATATCAGAGCTATTTGAAATCTATCCCTAAAAGGGTATATAATATTGAAGGTGCACATAGGGTCATTCAGAATAACTTCACACACACCCGCTACTGTGTATTTCCAAGTCTAATTCTGTCACTAAACCCATACCTGTCACCCAGCGCCTAAATACTAGGCCTCAAATTTAAATCCCTCTAAATCTCTCGTTACCGCTGTACTGTTGTTGCTGGGCAAGATATTTAGTGTCCGTCAAAGCACATTTTTTGTTCTGGGTTGAAGTACAATTCCCAATTTAGCAATTTCATAATTTAGTGGTTTCTGCTATATCAGAGCTATTTGAAATCTATCCCTAAAAGGGTATATAATATTGAAGGTGCACATTGGGTCATTCAGAATAACTTCACACACACGCTTCTGTGCATTTCCAAGTCTAATTCTGTCACTAAATCCATACCGGTGACCCAGCGCCTAAATACTAGGCCTCAAATTTAAATCCCTCTAAATCTCTCGTTACCCACCGCTGTACTGTTGTTGCTGGGCAAGATATTTAGTGTCCGTCAAAGCACATTTTTTGTTCTGGGTTGAAGTACAATTCCCAATTTAGCAATTTCATAATTTAGTGGTTTCTGCTATATCAGAGCTATTTGAAATCTATCCCTAAAAGGGTATATAATATTGAAGGTGCACATAGGGTCATTCAGAATAACTTCACACACACGCTTCTGTGCATTTCCAAGTCTAATTCTGTCACTAAATCCATACCGGTGACCCAGCGCCTAAATACTAGGCCTCAAATTTAAATCCCTCTAAATCTCTCGTTACCCACCGCTGTACTGTTGTTGCTGGGCAAGATATTTAGTGTCCGTCAAAGCACATTTTTTGTTCTGGGTTGAAGTACAATTCCCAATTTAGCAATTTCATAATTTAGTGGTTTCTGCTATATCAGAGCTATTTGAAATCTATCCCTAAAAGGGTATATAATATTGAAGGTGCACATAGGGTCATTCAGAATAACTTCACACACACGCTTCTGTGCATTTCCAAGTCTAATTCTGTCACTAAATCCATACCGGTGACCCAGCGCCTAAATACTAGGCCTCAAATTTATATCCCGCTAAATCTCTCGTTACCGCTGTACTGTTGTTGCTGGGCAAGATATTTAGTGTCCGTCAAAGCACATTTTTTGTTCTGGGTTGAAGTACAATTCCCAATTTAGCAATTTCATAATTTAGTGGTTCCTGCTATATCAGAGCTATTTGAAATCTATCCCAAAAAGGGTATATAATATTGAAGGTGCACATTGGGTCATTCAGAATAACTTCACACACACCCGCTACTGTGTATTTCCAAGTCTAATTCTGTCACTAAACCCATACCTGTCACCCAGCGCCTAAATACTAGGCCTCAAATTTAAATCCCTCTAAATCTCTCGTTACCGCTGTCCTGTTGTAGCTGGGAAAGTTATTTAGTGCCCGTCAAAGCACATTTTTTGTTCTGGGTTGAAGTACAATTCCCAATTTAGCAATTTCATAATTTAGTGGTTTCTGCTATATCAGAGCTATTTGAAATCTATCCCTAAAAGGGTATATAATATTGAAGGTGCACATAGGGTCATTCAGAATAACTTCACACACACGCTTCTGTGCATTTCCAAGTCTAATTCTGTCACTAAATCCATACCGGTGACCCAGCGCCTAAATACTAGGCCTCAAATTTAAATCCCTCTAAATCTCTCGTTACCCACCGCTGTACTGTTGTTGCTGGGCAAGATATTTAGTGTCCGTCAAAGCACATTTTTTGTTCTGGGTTGAAGTACAATTCCCAATTTAGCAATTTCATAATTTAGTGGTTTCTGCTATATCAGAGCTATTTGAAATCTATCCCTAAAAGGGTATATAATATTGAAGGTGCACATAGGGTCATTCAGAATAACTTCACACACACGCTTCTGTGCATTTCCAAGTCTAATTCTGTCACTAAATCCATACCGGTGACCCAGCGCCTAAATACTAGGCCTCAAATTTAAATCCCTCTAAATCTCTCGTTACCCACCGCTGTACTGTTGTTGCTGGGCAAGATATTTAGTGTCCGTCAAAGCACATTTTTTGTTCTGGGTTGAAGTACAATTCCCAATTTAGCAATTTCATAATTTAGTGGTTTCTGCTATATCAGAGCTATTTGAAATCTATCCCTAAAAGGGTATATAATATTGAAGGTGCACATAGGGTCATTCAGAATAACTTCACACACACGCTTCTGTGCATTTCCAAGTCTAATTCTGTCACTAAATCCATACCGGTGACCCAGCGCCTAAATACTAGGCCTCAAATTTATATCCCGCTAAATCTCTCGTTACCGCTGTACTGTTGTTGCTGGGCAAGATATTTAGTGTCCGTCAAAGCACATTTTTTGTTCTGGGTTGAAGTACAATTCCCAATTTAGCAATTTCATAATTTAGTGGTTCCTGCTATATCAGAGCTATTTGAAATCTATCCCAAAAAGGGTATATAATATTGAAGGTGCACATTGGGTCATTCAGAATAACTTCACACACACCCGCTACTGTGTATTTCCAAGTCTAATTCTGTCACTAAACCCATACCTGTCACCCAGCGCCTAAATACTAGGCCTCAAATTTAAATCCCTCTAAATCTCTCGTTACCGCTGTCCTGTTGTAGCTGGGAAAGTTATTTAGTGCCCGTCAAAGCACATTTTTTGTTCTGGGTTGAAGTACAATTCCCAATTTAGCAATTTCATAATTTAGTGGTTCCTGCTATATCAGAGCTATTTGAAATCTATCCCAAAAAGGGTATATAATATTCAAGGTGCACATTGGGTCATTCAGAATAACTTCACACACACGCTTCTGTGCATTTCCAAGTCTAATTCTGTCACTAAATCCATACCGGTCACCCAGCGCCTAAATACTAGGCCTCAAATTTATATCCCGCTGAATTTGAATACAATACATTGGGCCAAATAATATATTTGTTGTTGTGGTGAACCATAACAATGAGAAAAACATCTAGTAAGGGACGCGGACGTGGACATGGTCGTGGTGGTGTTAGTGGACCCTCTGGTGCTGGGAGAGGACGTGGCCGTTCTGCCACATCCACACGTCCTAGTGTACCAACTACCTCAGGTCCCAGTAGCCGCCAGAATTTACAGCGATATATGGTGGGGCCCAATGCCGTTCTAAGGATGGTAAGGCCTGAGCAGGTACAGGCATTAGTCAATTGGGTGGCCGACAGTGGATCCAGCACGTTCACATTATCTCCCACCCAGTCTTCTGCAGAAAGCGCACAGATGGCGCCTGAAAACCAACCCCATCAGTCTGTCACATCACCCCCATGCATACCAGGGAAACTGTCTCAGCCTCAAGTTATGCAGCAGTCTCTTATGCTGTTTGAAGACTCCGCTGGCAGGGTTTCCCAAGGGCATCCACCTAGCCCTTCCCCAGCGGTGAAAGACATAGAATGCACTGACGCACAACCACTTATGTTTCCTGATGATGAGGACATGGGAATACCACCTCAGCATGTCTCTGATGATGACGAAACACAGGTGCCAACTGCTGCGTCTTTCTGCAGTGTGCAGACTGAACAGGAGGTCAGGGATCAAGACTGGGTGGAAGACGATGCAGGGGACGATGAGGTCCTAGACCCCACATGGAATGAAGGTCGTGCCACTGACTTTCACAGTTCGGAGGAAGAGGCAGTGGTGAGACCGAGCCAACAGCGTAGCAAAAGAGGGAGCAGTGGGCAAAAGCAGAACACCCGCCGCCAAGAGACTCCGCCTGCTACTGACCGCCGCCATCTGGGACCGAGCACCCCAAAGGCAGCTTCAAGGAGTTCCCTGGCATGGCACTTCTTCAAACAATGTGCTGACGACAAGACCCGAGTGGTTTGCACGCTGTGCCATCAGAGCCTGAAGCGAGGCATTAACGTTCTGAACCTGAGCACAACCTGCATGACCAGGCACCTGCATGCAAAGCATGAACTGCAGTGGAGTAAACACCTTAAAACCAAGGAAGTCACTCAGGCTCCCCCTGCTACCTCTTCTGCTGCTGCCGCCTCGGCCTATTCTGCTGCTGCCGCCTCGGCCTCTTCCTCCGCCTCTGGAGGAACGTTGGCACCTGCCGCCCAGCAAACAGGGGATGTACCACCAACACCACCACCACCACCTCCGTCACCAAGCGTCTCAACCATGTCACACGCCAGCGTTCAGCTCTCCATCTCACAAACATTTGATAGAAAGCGTAAATTCCCACCTAGCCACCCTCGATCCCTGGCCCTGAATGCCAGCATTTCTAAACTACTGGCCTATGAAATGCTGTCATTTAGGCTGGTGGACACAGACAGCTTCAAACAGCTCATGTCGCTTGCTGTCCCACAGTATGTTGTTCCCAGCCGGCACTACTTCTCCAAGAGAGCCGTGCCTTCCCTGCACAACCAAGTATCCGATAAAATCAAGTGTGCACTGCGCAACGCCATCTGTAGCAAGGTCCACCTAACCACAGATACGTGGACCAGTAAGCACGGCCAGGGACGCTATATCTCCCTAACTGCACACTGGGTAAATGTAGTGGCAGCTGGGCCCCAGGCGGAGAGCTGTTTGGCGCACGTCCTGCCGCCGCCAAGGATCGCAGGGCAACATTCTTTGCCTCCTGTTGCCACCTCCTCCTTCTCGGCTTCCTCCTCCTCTTCTTCCACCTGCTCATCCAGTCAGCCACACACCTTCACCACCAACTTCAGCACAGCCCGGGGTAAACGTCAGCAGGCCATTCTGAAACTCATATGTTTGGGGGACAGGCCCCACACCGCACAGGAGTTGTGGCGGGGTATTGAACAACAGACCGACGAGTGGTTGCTGCCGGTGAGCCTCAAGCCCGGCCTGGTGGTGTGTGATAATGGGCGAAATCTCGTTGCAGCTCTGGGACTAGCCAATTTGACGCACATCCCTTGCTTGGCGCATGTGCTGAATTTGGTGGTGCAGAAGTTCATTCACAACTACCCCGACATGTCAGAGCTGCTGCATAAAGTGCGGGCCGTCTGTTCGCGCTTCCGGCGTTCACATCCTGCCGCTGCTCGCCTGTCTGCGCTACAGCGTAACTTCGGCCTTCCCGCTCACCGCCTCATATGCGACGTGCCCACCAGGTGGAACTCCACCTTGCACATGCTGGACAGACTGTGCGAGCAGCAGCAGGCCATAGTGGAGTTTCAGCTGCAGCACGCACGGGTCAGTCGCACTACAGAACAGCACCACTTCACCACCAATGACTGGGCCTCCATGCGAGACCTGTGTGCCCTGTTGCGCTGTTTCGAGTACTCCACCAACATGGCCAGTGGCGATGACACCGTTATCAGCGTTACAATACCACTTCTATGTCTCCTTGAGAAAACACTTAGGGCGATGATGGAACAGGAGGTGGCCCAGGAGGAGGAGGAGGAGGATGAGGAAGAGGGGTCATTTTTAGCACTTTCAGGCCAGTCTCTTCGAAGTGACTCAGAGGGAGGTTTTTTGCAACAGCAGAGGCCAGGTACAAATGTGGCCAGCCAGGGCCCACTACTGGAGGACGAGGAGGACGAGGATGAGGAGGAGGTGGAGGAGGATGAGGATGAAGCATGGTCACAGCGGGGTGGCACCCAACGCAGCTCGGGTCCATCACTGGTGCGTGGCTGGGGGGAAAGGCAGGACGATGACGATACGCCTCCCACAGAGGACAGCTTGTCCTTACCCCTGGGCAGCCTGGCACACATGAGCGACTACATGCTGCAGTGCCTGCGCAACGACAGCAGAGTTGCCCACATTTTAACCTGTGCGGACTACTGGGTTGCCACCCTGCTGGATCCACGCTACAAAGACAATGTGCCCACCTTACTTCCTGCACTGGAGCGTGATAGGAAGATGCGCGAGTACAAGCGCACGTTGGTAGACGCGCTACTGAGAGCATTCCCAAATGTCACAGGGGAACAAGTGGAAGCCCAAGGCCAAGGCAGAGGAGGAGCAAGAGGTCGCCAAGGCAGCTGTGTCACGGCCAGCTCCTCTGAGGGCAGGGTTAGCATGGCAGAGATGTGGAAAACTTTTGTCAACACGCCACAGCTAACTGCACCACCACCTGATACGCAACGTGTTAGCAGGAGGCAACATTTCACTAACATGGTGGAACAGTACGTGTGCACACCCCTCCACGTACTGACTGATGGTTCGGCCCCATTCAACTTCTGGGTCTCTAAATTGTCCACGTGGCCAGAGCTAGCCTTTTATGCCTTGGAGGT
Source organism: Bufo gargarizans (assembly GCF_014858855.1). Taxonomy (NCBI): domain Eukaryota; kingdom Metazoa; phylum Chordata; class Amphibia; order Anura; family Bufonidae; genus Bufo; species Bufo gargarizans. Next base: position 369,924,758 of record NC_058080.1, read on the forward strand.
GCTGGCCTGCCCGGCAGCCAGCGTTTTGTCTGAACGTGTATTCAGCACGGCAGGGGGCGTCATTACAGACAAACGCAGCCGCCTGTCTACAGCCAATGTGGACAAGCTGACGTTCATAAAAATGAACCAGGCATGGATCCCACAGGACCTGTCCGTCCCTTGTCCAGATTAGACATTAACTACCTCCCCATAACCATATATTATTGGACTCCAGGGCACTTCCTCATTCAATCCTATTTTTATTTTCATTTTACCATTATATTGCGATGCTACCCAAAGTTGAATGAACCTCTCCTCTGCCTGTGTGCTAGGCCTAAATATATGCCAATGGACTGTTGCAGTGGTGGCTGACATGAAGCCTGATTCTCTGCTATGACATGCAGACTAATTCTCTGCTGACATGAAGCCAGATTGTCTGTTACGGGACCTCTCTCCTCTGCCTGGGTGCTGGGCCTAAATTTATGACAATGGACTGTTGCAGTGGTGGCTGACGTGAAGCCTGATTCTCTGCTATGACATGCAGACTGATTCTCTGCTGACATGAAGCCAGATCCTCTGTTACGGGACCTCTCTCCTCTGCCTGGGTGCTGGGCCTAAATTTATGACAATGGACTGTTGCAGTGGTGGCTGACGTGAAGCCTGATTCTCTGCTATGACATGCAGACTGATTCTCTGCTGACATGAAGCCAGATCCTCTTTTACGGGACCTCTCTCCTCTGCCTGGGTGCTGGGCCTAAATTTATGACAATGGACTGTTGCAGTGGTGGCTGACGTGAAGCCTGATTCTCTGCTATGACATGCAGACTGATTCTCTGCTGTCATGAAGCCAGATTGTCTGTTACGGGACCTTTCTCCTCTACCTGGGTTCTGGGCCTAAATTTATGAAAATTGACTCTTACAGTGGTGGGTGACGTGAAGCCTGATTCTCTGCTATGATATGAAGACTGATTCTCTGCTGACATGAAGCCAGATTGTCTGTTACGGGACCTTTCTCCTCTGCCTGGGTTCTGGGCCTAAATTTATGAAAATTGACTCTTACAGTGGTGGGTGACGTGAAGCCTGATTCTCTGCTATGATATGAAGACTGATTCTCTGCTGACATGAAGCCAGATTGTCTGTTACGGGACCTTTCTCCTCTGCCTGGGTTCTGGGCCTAAATTTATGAAAATTGACTCTTACAGTGGTGGGTGACGTGAAGCCTGATTCTCTGCTATGATATGAAGACTGATTCTCTGCTGACATGAAGCCAGATTGTCTGTTACGGGACCTTTCTCCTCTGCCTGGGTTCTGGGCCTAAATTTATGAAAATTGACTCTTACAGTGGTGGGTGACGTGAAGCCTGATTCTCTGCTATGATATGAAGACTGATTCTCTGCTGACATGAAGCCAGATTGTCTGTTACGGGACCTTTCTCCTCTGCCTGGGTTCTGGGCCTAAATTTATGAAAATTGACTCTTACAGTGGTGGGTGACGTGAAGCCTGATTCTCTGCTATGATATGAAGACTGATTCTCTGCTGACATGAAGCCAGATTCTCTGTTACGGGACCTCTCTCCTCTGCCTGGGTGCTGGGCCTAAATTTATGACAATGGACTGTTGCAGTGGTGGCTGACGTGAAGCCTGATTCTCTGCTATGACATGCAGACTGATTCTCTGCTGACATGAAGCCAGATTCTCTGTTACGGGACCTCTCTCCTCTGCCTGTGTGTGTGCTGGGCCTAAATATATGCCAATGGACTGTTGCAGTGGTGGCTGACGTGAAGCCTCATTCTCTGCTATGACATGCAGACTAATTCTCTGCTGACATGAAGACAGATTCTCTGTTACGGGACCTCTCTCCTCTGCCTGGGTGCCGGGGCCTAAATATCTGAGAATGGACTGTTCCAGTGGTGGGTGACGGGAAGCCAGATTCTCTGCTATGGAACCTCTCTCCAATTGATTTTGGTTAATTTTTATTTATTTAATTTTTATTTTAATTCATTTCCCTATCCACATTTGTTTGCAGGGGATTTACCTACATGTTGCTGCCTTTTGCAGCCCTCTAGCTCTTTCCTGGGCTGTTTTACAGCCTTTTTAGTGCCGAAAAGTTCGGGTCCCCATTGACTTCAATGGGGTTCGGGTTCGGGACGAAGTTCGGATCGGGTTCGGATCCCGAACCCGAACATTTCCGGGATGTTCGGCCGAACTTCTCGAACCCGAACATCCAGGTGTTCGCTCAACTCTAGAATTGATTAATCATTGTCGAATTAACGACATACTGAAATAATTTTGTTCTGAGCTCTGTACTTGCTTTGTATTGGAATTGATGGGGATTTTTTAAATTGTCTGCATTATTTCGAATAAACTATTAAGAGACTTTATTATGATTTTTTTATTTTATGTATTAAAAACCCATACAACTTAAAAAAAAAATAAGAAAATAATGTTTTTTCCATGAAAAATTGGCCCTTTTGCCTTCACTCTGCAGTCCAGCTCACCCCAAACCATCTCGATCGTGTTCAGGTCCGGTGACTGTGGAGGCCAGGTAATCTGGCGCAGCACCCCATCACTCTCCTTCATGGTCAAATAGCCCTTACTTTCAAAGTTTTCCCAATTTTTCAGCTGACTGACTGATCTTCATTTCTTAAAGTAATGATGGCCACTCGTTTTTCTTCACTTAGCTGTTTTTTTCTTGCCATAATATAAATTCTAACAGTCTATTCAGTAGAACTATCAGCTGTGTATCCACCTGACTTCTCCTCAACGCAACTGATGGTCCCAACCCCATTTATAAGGCAAGAAATCCCACTTATTAAACCTGACAGGGCACACGTTGAAGCTCATCAAGAGAATGCCAAGAGTGTGCAAAGCAGTAATCAAAGCAAAAGGTGGCTACATTGAAGAACCTAGAATATGACATATTTTCAGTTGTTTCACACTTGTTTGTTATGTATATAGATCCACATGTGTTAATTCATAGTTTTGATGCCTTCAGTATGAATCTACAATTTTCATAGTCATGAAAATAAAGAAAACTCTTTGAATGAGAAGGTGTGTCCAAACCTTTGGTCTGTACTGTATGTGCCTTTTTTTTGTTTTGATTTTGCAGCCACAGTGCAGCACTAGAGGCCAGAAAAATTAGGCATGTACACATGCCTGAAAAATTAGGTATTGTTGCAGCCGCTACTGTAGCAGCGGCTGGAAAAATGGATGTTTTCCAGGCAGAAAGGTGACTAAAACATTGCGGCTTGAACCCTAGTTGGTGGCTAGTGTCGTCGCTAGAGGGGGGCAAGGGGGGGCAATTGCCCCCCCTATGTTGTTCCTTGCCCCCCCAGGTGCCCCCCCGCTGATACCCCCGAGTGAATACTAATGAGCGCTTCCATTATGGAAGCGCTCATTAGTACAGAAGGACCAGGAAGTGGTGAACGCTCTGTACTCACCACTTCCTGGTCCTCGGCTGTCGGCTGTGCAGGGCTGAGCACAGCGTGAGGTCGCTCTGTGACCTCACGCTGTGCGCGCCAGTTTAGAGCACAGTCGACTGAGGAGGGAGAAAATGGCAGGCGGCGTCCGTCCAGGAGCAGGAGAGGTAAGTGTTTTTTTTATTTTTTTTTATAAAAAATGTGGCTGCTGGGGGCATTATGGGGGCTAATAGGAGGCATATGGGGGCTAATAGGAGGCATATGGGGGCTAATAGGAGGCATATGGGGGCATTTGGAGGCATATGGGGCTAATTGGAGGCATATTTGGGGGCTAATTGGAGGCATATTTGGGGGCTAATTGGAGGCATATGGGCCCATTTGGAGGCATATTTGGGGGCTAATAGGAGGCATATGGGGCTAATAGGAGGCATATGGGGCTAATAGGAGGCATATGGGGCTAATTGGAGGCATATGGGGGCTAATAGGCATATGGGGCTAATAGGAGGCATATGGGGGCTAATTGGAGGCATATGGGGGCTAATTGGAGGCATATGGGGTCTATGGGGCTAATTGGAGGCATATGGGGCTAATTGGAGGCATATGGGGCTAATTGGAGGCATATGGGGGCTAATTGGAGGCATATGGGGTCTATGGGGCTAATTGGAGGCATATGGGGTTAATTTGAGGCATATGGGGGCTAATAGGAGGCATATGGGGGCTAATTGGGGGCTAATTGGAGGCATTTGGGGTTAATTGGAGGCATATGGGGTTAATTGGAGGCATATGGGGGCTAATAGGAGGCATATGGGGCCTAATTGGAGGCATATAGGGGCTAATTGGAGGCATATAGGGGCTAATTGGGGGCTAATAGGAGGCATATGGGGGCTAATTGGGGGCTAATTGGAGGCATATGGGGGCTAATTGGAGGCATATGGGGTCTATGGGGCTAATTGGAGGCATATGGGGTTAATTGGAGGCATATGGGGGCTAATTGAAGGCATATGGGGCTAATTGGAGGCATATGGAGCTAATTGGAGGCATATGGGGGCTAATAAGAGGCATAATGGGGGCTAATTAGAGGCATAATGTGGGCTAATGAGGCATAATGTGGGCTAATGAGGCATAATGGGGGCTAATGGGGCTAATAAGAAGAATAATGGGGGCTAATGAGGCATAAGGGCTTATAATGGGGGCTAATGAGGCATAAGGGCTGATATGGGGGCTGATATGGGAGTGATGAGAGGCATAATGAGGGCTAATGAGAGGCATAATGTGTCATCCACAGATCCCCCATAACAGTGTGTCTTCCACAGATCCACCATAACAGTGCGCCTGTGCACTGACGAGAGACAGAAAGAAGGGGAAAGAATCCGTGGAAGCAAGCAGAGGACGGCACAGCAGATGACTCAATAGCTTCTTTTGTAAGTAAATTGTTTTATTATAACTGTATCCCTGCAGACCGCAACTCTCTCGTATTTTGTAATCTTATTTCTATATACTTATTTTGTTTTTGCCCCCCCCATTTTTGACTGTGGTATCTTTGTGCCCCCCCTATATATTGTTCCTAGAGTCGCCACTGTTGGTGGCGAAGAATTCACGAAAGTCATCCGGTATGCAGACATTAAATACAGCAGCGTGGGGACCATTTTGAGGCCAAGGCATGTCATCAGGCCTTTTGTTAGTCAAATGTATCCCCTACTGTCAGTCCCTTCGGGATCCATGCCTCATTCATCTTAATGAAGGTGAGGTAATCAACACTTTTTTGACCAAGGCGACTTCTTTTGTCAGTGACAATGCCTCCTGCTGCACTGAAGGTCCTTTCTGACAGGACACTTGAAGCGGGGCAGGCCAGAAGTTCTATCGCAAACTGGGATAGTTCAGGCCACAGGTCAAGCCTGCACACCCAGTAGTCAAGGGGTTTATCGCTGCTCAGAGTGTCAATATCTGCAGTTAAGGCGAGGTAGTCTGCTACCTGTCGGTCGAATCGTTCTCTAAGGCTGGATCCTGAAGGGCTGTGGCGATGTGTAGGACTGAAAAAGCTCTGCATGTCCTCCATCAACAACACATCTGTAAAGCGTCCTGTCCTTGCCGCCGTGGTCATGGTAGGAGGAGGATTACTTTCCCCTCTTCCCCTGTTAGATTCCCGTTGTGCTGTGACATCCCCCTTATAAGCTGTGTAAAGCATATTTTTTAGTTTGGTTTTGAACTGCTGCATCCTTTCTGACTTCCCGTAATTTGGTAACATTTCTGCCACTTTCTGCTTATACCGGGGGTCTAGTAGCGTGGCCACCCAGTACAGGTCGTTCTCCTTCATCCTTTTTATACGAGGGTCCCTCAACAGACATGACAGCATGAAAGACTCCATTTGCACAAGGTTGGATGCCGAGCCACTCATTTCCCGTTCCTCCTCCTCACTGATGTCATTGACGGTCTGTTCTTCCCCCCAGCCACGTACAACACCACGGGTCCCAGATAGGTGACTCCTCTTCCTCATACTCCTCTTGCAGCGTTGCCGCAGGTCCGGCTAGCGATGATGGCAAGGCTGTTTCTGGTGGTGATGGTGACCACAACTCTTCCTCTTCCTCTTCACACTCATCTACAGCCTGATCCAGCACTCTTCGCAGGGCACGCTCCAGGAAGAAAACAAATGGGATGAGGTCGCTGATGGTGCCTTCGGTACGACTGACTAGGTTTGTCACCTCCTCAAAAGGACGCATGAGCCTACAGGCATTGCGCATGAGCGTCCAGTAACGTGGCAAAAAAATTCCCAGCTCCGCAAAGGCTGTCCTAGCACCCTGGTCATACAAATACTCGTTGATGGCTTTTTCTTGTTGGAGCAGGCGGTCAAACATTAGGAGTGTTGAATTCCAACGTGTCGGGCTGTCGCAAATCAAGCGCCTCACTGGCATGTTGTTTCGGTGCTGAATGTCTGAAAAGTGCGCCATGGCCGTGTAGGAACGCCTGAAATGGCCACACACCTTCCTGGCCTGCTTGAGGACGTCCTGTAAGCCTGGGTACTTAGACACAAAGCGTTGAACGATGAGATTCAACACATGTGCCATGCACGGCACATGTGACAACTTGCCCAAATTCAATGCTGCCAACAAATTGCTTCCATTGTCACACACCACTTTGCCGATCTCCAGTTGGTGCGGGGTCAGCCACTGATCCACCTGTGCGTTCAGGGCGGACAGGAGTGTTGGTCCGGTGTGGCTCTCTGCTTTCAGGCAAGTCAACCCCAAGACAGCGTGACACTGTCGTATCCGGGATGTGGAATAGCCCCTGGGGAGCTGGAGGGATTCAGTTGATGTGCAGCCAGACGCCGCAGCAGAAGAGGACTCAGCCGAGGAGGTTATGGAAGAGGATGAAGTAGGAGGAGTAGAGGAGGTGGCAGTAGGCCTGCCTACAAGTCGTGGCGGTGTCACCAACTCCGCTGCAGAGCCACGCATTCCATGCTTGGCAGCCATCAGCAGGTTGACCCAATGCGCAGTGTAGGTGATATACCTGCCCTGACCGTGCTTTGCAGACAAGGTATCAGTGGTCAGATGGACCCTTGCCCCAACACTGTATGCCAGAGATGCCATGACTTCCTTTTCAATCACTGAGTAGAGGTTTGGGATTGCCTTATTTGAAAAAAAAAATTGTCCGGGTACCTTCCACTGTGGTGTCCCAATAGCGACAAATTTTTTGAAGGCCTCAGACTCCACCAGCTGGTATGGTAAAAGCTGGCGGGCTAAGAGTTCCGTCAAGCCAGCTGTCAGACGCCGGGCAAGGGGGTGACTCTGTGACATTGGCTTCTTACGCTCAAACATTTCCTTTACAGACACCTGATTGTGGGCAGATGAAGGTGAGAGGCGGAGTGGTGGGTGGTTTAGAGGGGGCAAGGAGGACAGCAGTGGTTGACGTGGCTGAAGATGCTGGACCAGGAGGAGGATGGTGGCTTTCAGCTTGTGTGCTACTTCTACTCGTCATCATGTGTTGATCCCATAGGCGTTTGTGATGTGCGATCATGTGCCTTCGCAAAGCAGTTGTACCTAGGTGGGTGTTGGATTTCCCACGACTCAGTATCTTTTGGCACAGGTTGCAAATGGCATCGCTGTTGTCAGAGGCAGACACACAAAAAAAATGCCACACTGCTGAGCTTTGCAATGACGGCATTCTAGTGGTGCAACAGCATGTGTTGATTGGCGTGCTGTCTGGCTGACCCCGGGTGCCGATACATGCTGTCTGACTGTGCCACTAGCTCCTTGCGACGACCTCCCCCTGTTTCCAACTCGTCTCCTCCCTCTCTCTGTATCCCTTTCTGAACTTTCCCCCTCTTCTTCTTCTCTTCGAGCAGGCACCCACGTGGCATCCACGGACACATCGTCATCATCAACCACTTCACTTGTATCTGACACCTCAGCAAATGAAGCAGCAGCGGGTACAACATCATCATCATCATCACACTGTACGTCCATGTTTGTAATGCTGCCTGACTGAGATATATCCCTGTTATCTACATCCCCTGGCAATAATGGTTGCGCATCACTAATTTCATACAACTGATGTGTAAATAACTCCTCTGAGGGATCAAGTGAAGCAGCTGTGGTGGCTGTGGTGGTGGTGGTGGTGGCGGCGGGCGGGAGAGTGGTGACCAAAGCTGAGCTGGAGGAGGATGGTGCGTCAAGGTTCTTAGCGGAAGCTGTGTCCTGTGTAAGCCAGTCAACTATTTTCTCTGAATTTTTTGGGTTCAGTGTACGTGGCCTCTGAACACTAGGGATTATTCCAGGGCCAGTGGAAATCACAGCACCACGACCACGACGGCCCCTGCGGGGTGTCCTGCCTCTGCCTGACATTTTTTTTAAGATAAGTGGTTTATGCGTGCAAGGTCTGTGCCACCCTATATAAGTTGTGGGCAGTGGGCACAGTACAGTCTGTGTGGGCCTGACACACACGGGCTTGCAATTTGAAAAAGTGATAATATAGTTTTTTTTTAATTTGCAAGGTATTTGAGTGAATGACACCCTGTAACGGTAAGAGTGAAGGCCTAGCCAGTGGCCACAATACAGTATGTGTGGGCCTGACACACACACGGGCTTGCAAATGTGATTATCTCACAGACAAATTTTAAATATAATTTTTTTTATGTGCAAGGTATTTGAGTGAATGACACCCTGTAACGGTATGAGTGGAGGCCTAGCCACTAGCCAGCATACAGTCTGTGTTGGCCTGACACACACGGGTTTGCAAATGTGATTATATCACAGACAAATTTTAAATATAATTTTTTTTTATTTGCAAGGTATTTGAGTGAATGACACACTGTAACGGTATGAGTGGAGGCCTAGCCAGTGGCCACAATACAGTATGTGTGGGCCTGACACACACACGGGCTTTCAAATGTGATTATATCACAGAAAAATGTTAAATATAATTTTTTTTATCAGCAAGGTATTTGAGTGAATGACACCCTGTAACGGTATGAGTGGAGGCCTAGCCACTAGCCAGTATAAAGTCTGTGTGGGCCTAAGGGTACTTTCACACTAGCGTTTTTCTTTTCCGGCGCTGAGTTCCGTCCTAGGGGCTCAAATCCGGAAAAGAACTGATCAGTTTTATCCTAATGCATTCTGAATGGAGAGTCAGTCCTTCAGGATGCATCAGGATGTCTTCTGTTCAGTCTTTTTGACTGATCAGGCTTTTCAGAAAAACGTAGCATGCAGTATTTTTACCTCCGGCCAAAAAGCCTGAACACTTTGACTGAACGCCTGATCAGGCTTTTTTCCCATTGACTTGCATTAACGCCGGATCCGGCCCTGTGTGTTCAGTCAAAACGGATCCGGCTTTTGCATGTTAAACCCGAAAAATGTGAAAAAAAAGTTAAAGTCCATAAATGGCGGATCCGTTTTTTCCAATGAATTTTTCCATTGTGATCGAAAGCCTGATCAGGATTCAAATGTAATCCGTTTTCACACGTTTTTCCGGATCCGGCGGGCAGTTCCAGTGTCGGAATTGAACGCCGGATTAAAACAACGCTAGTGTGAAAGTAGCCTAACACACACAGGCTTGCAAATGTGATTATGTCACAGAAAAATATTAAATATAATTTTTTTTATCTGCAAGGTATTTTCTGTCACACCCTGTATGAATGGTGTGCACTGTGCACACAGTGCTGTCTGTGACTGAGCCTGCAGCCTCTCACACATGGGCAGCCAGGCAACTGCAATATATATATATATATATATATATATATAAAATAAAAATAAAAAAAGCACACTGATGTACCAGCCCTGAAAAGGGCTTTTTGGGGTGCTGTCAGGACGCTGTCCTTACAGCAGATGAGTCTGTGGACACAGAACAATGCCCTAGCTAACGCTTTCCCTATTGAATCAGCAGCAGCAACACTCTCCCTCCTCTCACTGTGAATGCAGCTTCCGAATGAATCTAAAATGGATGCTGTCCAGGAGGTGGGAGGGTCTGGGAGGGAGCGTCTGCTGCTGATTGGCTGGAATGTGTCTGCTGACTGTGAGGTACAGGGTCAAAGTTTACTCAATGATGATGTATAGGGGGCGGACCCAACATCGCATATGTTCGCCCGCAGCGGCGAACGCGAACAAGCAATGTTCGCCGGGAACTATTCGCCGGCGAACTATTCGGGACATCACTAATGAGCACTTGCTCCTCCCTGTTGTGGCAGGCACAGCACTATGAAGTGCCTTTTGCGCTGTGGCATTAGAATAATTTTGATATCTCTGACTTTTAGTCTAACCCGACTGTCTATTACTCTGTAATTCCTCTAGCGCCGTTCTATGGAAGCAGTAGGTTTAAAGAGCACACCAAATGCTTCAAATAACTTCTTTATTAACTTCAACTTTTCTTCATATATAACACTGCCGCCTCCGCAGCAGATAGTCCATGTACATAACACGTGTTGAAAAGATATCACAAAATTGGCGGTATGCATAAGATGGTGGTTCAACTGTTCAATCTTGTCATTCAACATAAAATGGTGGATATATTTCTCTCTTCAGTATCTGTACTGTCACTTTAAGTTATATAAGAACTTTATTATCTCTGAGAGGTATATCTGATATTTAACAGTTCTACTGGCTACACTGGGTTTTCGGTTTTCAGTAACTATTTGCAGATTGGTTGAGTATGATCTGGTATGGTTGTATGCAATTTTGATTGCAATATGGAATTTGAATTTGGATTGTGAACTTTGTAGTTTGCAATTGTAGCTTGCAATTTGAATTTGGTGGAACTGTAAGTAAACATACATATAACTGGTTCACTATACAGTTCTAATCACAATACTAACAATATGAACATTATATAACTGTTCTAAATATCTTTTTTGGCCTCTTGTTCCCATAAAACTGGACTCTGACTGGAACTGTGTGTCTGTTCAGCATCTCTCTGGTGAGTAATGATTCTAGCAGCTCCTGCGAGGGGAATTCCCAGACAGGCTGTGATTGGTGAAAACTCTTGCTGTGTTAGAAGCTGGCTGTGATTGGTCTAGACTTCTGCCCACCAACAACAGATTAACACTATGCTTTCTGTTGTTTCAAAACATGATGTCACAGTAAATAACTCTGCTTTTGTCTTTAACACATAAACATTGGAACTATATTAAGGATATTGGCAGGTCTAGCTGTATACGCATATAAGCTATACTAGCAACCTAGGACAGGTCATAGCTGCCCAACTACAGTCCCACCAAAATTACCTATAATTCTATGTTCTTAGTGGTAGGACTTTAACAGGAATTTGAGGAATTTTGCATCAGATTCTCAACTTCCAAGTGTCTTTTATCACTCTCAAGTAGAACAACTAACTTCTGTATAGGACGTTCCAACTTGAGTGGAGTAGTGAGACGTTTTCCTTTTTTGTCAAGTTTTGAGTCTCCTATTTCTAACAACAGAAACGGATTGTAACCGGGCACACTCAATATGTTGGGATCATATAGAATTGATTATGTTCGTAAAATTATTCGGATAATGTAGAATTTAATGTATTCATAAAATTGTAAAACCATACATATATTCAACAATAGTTAATACAGCCTAAGAAAATAAATAATAAAGGATGATGATGATAACAGCCTAAGATAAAATAGGGCAGTGCAATGATGGTACAATAGTCCTATATTGTGTAGCTGCACTAGGCACAATCTCCCAAAGTCAACCTATACTGGTCGCTTAGTGATATACTTCACTTCCAATAGTGATAAATGCCGTCATCAAATCCATGCTGCTGTTGCCAAAATATGTATAGATGGTATCGACAGTCTCAATTAAAATACATACTCCAGATATATTGCTTAAATGTACTTGCGGTAAGTAAAAGTTTAGCGGCATCCCGCTATACTTACAAGTCAGCGGCGTCCAATAGAAAGCATTGAGAAATATGAGAAACCGCACTGATATCACAGGGGTCTCAGAGCGTTTTGTGGTGTAAAGGAAGCAGGGACCTTTGATAGGAAAACGTATAGAAATTCATGCGTGTTAAGGATTGCTTGAATGTATTTATACTATGTTTTTTACAAAGTTTTTTAGAGTATTTTATTCAATGGTGATATTTATTGTATTATTATAGTGGCCTGCATTATTAAATAAGATGGTACATAGGGTGCATTGGAATGCTAAAAAATATTTATTAGTGATATAATGACACAAATGTAATGAAATTTATCCATTTAAAACAAATCCATATCGGGTCTTTGAGAAGACCAAAACACGCTACATAAGGGGTGATTTTATGGGGGACAGAGAACCACCAAGGAAGGGGTAATTTAGAACCCTGAAACGCATTTGGTCAAGGATCCCCCAGAAATATTGGAACATTATTGGATACAAATTGTCCGTGTCTCAACTTACCCACAAGAAACTGTCCAGTGCGCGAGGAGTGGAAAGTTACTGCACTACCACAAGTTCTAACGGCAGTATACACGTGCAAACAACCACCAGCGCAGAAGTTGGACGAATAGAGCTTGTAGGACACCGGTCTCCTTTTACACAAGAGAGGTGTCCAGAGCGACAATCGGGGTATTCAACAAGCACGGTAAGCGCTTTTCCAAACAGGACGACAACAAGAACTCACATTGGAAAGGAGCAGCATTCAGTACAGTTCAGCGGGACGCCGCTTACTTGTAAGTATAGCGGGACGCCGCTAAACTATTACTTACCGCAAGTACATTTAAGCAATATATCTGAAGTATGTATTTTGATTGAGACTGTCGATACCATCTATACATATTTTGGCAACAGCAGCACGGATTTGATGCCGGCATATACCACTATTGGAAGTGAAGTATATCACTAAGCGACCAGTATATGTTGACTTTGGGAGATTGTGCCTAGTGCAGCTGCACAATATAGGACTATTGTACCATCATCGCACTGCCCTATTTTATCTTAGGCTGTTATTATCATCATCCTTTAGTATTTATTTTCTTAGGCTGTATTAACCATTGTTGAATATTTGTATGGTTTTACAATTTTATGAATATATTAAATTCTATATTATCCCAATAATTTTACGAACATAATAAATTCTATATGATCCCAACATATTGAGTGTGCCTGGTTACAATACGTTTCTAGTCTTTTATTCTGGGAGGAAGGGTGATTCCTCTTAAACTGTGTGCTTCTCTTTTTGGTTTGTGTGTCACTCCTGTGTGCCACATTATTCCTATTCATATTTCTAACAACACTCTTCTTACTAGTCTGTCTTCATCCTTTTGAACTTCTAGAACTTTGGCCAATTTTCATTGACTTATAGGTAAATCTTCTTCTTTTACTAACACTATGTCACCAACTTGGACATTTATTCTGGGTGTTTGCCATTTACTTCTTAGCATCAGATTGGCTAAGTACTCTTTCCTCCATCTATTTCAAAACTGTTCTGATAGATATTGAACTCTTCGCCATCTTCTTCTGGTATATAAATCCTCTTTGGTGAACTTGCAAGGCGGCGGCTGTATGTAATTTGACTTAAGGTGAAGTAGATGGTTGGGAGTTAAAGGGTCCAAACTTGTTGGATCGTTGATGTTATCAACTGAAAGTGGATGACTGTCAACAATAGACATTACTTCATAGAACAGGGTCCTAAGTGAAGCATTTTCTATTCTTCCGGCATTCTTTTTCAAAACTGAACTTAACACATTTCTCACAGTTCTGGTTGGTCTTTCCGAAACTCCTCCTGTATGGCTTGCATGTGGAGCATTCATGTGAAAATCACACTGTTTCTCTAACAAATACTCAGTTACTTTTTCTTTATCAATCTCTTTTAGCGCTTTCTTCAATTCATTCTTTGCTCCGACAAAATTAGATCCTTTTTCAGATCTAAGCTCTCTGACGGTACCTCTAAAAGCTATGAAACATCTCAAGGCGTTGATGAATGCATCAGTTGACATATCTTCTAACATTTCCAGGTGAATCGCTCTGGAACTCAGACATGTAAATATTAGTCCATATCTCTTGTACTCCTTGAGGTTCTGTTTGGTGATGATTGGGCCAAAACAATCTATTCCGCTATAAAGAAATGGTAGTGATGGGTTTACACGATCTGCCAGTAAATCTGCCATTCTTTGTTGTTCGGTAGGTCTACATGCCTTTCTGCAGACTGCACATTTACTTATATACTTTGCTATAACTTTGCTTCCTTTCACAATCCAGTAATCACCTTCTCTCAAACAGCTTTGGGTAAAGCTTCTTCCTTGATGCAAGGATATGTTGTAGTAGTGATCAATAATCAATATTGTGAAGGTAGAGTTTATGGGTAGAATTGATGGATGCTTCACTCTGCTAGGTAACAATGCATTTTCCAGTCTCCCTCTCACCTTCAGTATACCATCCTGCAGAACAAGATTAAGCTTGTACAATGGGTGGTTGTTTGGAAGCCTTTTAGGTTCTTGACTAAGTCTTTAACTCTTTACTGTAGAATCTCTCTTGAATGAGCCTTATGACTGTTTCTTCAGCTTTAATTCTTTCTTCTACATTCAACAATTGCTTCTTTCTGATTCCCTTTGCCAAACGTTGAATTCGAGCTACTACGTTTATGACTGTATTCCATTTTAGTCATCTGGCTAGTCTTTCAAGTATGTCATCTTGACACTTGGCAGCAGTGCTCAATGTTTGTACAGCTTTTTCTTCTGGACCACCCATAGACAATTCTGTGAAACCTTTATTGGGCATGATTTCCTTTTCCCAAAGGAACTCTGGACCATTGAACCAGTTTTAATTTTTTTATTCAGTTACATTCAGGCCTCTTGAAGCATGATCTGCTGGGTTATGCTTTGTGTCAATGTGATGCCAATGTTCTGGATTTGTTATTTCCCAAATTTTCTCAACTCTGTAGGCAACAAAGATATGGAATGTTCGTGATTTATTGTTTATGTAACCTAGGACAACTTATGAGTCTGTCCAATAATATTTTTCATCTATTTTCAATTCCAAGTCTCTCAGAAACTTGCTTACTGATGCTATAACTACGGCTGCTGTCAGTTCAAGTCTTGGTATTGTCTAAATACTGGTAGGTGCAACTCTGGCCTTTCACATAATCAGGGCACCGTGTATCTTTTCTTCTCCTATGACTCTGATGTAGGAGCACTGACCATAACCATAACTACTGGCATCTGAAAAATGATGAAGTTCTATTTTATTGTACTTTCCAAAATCAGGAGGTACAAAACATCTGGGTATCCAAACTTCTCTCATGTTTTGCAAGTCTCTTATCCAACTCTCCCATCTTGGCCTAAAATTTTCAGGTATGGGCTCATCCCATCCCAACTTCTGTCTGCATAATTCTTGCAGTATTTCTTTTGCTCTGAGGATTACTGGGGCCAAAAATCCCAATGGATCAAATATAGAAGCCACTGTGGAAAGAATGGTTCGTCTAGTTGAAACTTTCTCTTCAATGGATAATTCAAATAAGAACTTGTCGTTCTCTACATTCCATCCTAATCCTAGTACGTTCTGAACTTCAAGATGATCATAATTGAGATCTTCATTCTTCATTGTTGCTGCATGTTCAGAGTCACTAATGTACCGCTCTGTTGTTTGAGATAAATTTGTGAAGGCGCAGGTTTCCTCTTGCGCATAACTCTTGGCTTTCTTTCACTAGTTTGATGGCAGATTCTGTAGACTCTAGACTTATGAGACCATCATCTACATAAAAGTTTTTCTTCAGAAAATTTGCTGCTGATGGGCAATCCTTTTCATTCTGATTAGCCAGGTACTGCATACCATAATTGGCGCAACTAGGAGATGATGCTGCTCCAAACAAGTGTACTTTCATTCTGTATTCTGCTGGATCTGTATCAGTATCTCCATCCTCCCACCAAGAGTCTCTATCTTCATTCTTCACATGAAACCTGTGGAACATCTTTTCAACGTCACACAACGGGATACTTTCTGAATCTACAAAGTTCTCCAGACAGAGTGTTTGTAAGATGTGGTCCTTATAATAGATGATTATTCAATGCAACACCATTTGCTGAGCAATCAAATACTACTCTAATCGTATCTGGTTTCTTTGAGTGGTAAACACCTTGATGTGGGATGTACCACACTTCTCTTTCTTTAGGTTTGTTATTAACTTTCTCTGCATGTCCTTCTTCGAGGATGCCTTCCATAAAGTTCAAATAATCCTGCTTGAATTTGGGATCTCTTCTCAGCTTTTTGTTCAAATATTTCAATCTTGCTAGGGCAAGATTTCTGTTATTTGGCAGACGGGTCGTTCTCTAAAACGTTAGGACATTTCAAGATGACCTTGTTGATTCTGCTGAATACTTTCTTCTAGAGTGTGTACGAACTTTATGTCTTCTTGAGATACACTCTTTTCTTTAGAACTTATGTCTGCAAAGTCAGATTCAAGGATCTTATTACTTTTGCTGGACTTACAGTTGGTAACTCTTGGACAGATATTCGATCACACAATCCTCTCACCTGTCTTGAGTTTGTGATCTGCTGTTTTCCTCCAACAACACCCCATCCTAGATCAGTTTGAACAGCGTAGGGTTCACCCTTTCCTCCTGAGATTACCTTTCGTGGTATCAAGGCTTCAGGACAATCGAAGCCTACCAACAGTCCAACACCAAACTCCTTCAGCGGGGACATTTCATGAGATATGAGAGATAGGTGCTCCCATTTATTGGATGTTTCACAGGTAGGTATGCGATCTCGATCTAGAGGTATATCGTCTTTTGTATAAGCTGGAGGTAGAGCTAATGTGCAGTTTGAATGAAGTCCTCTAGCTCTCAGTCCTTTAACCCTTTGACTGTTCACTAATGTGTCTCTTCCCATCATTGTGGTGAGTTTTGAGTTTCACTGGTTCTGTAGCACTTTTTCTTGCATATTTCTTGATCAATGAAGATGATGTCACTCTGGGCATCCAGTAGCGCATAGGCATATACCTTCTTAATCCTCCTTTTAGGATTTGAAATGCACACTGGTACAACCATTGATATGCCATTGCTTTCTCCTTCCCTCACCTTGCAAGAGAATACCGATACTTTCTTTCCTTCCTCAGTATCTTTAGGTATTGAGGATTTATCTTTTTTTGGACGTTCTTCATTTAGTGGTGTAGGATGGCGTCCTTTGCAAACGCTGCATGTGGCCTTTTTCTTACACTCCTTAGTAACATGGCCTTTTCCTAGGAATCTGAAACACAGTTGTTTATCCAGCACAAATTTTTTATTTTCTTCTGGGGACTTCTCCTTCAATTTTGGGCACTTATGTATAGAGCGGTCCTCTCCACAGAACATACACTTGAAGGTAGTCTGAAGATTTGTCGAATCTGTCTCTCTACTGATCCCAGTAGCGACTTTGAACTTGCTCTCATAGGTATCTGGACCTTTAGCTGCTGTGTTGGTTGCAAAGCTAGTTACTCTTGCACGTCTTATCTCTCTTGTAGGCCTTTTTTTTTTTAAGGATTTTAAGACGTAAGACGATGTTACTGGATTACATGCTATCCGTGCTTCCTTATTGACGAACTCTGAGAACTTTTTAAAACTTGGGAAGTTCTTGCCTAGCTCTAACTGTTCAGTCACATAGAGATTCCATCTAGAAGCCACTTCTTCAGGTAGCTTAGTTAGCATCCTGTGGTTTTCTAGATAGTCGTTTAGTACTTCCAGTCCTTGAATGTGTGGGATGGTATTGCTGCATGCTTGCAGGAAGTCACCATACTCTTGGAGTCTGAAGTGTTCTTTAGGACCTATTTTAGGCCAGTTATTTAATTTCTCTCTAAAAGCTCTTTGTACTAAGAAAGGATGACCTTGCATTTAATTTTCCCCAAGCTAGCTTGTAGGCTTCTTCGTCTTTTCTATAGAAGTTACCTTCAAGAACTTTCTTTGCTTCCCCACCAACATATTTCTGAAGGTAAAATAACTTGTCGATTGGACTGAAGCAATGATGCTCAATGATCATTTCATTTCAAAACTTGCTTTCCACTCTATGAACTTCAGTACGTCTCCTGAAAATACAGTGGGTTCCGGCACGGCAAGTCTAGCGAGGACTGTTCTCTGTGGTCCTGTTGGGACAATAGTTGTAACACTCTCCTTAGCATTGCCATGACATCTAGGAATAGAATCATCTGGTTCTATTTTCTCACTTAATTCTGAATTAGGTGAGTTCTTTTCTTTATCTTTTCTGGTAGAGAGAGAGGGTAAATTCACACACCTTTTTCCTAAGACTAGACCAGGCCTCTCTTTGTTTTTCTTAGCAGGGATGGAAGGATAATAACATTCTCTCACTAAATGCTGGAGATTCCCTTCCATTCTCATGGGTGTAAGTAGGAAAGTAGGAGTCTGCTTCTTCATTTAGAACAGATTTGAACCTATGACTACTCTGATTCATATCCTCTTCGTGTACTCTGAGTCTGGCTTCTATGATCTTGACTTCTTTTTGCCTTTCCAGACTTTTCATCTGTTGGCCCTGTGGCTCGATTTCACCTTCCATTTGATGGCATTGTGCATCTATTTCAGCTTCCATCTGATGTCGTTGTGCATCCATTTCAGCTTCTATCTGATGGCATTGTGCATCCTTTTTTAGCGATCAGTTGGCGCTGCACCTCAATGGCAGCTTCCATTTCAATTTCTGCTCTCTTGACGGCAAGTTGTTCAGCTAATTTCTTTCTTTTGGATGAAGTATTTAAGGACTCTCATATGTGGGTGGCACTTCTGCTAGCGAAGAAAGTCATACTTGAGATTGTGGGTCCCCCTAAGGAGGAGTCTCTAAAAAGCTCGTTCATTCTACTTTTTGCATTAACTTCATCATAATTAGCTGCAGATGAAAGTTCTCTCATGAGCTTTACAAAAATTTTAGTTACTGCAGTACATGTGTCTATGTTCCTTACAATGTCCTTGGAAGGTATCGTAAGCGAACGCAGGTTGAGATATGCTGCCAAAAGCTTTGATTCAGATTCTTCTACTGTCTCTACCATATCACTCAAGTTCTCTTTTATACTTTCTTGTTTTAGCTTTCCACGAATGCCTCTAATGTATAATTTTCACTTCTCATACATTCTGGTGAACTTTTTACATTTTAATACTGCTTCTTGCTCCAAATTTTCCAGTATCTCTGTGGTTGGTTTTCTGTCACGTGATGAACGTCTTAGTTCATCTGTTTGGGCTATATTTTTTCAAGGCAAGACTAATGCTGCATCAGACTCTTCTACCTCAGACAGGTTCCCTTGCTCTTCCCTCTACTCTGTCTATCTTTGTATCCTCTAACAGTGGCATGGTAATACTAGTCTCAGACCTTTTACTTTAATTGCTATAACAATCAATACAAATATTAAGAGTCCTTTCACTTTAAATGCAATATTGACAAATGCAGAAATAAATTACTTTAACTTTAAAGGTAATAGCGATAAATGCAGGCAATAAATGACTTTCACTTTAAATGCAATAGAGTCCGTGTAATAAAAAACTGTCCTTTGTTTTACTTTTAAGTCTTTATGTGAACACAAAAATGTCTCTTTATGCCAAAGCCTATATGCAATGATAAGTAATAAAAGGAAAGCTCTGACCTTATTCTGAAGAGCAGGATACTGCAATCTGAAGGTTGCTGGAACAAATGTATGTCTTAAAGGAGACTTGTCTTTTCTTGATGTGATGCGATGTGATGCGCTGACTTGCGATGCTCTGTGCAGACTTGAGATGCTTTGTGATGACGTGCGATGATCTGTGATGACTTGGATACGCTGCTGCAGGCTTTGGGCCTAGTGGCGGGAAACTAGCTGACTGCAGTACATGGTCTCTCCGTGGATAGTGGTGCAGGCACTCAAGCTCTGAACTTTGGCCTCCCACCATGCGTCTCTTTCTCTCTCTAGGGATCGCAGGAGGTTAGGCGCTTTTTCTCTGACTATCTTGCCTTTGCGGTTTTGCCACTTTAAGAGTCAGCTGCAGTTTGACTAATGCGCACATTCTATGGCCTCTATGGTAGCTCCGCTGAGGTGTCTTTGCTTGCTCACTCAGGAAACAGTTGCTGCGCGGCGGTATATGCAGGCGCTCCACTGCTCTAATGTGCTCTTTACTGTGCAAGTTGAGGAGTGCTATCACTTCGCACTCTGAGGGTAATAGTTCCACTGTGGCAGGCACAGCACTATGAAGTGCCTTTTGAACTGTGGCATTAGAAGAATTTTGATATCTCTGACTTTTAGTCTAATCAGACTGTCTATTACTCTGTAATTCCTCTAGCGCCGTTCTATGGAAACAGTAGGTTTAAAGAGCACACAATGCTTCAAATAACTTCTTTATTAACTTCAACGTTTCTTCATATATAACACTGCCGCCTCCGCAGCAGATAGTCCATGTACATAACACGTGTTGAAAAGATATCACAAAATGGCGGTATGCATAAGATGGTGGTCAACTGTTCAATCTTGTCATTCAACATAAAATGGTAGATATATTTCTCTCTTCAGTATCTGTACTGTCACTTTAAATTATTTAAGAGCTTTATGATCTCTCTGAGAGGTATATCTGAGATTTAACAGTTCTACTGGCTAAACTGGGTTTGCAGTAACTATTTGCGGATTGGTTTGATCTGGTATGGTTGTATGCAATTTGGATTGCAATATGAAATTTGAATTTGGATTGTAAACTTTGTAGTTTGCAATTGTAGCTTTCAATTTGTAGCTTGCAATTTGATTTGCAATTTGAATTTGGTGGAACTGTAAGTAAACACACATAACTGGTTCAGTATACAGTTCTAATCACAATACTAACAATATTAACATTGTATAACAGTTCTAAATACCTATTTTGGCCTCTTGTTCCCAATAAAAAGGTCTCTGGAACTGTGTGTCTGTTCAGCTCCTCTCTGGCTGTGATTGGTCTAGACTTCTGCCCAGCAACAACAGATTAACACTATGCTTTCTGTTGTTTCTGCTGTGTCACTGAACTCACCTTACATTACAAAATTAATATTAAATGCATATTATCTTTTTCTGCTTCTGTGAACACAAAATATAACAGTTATATGACATCCAAAACATGATGTCACAATACATACCTCTGCTTTTGTATGTAACACATAAACATAGGAACTGTATTAAGGCTATTGGCAGGTCTAGCTGTATACACATATAAGCTATACTAGCAACCTAGGACAGGTCCTAGCTGGCCAGCTACACCTGCAGACAATAGCACCCAGGGGAGAGGTCGAAAAGGAAGAAAAGGGAGCAGCAGCCATCTTGGAGATAGAAGCATGGCTAGGAGAGAGATAGGCTAAAAGATCTCTACAGGCAGAAGTGAGACCTGCTTCTGTGCAGACAGTGCAACACAGTCCAGACAGCTCCAGTTAGTCCTGTCAGAGGAGAGAGCTCAGCTGCTGCATTAACCTACAGAACAGTCCAGACAGCTCCAGTGATTCCTGTGGCAGAGGAAAGAGCTCAGCTGCTGCATTAACCATACAGCACAGCTCAGTTAGTTCCTGTGTTTCCAGTGTAGGAAGAGAGAGCTCAGCTGCTGCATTAACCCTCCAGCAAAGCACAGACAGCACAAGTGGTCTCTGTGTGCAAGGAGAGATTCTAACTGTTGCATCAACTCTGCAGTCCAGCCTGCTTTCCTGGAGGAGTGTTGTCCTGCACTCCTTGCTCTACTGCCATCCAAGATTCTTAATGCTGCAGTCCCCTGCTTTTTCCCGGGTGGGACAGCCGTAAGTGCACCAACATTTGCACACCAACGTTTTCTGCATCGGGACACAATGTTCAGATTGGGTTAGTTGTTAGGCAGTAGTTTATGGCCATCTGAGTATTAGGAGTAGATAGCTGGGAAGAGTATATTGCTTTTATCTTCCAAAGGAGAGTGTGTTTGAACACCATCACTGTTTACCATTATAGATAGCCACCCCCTTCACCAGGGGTTTTCCTTAGACAGTATTGTAATCTGTGCTCTATTCCTTTTATTGCATTGTCTTTATGCTCTTCACCACTGTTCACCCTTTCCCAAATAAATCTGTTGATCAGTTAACTCCTTCCTGGGATGAGTGTGCACTGAGCTGGACAGGGGTTTTCCAAATTGCTCCCTGGCAGAAGAAGAAGACCCTCCTGCTTCATACACTCCGCCTATCGAAGTCTGTCCAATGGAGGGTTACAGTGGAGGCACTGCTGAGATTGACAGAAACAGCCATAATGAAAACGGTCACAGCGAGAGGTGTACACATGGTGTGAACAGACAAGCACTGCTGAAGAATACAGTTTTGCAGTGTGTGGTGAACTCCTCAATGTGTCTCATGATACCATTCTTCAGATTGTGCATGGGCTTCATAGGATTGTCCACCCAAAAGTGGTTGACTGTGAAATGAAGAGGGGAAGCAGTTGCCAGCTGCACTAATAGTGATGGAAAGGGTTTTACACAGAAATGCTGTGGACCTGCTCTATAAGCTCCATGCTACCTATCAGGACCTGGCAAAATGTCTGACTACTGTATCTTTACAGACTAGACAAACTAGTTCACATGATAGTATCCAAAGGAGGGATTAGCCCTGGAGAAGTTGACTGATGCCGCCTTGATCAAGTACTACATGGATCTCTTATAGTGCCCTGGAGCAGGGGTACTTTGAAGTCTGAACAAGAGGAATATACTTTGGCAGTCAATTAGCTAATATACAGGAGAGTGGCTGCTGTTGCTCTACAGTGTGGACATTTTCCCCTGTTACCCCTATACAAAGTCATACAACTACTATACTTGATTTGATTTGAATTTAAAGGGTTAACTTGTATTAACTTATGCCATTTAATACTGTTTAACTGCATTTTATATATAGGTTGTGATATATATCCTGTTCATTTGCACTGTATTTGCACAGCACTGTGGAAAGGGTTAATGAACACTGAGAAACTTTTGGGACTTTCTAACTAATAATGAAAAGCTAGTACTTTTCCACAGCTACCATAAAGTTTAAAGAAGAGCATGTTTTGGATGGAAAAACAAGACAGATCTTTTGAATGCCAGGTGCTGCTATGTTATTATGTCTAAAAACTTTTTTCTGTCTGGAAAAACTCATGTGTCACTGCCATTGAGTATCATTGAAGCTCTAATACAAGTCTACTCTAAGGGAGTTGTAACATTGTATTTGTTTGTGCTGTGTTTCTCCACTCCACCCCTCCTACTAGAAGGTTCTAGTTCAGCCAGAAACTGTATATAAGGAGAGCAGTCAGAGCCCTTATTGAGTGGTTAAGACAGAATGTCTATCGAGAACTGCTCAAAGGGGTGTTACATATACTTTGGTATTTGGTTCTGCAGCCAAACTAAATAGCAAAGCACAACACAATAGACTGCCACACCAGTGCCATACATTAACCATTCTGAGGCAAATGAGCCTGAATGAGAAGAGATCCCAGATCCCATTAATGGTTTCAATAATTTTCAATCTGTATTTTGCTGTAGGCCAACTCATATTGTTGAATTCCACCAATAAAATGTATTGCAATTTTAAATAACGTAATCTTTGGTGTAATAAAATGAACGGTTAAGTACATAGAGCTAATAAAACTGATGGACACTGCTGTGAAAGAAAACAATTACTATAAGGCCCCTTGCAAACGAGCGTGAGCGGATTAGGTCCGGATGCGTTGCAGATGCGTTCAGTGAAAAATGCGTGATTTTGCAAGCAAGTTCATTCAGTTTTGTGTGCGATCGCATTCAGTTTTTATCGCACGGGGGCAATTTGATTTAATGCGTTTTCACATGCGTGATAAAAAACGGAATGTTTACAAACAACATCTCTTAGCAACCATCAGTGAAAAACTTTTCACGCAGCCCCATTCTCTTCTAAGGGGCCAGCATTGAGTGAAAATCACAGAATATAGAACATGCTGTGATTTTCACGCAACGCACAAGTGATGCGTGAAAACCAACGCTTATGTGCACAGGCCCATTCGCATCACGCATTGCACCCGCGTGTGAAAGGGGCCTAAGTTTTTTAGTCCAACCTGGGATTATGTGCTTTATCTGCCACTCATATGGGAATTAGTTTTAATAAAAGGTAAAAAAACAACTGTAATGTCCTTTTCAACTATAAGCCCAAAATGGCGAGTAAATGTAGTAAATGGTAAAATTCTCAAATCGTATTAGGAATTAAAGTATTATTTGTCATAACCCAGCAGCATATCGTACTTGTAGAATATGTATTCTGTACTGCATATACTATATACATTACATATGTATATTGATGGTTTAATAGGCATAGACTAAAAGTGCTGTGCCCTTTGTGTGGCTGAACAGTTCAATACCAGGATGAGTTGCTAAGCTCCTTCCTATGTAGTGTGTGCTTGGCCATCTAGTGCAGCCAGCTTGTCAGTCAGAACTGGCCAGAGTCCCAGGGATGTTGTGTTACCATGGAAACGGTTAGGATACAGGAGAGAAGAGCCGGAGTGGACCCCAGAGACAGCAGGAACATTAGAAAAACTGTGTTTGTGTGTCTATATCCGTGTGCATGTGTAGTCAAAATCATCTGTGCTAAAAAAAAAACAAAAAAACAAAACGGCACATTCTCTATATGTAATAAGAGCTATTACAGAGGTTCTGCGTATGCATAATTACTTTTCCACATCACAGCTTAAAATGTCTAATCACAAACCATGTTACCAAGATTTATGTTAATGAATTATTACATTGACGTAGAAGATACACTGCAGACTGTGTGTGTGAGATGCTCTGCCTTAATTGTAGAGTATACGCTGTTGCTGAACCTGTGCTATCATACGGTAGAATACGTTCCTTGCTATTTTTGCTAGGACTAATAATAAATACCTGTACTTAACCGGGGATGCTTATAATGACATAAAAAGATCAAAAATCATCATTAATTCCTTTTACAAGTAAAGTGAAAGGAGAAAAAAGGTTGGGCATCATGGGGGCACTATAAATAGATGAAGGAAAAAAATGTGAAAGGGCTGTATCTAGGCCCCTCTTATTATCTGTAGTTAGCATCTCCACATAGCTCCCTCAATTAGCGGCTTTTGTCCTGCACAGGATGTGGGGAACAGTGGAGGTTTTTCAGCTTGTAATCTCTGACAAAGTCATAGAAGGAGGTCAATCGGTGGATATATAATGTATGACTACTTAAAGAATCTACACCTGAAGGGGTAGAAACATTAATGAAACCTGCTAGAACTATCAGTCACACAAAAAACTAGGGTTCATTCGCATGGTGGAATTTTGGAGCTGACAACGCAGCAAAATTCTGTCAGCATCTGCGTGGTATCTGCCTCCCATTGTTTTCAAACTCATTAGTTTAAAGCCGAGACCGTGCCAGATAAGAACCATTTGCCCATCTAGTTCTGGCCGGACCTGGGGCTGAAAGCCTGGGGGAAAGCCAGGCATGACTGCGTTTGGAGGGAGTGATAGGGAGGGTAGGTTAGTATAGGGTTAATAGGTGGGCAGGAAGGGGCGGCGTTTTAGGGGAGGGGTTTAGGTATTATATAGGTGGCGGGAAAGGTGCCATTTTGAGGAGACAGAGAAGGGAGCAGTCGCGGAAAACCCTAGTGACAGTTCCCAGTACCTTTTTTCATGCTGTCCCGATGTCAGAGATGGAAGCTCTGTTGGCGCAGCTTCGTGCTGCAGCTGTGAGCACAGGGGCGGTCTGGTTGGAGGAGGCCATCCAGGGATTTCAGCAGGGGTTGGGAGAGGCAGGTGCCACAGCTTCCCCCGGTTGCCGGCTGCAGAGGACTTAGTCCGGCGCCGGATCAGGAGCCCCTCCAGGGACCCTCCGGCATGCACTACGGGTTGGAGTGCTGTGGCCCAATGTGTGCGTGTTGGGAGGAATCCTACCGGGACCTGGAGAGGGGGAGGCCGGAGGTCTCCTCCTCAGCAGCAGGCGGCAGGGACGACAGCTGCCCCAGGCGGGGGTGAGCATGCCTGGCATGGGAGGGTGCTGCAGTCAAGTCTGGAGGAACGGCAGTGTCAAGATGGCGGCCCTGTGCTGGAAGATAGAGGTGGGCAGCATGTGGCTGGCATGGAGTCATCGTTAGCCAATGCGGTGGTGGCCCCTGGTGGCGAAGCTGTGGTACTGAAGGCTTGGAGGATGCCAATTCGGGTGGCCGAGATGGTGCAGTTTCTAAATAGGTATCCGAATGCGGGGGGAGCTGCCGATGCCGGAGTTAAGGGTGTCGCCATTGGGTGTTGTACTAAAGAGGGAGCCTAACAAATTTTGTCTTATCCATCACCTTTCCTTTCCAAAAGGTGGTTTGGTTAATGATGGGATTGCGCCGGAGTTGTGTTCAGTGGTTTACACTTCCTTCGACGAAGCGGTTCGTTGGGTTAGGGAGTATGGGCGGGGGGCTCTTATGACTAAGGTAGACATTGAGGCGGCATTTCGTCTTTTGCTTTTGCACCCAGAGTGTCAGCATTTGCTAGGTTGTTTTTGGGAGGCAGAGTTTTTTGTTGATAGGAGCTTACCCATGGGTTGTTCGGTTTCATATGCCTATTTTGAGTCGTTTAGTAGGTTTTTGGAATGGGTGGCTCGCGAGTGGTCGGGCTGGGGTTCCATCATCCATTATTTGGATGATTTTTTGTTCATCGGGCTGCCGAAGTCGAATGGTTCGAAAAAAGATGCGGCTGCGGGAGGTTCAGTCATTGTTGGGAAAGCTCAATTTTGCATGCCGTATCATGCCCATGGGGTGGATTTTTTGTAGAAGATTGGCTAGGGCGACAGCGGGAGTCCAGGCCCCTCATCATTTCGTGCGGCTACATCAGGAGCTGGGGAATGATTTGGGGATATGGGCGTCCTTTTTGGAGTCGTATAATGGGCGTTCGTTGTGGATAGCGGATGTGATGGGGCAGCGGACCTCGACTTGTTTACGGATGTGGCGGGGGGATGGTTTCGGGGCTGATTTGCAGGGCCGGTGGTGTGTGGGGCAGTGGCCAGCGAAATGGAGAGATGCGGGTTGGGTGAAGAATCTGGTGTTGTTAGAGCTTTTCCCCATTGTGGTGGCGGTGGTTATTTGGGGGGATTTTTTGCGGAATAAAAAAGTGTGCTTCCATTGCGAAAATCTGGGGGGTGGGGGGTGGAGGCCATTAATCACCTTTCGGCCCCGTCTCCGCCAGTTGTACACTTGCTGTAGTGCTTAGTTTTGGTCTATTTGTCTTTGAACACTTGGATAGTCGCGGCCCATGTTCCTGGGGTGGAGAATTCAATTGCGGATGCTTTGTCTCGTTTCCAGTGGGACCGGTTTTGGGTGTTGGCTCCGGAGGCGGACGTGGAAGGAACAGGCTTCCCTCAGGAATTGTGGAATCTGCCATTCGGTCAGTAGACAAGTTGGTGAGGGGGTCGTTGGCGTCAGGTACCTGGGCGGCGTACAAGAAGGCATGGGATCTGTGCAGTATGTGGAAGCAGCGTTTTCAGGGGTGTGGGCTAGAGGATGGGGTTTTGTTGCTGATGTTTGTGGGGAATTGCAGGGAGGAGGGATGGTCAGTGTCCAGAATGAACACGCTTATGGCTGGGGTGGCGTTTGGTTGTATGAGCCGGGGCGTGCAGGATGTTACAAAATCATTTTGGGTGGTACAGGCGCTGAAGGGTTGGAGGAGGTTGTCAGCTGGCGTGGATCCGCGCCGCGCCGGTCTTCTTTTGAGTTGTTAGGGGAGCTGTTTGTGCAGTTGGGGCAGGTTTGTGGGTTAATAGGAGAAGAGAAGTTGTTTAGGTTTGCCTTTTCTTTAGAATTTTGTGGGGCATTGCGTATTGGGGAATTGGTTAGCCCAAGCAGGTGTCGTGCTGGGGGTTTACGGAAGGAAGACGTGGTCTTGTTTCATGATAGGATTGAGTTTTGAATCAGGAGGTCGAAAACTGACCAGTTGGCTAGGGGATGTAGAGTGGTTTTGTTTACGGTAGAGGAATCGGTTGCGTGCCCTGTACGGTGTCTTAGGGAGTTTAGGGTGCGGGCTGTTGGGGTGGAGAGGCCGATGTTGGTTCATGAGGATTGATCATTCTTGTTGCGTTTTCAGTTCATAGCTGTTTTAAGAGGGTGTTCAAAAAGATCGGGTAGGGACCCCTCGCTATTTGGGAGTCATTCATTCTGTATTGGGGCGGCTAATGAGGCGGCTCATAGGGGTTTGGGGGATGACGTTATTCGTCGGATTGGACGTTGGGAGTCCATTCGGTTTTGGTCGTACGTCATGCCGGAGTTGTTATGAAAGTAGTTGGTTTGGGGGGGGATGAGTCAGGTTGGGGGGAGGGGAACATTCTTTTGTTGACTTTGTGTTTTTGTATTTTGCAAGTGGTGCGGCTTGTCTAGTTTGGATTATGGGCCACTCCTATGTTTTTTGGGGGGCATTGAGGGTGGATGTCAGGCCGGATGGAAGGCAGCTGAGTTTTCCAAGGGACATAGTGGTGATTAGGTGGTTAGGGTTGAGGGGCATGCGGTGGAGTAGGGTGCTACCAGAGTTCCACAGGGGTGTTAGTGTTGCATGTGGGGGGCAACGACTTGGGTGTGCGTCCTTGCAGGGAGTTAGTAAAAGATATAAAGTTCGACCTGCTTCGGCTGTGGGCGCAGTTTCCGGATGTAGTAATGGTTTGGTCTGACATTGTGTCGAGGAAACAGGTTGGTTGGTGGAACGGTTGAACAAGGCACGGATTAAGGTCAATAGGGTGGTGGGCTGTTTTGTGACGAGGAATGGCGGTGTTGTAGTGCGGCACAGGGAGCTTGGGGCGGGGAAGGGGTGTTTTGGAGAAGTGATGGGGTGCACGTCAATGGGGTGGGTATTGATCTGTGGTGCGTAGGATTGCAGGACGGGATTGAGGTGGCTTTGCCGGTGTGGCGGGACGAAAGGGGGTGAGGTATCCCCCCTCCTTGGGTCGTGGGCGGTGGAGGGGTCCTTGGAGTTGGTGGTTTTGGCGTGGTGGGGAGGGAGCCAAAGGAGGCTCTGGACTACCTAGGGATCGGTTTATGGAGTGGCGTATTGCGGGTATCTGCCCTCGTTGTTGCCCATGGTAACCGGTTCTTCCTCTGAGCTGACGTTTAACGGCTAGAGGTAATTTTAAAGGAGGGGTGGGGCAGTAACCCATCAGGTTTGTCAAGTCTACCCAATATACTGAATACTATGAATAGCCCCTGGCCCTATCTTATATGAAGGATGGCCTTGCATGCTTCTACAGGTGACCTCTGGACACCCCAGACCAACCTTATCCGGGTGGGATCTGTGAAAAGCCCTCACCAGTCGGCTGGCACTGACATCCAGCACCGGAACCCACATCCTCTCCTCAGGGCCGTATCCCCTCCAGTGTACCAGGTACTGAAGGGAGCCCCGAATAACTCTAGAGTCGAGAACCCTGGAGATCTCAAACTCTAAATTTCCATTGACCAGAACAGGAGGAGGGGGCATTGGCGATGGCTCCACCGGTTTCACATATTTTTTCAGTAAAGACCTGTGGAACACATCATGGATCCTCCAAGTCTGCGGAAGATCCAGCCGAAACGCTACTGGATTGATCACCGCAGATATTTTGTACGGACCAATAAATCTTGGACCCAGTTTCCAAGGTGGCACTCTCAGTTTAATATTTTTAGTGGACAACCACACCAGATCACCCACACACAGGTCCGGACCAGTCACACGTCTCTTGTCAGCCATTTGCTTATACCTCTCACCCATCTTCTCCAAATTCACTTGGATCCTCCACCAGATGGAAGACAAGGCAGAAGAAAATCTCTCCTCCCCTGGCATCCCAGAGGAACTAGTCCCGGAAAAGGTACCAAACTGAGGATGAAAACCGTATGCGCCAAAAAATGGTGACTTACCCGTGGACTCCTGCCTATGGTTATTCAAAGCAAACTCTGCTAGGGACAAGAATGACGACCAGTCCTCCTGATTCTCAGCCACAGAGCACCTCAAGTAGGTCTCCAGGTTTTGATTAGTATGCTCTGTCTGTCCATTCGACTGCGGATGAAAAGCCGACGAGAACGAAAGTTGAATGCCAAGCCGAGAGCAGAACGCCCTCCAAAACCTGGAGACAAACTGCTTGCTCCTATCAGAGACCACATCCGAAGGAATACCATGCAGTTTCACAATATTATCAACAAAAATCTGCGCAAGAGTCTTGGCATTAGGCAGACTAGTTAATGATATAAAGTGAGCCATTTTACTAAAACGGTCAACTACCACCAAAATTACTGTTTTCTCGGAGGAACTCGGCAGATCCGTAATAAAGTCCATAGACAAGTGCGTCCAAGGACGAGACGGAATCGATAAAGGAAGAAGTGAACCAGCCGGTCGAGTAGGAAGCAACCTTTGACTGTGCACAGGTTTCACAAGCTGCCACGTAATCCTCAATGCTCTTGCGTAACCAGGGCCACCAGAACCTCCGGGACACAAGGTCACTTACCACCAGGATGTCCAGCAAGGACAGTATCGTGATGTTCCTTGAATACCTTGTATCGCAGTCCTTCAGGAACAAACAACCTCCCTTGGGGACAAGAACCAGGAGCCCCCTCCTGGGCTCCCAACACCTCCATCTCCAATTCGGAGTACAGAGCGGAGACCACCACCCCATCCGCCAAAATCGGAGCAGGATCCACTGAATCACATCCTCCAGGAAAACTGCGAGACAAGGCATCTGCCTTGACGTTTTTTAACCCCCGGACGAAAAGTAACCACAAAATTGAACCTGGTAAAAAACAGTGACCATCTGGCCTGTCTAGGGTTTAGACGCTTGGCAGATTGCAGGTAAGCCAAATTCTTATGATCCGTATATACTGTAACGGGGTGAGACGCCCCCTCCAACCAGTGATGCCATTCCTCAAAGTCCAACTTGATGGCCAGCAACTCTCTATCTCCTACATCATAATTCTTCTCGGCGACCGAGAGCTTCTTGGAAAAAAAGCACACGGGACCCATTTGCCAGGAGATGAACCCTTCGACAGCACTGCTCCAACCCCCACTTCTGATGCATCAACCTCCACCAGGAATGGCTGAAACACATCGGGCTGCACCAGAATGTGAGCAGACGCAAAACACTCCTTAATAGTCGAAAAGGCCTGCAATGCCTCATCCAACCAGACAGAGACGTCGGCGCCCTTCTTAGTCATATCAGTGAGAGGTCTTACAATGGTAGAATAGTTCAAAATACATTTTCTATAATAATTAGTAAACCTCAAAAACCGCATCAAAGCTTTCTGATTCTCTGGTCGGTCCCATTCCAGAACCGCCCGGACCTTTTCGGGGTCCATACGAAAAGCAGATATCCCAAAAACTGAAGCTCCTGCACAGAAAACACACATTTCTCCAATTTGGCATATAATTTATTCTCCCGAAGGATCGTCAAAACCTTTCTCACATGATACTGATGGGTCTTCAGATCAGGAGAGTAAATTAAAATGTCATCCAAGTAAACCACCACGAACCTCCCCACCAAATGATGGAAAATGTCATTGACGAATCGCTGAAATAATGCTGGCGCGTTCGTCAACCCAAAAGGCATAACCAGATTCTCAAAATGACCCTTGTGCGTATTGAAGGCCGTTTTCCACTCATCCCCTTCCTTGATTCTGATCAGATTGTAGGCCCCTCTCAAATCCAACTTAGAGAACACCTTGGCTCCAACAATCTGATCAAAAGGTCAGAGATCAAAAGAAGGGGATACGGATCCCGGACCGTAATACGGTTCAATTCCCGAAAATCCAAACAAGATCTCAGCGATCCATCCTTTTTCTTTACAAAGAATAAACCTACTGCCACCGGAGACTTAGATGGCCTAATATGACCTTTTGCCAAACTCTCGGTGATATACTTCCGCATGACCTCTCTTTCGGGTTGAGAAAGATTGTAAAGCCGAGACTTTGGCAACTTAGCCCCTGGGATGAGATTAACTGGACAATCATAGTCACGATGAGGGGGCAATTCCTGAGCCCCACCCTCCGAAAAAAGACATCCGCAAAATCTGAGAGATACTGAGGTAGAGCCGTAGTGGACACACTAGAGATAGATGTGCCAAGACAATTATCCGAACAAAATTCACTCCAACCAATGATTTGTCTTACTTGCCAATCTATAATTGGGTTATGTTTTGTTAACCATGGTAACCCTAAGACTATAGGAGCGGGTAAATCCTTCATGACAAAACAAGACATAATCTCAACATGTGAATCACCCACCCTTAACTGAATACCATGAGCAATATGAGTGAGACTCCTTTGAGAAAGAGGGGAAGAATCAGTTGCAAAAACCGGAATCTCTCTTTCTAAAGTGCAAGTACTTAGACCCAGATTTTGAAGAAAAAGAAAGTCAATAAGGTTTACCCCAGCACCACAGTCAAGGAATACTTCAACAAAAAAAATTCTTGAGTCTAGCGCCGCCATAGCTGGAAGGAGAAAACGAGAATTACATGGAGCTTGCATACCTACTTGCTCCACCACTCCATTCACGCTACCAAGAGTCAGGAAATTTTTTTTTTTTTCTTTTTCTCATCAACATGTGGTTTAACAAAAGGACAAGCAAAAATAAAATGACCACTTTTCCCACAGTATTAACATAGTTTATGCAATTTCCTAAAGTCTCTACTACCAGAACGGAAAGATACCTGACCCAGCTGCATGGGTTCCTCCCCTACCCCAGAGTTACCTGTAACATCACCCTGGGAAGCAGTTGAGACAAAACCACTCACAGAAGGGATCCTTTGCGCGGAGGGAGCCTTACACCTCTCTCTAATACGTCTATCTAACCATACTGCCAAAGACATAGAATTCTCCAAAGAATCTGGGTACTCATGAAAAGCAAGGGCATCTTTCAATCTCTCAGATAACCCCTGACAAAACCGACTACGTAACGCGGGGTCATTCCACTCTGACTCGGTAGCCCATCTCCTAAACTCAACGCAGTAAGCCTCTGCAGTATGTTCACCCTGTAATAAATTACGCAATTTAGATTCTGCCATCGATACCCGATCTGGGTCATCATAAATTAATCCCAGGGCCTTGAAAAATTCTTCCACCAACCGTAGGACCCGAGAACCGGGCGGCAGAGAAAAGGCCCAGGCCCCTTTAAGCAGAGAAATGAATATACCAACCCTCTGACTCTCATCACCTGACGACGATGGACGCAGCCGAAAGTACAACTTGCATGACTCTCTAAAGCGGATAAAGTCATCCGTATCCCCCGCAAATCTATCAGGAAGAGCGACTTTAGGCTCCCCACAAATTTGACCTGCACCTGTTGCCAGAGCATTCTGACACTGAACTACGCAGATCCGCAACCTCTAGGGATAATCCCTGCATGCGGTCAACTAGCACATCAATTGACGCCATCACAAGACCGCTGAGCAATGGCAGTCAAAGTATGGGCGGGTTATAATGTCACGGCGGACAGGATATCAGATACACAGATTAAAAAAAAAACAAGTATCTAGGCGAGAAGCTGGGGATAAGGTCACCTCCTAGTAAATCCCTAACAGCTCTCCCTATACTGCTATGACCACATTCAGACCCTTAAGATAGGAATAATGTGTCCTCGTGCCTGGGCTGAAAATACCCTAGAATCCCTGAGATGGTGAAAGGGGAAAAGGGGCAGCCTGTTCCCTCAGAACCCGGAGGGGACAGACGAAACTCAAACAGCCTAGACAGCAAACAACAAGAAATCAGAAACCAACTTATCTTATCTGAGCAGGAACAGCCAATCCTTCCTTGCTTCCAAAGCCAGACAGAAGCTATAAGCCGCACGGAACACTGGGAGTGAGAGTAATTTAAACCAACGACCCCACCCAATGCACCTGAAGGGAGGCGGATCTAGCACGACTCCAAAACAAAACTAAAAACTAAAAACACGTGCTGCTAATCTGGCAGACCTCCGCACATAGTCAGAGCAGGGCATGACACTGACCATCTTGTCATCATGGACACAGACATAAGAAGGAAATTGCAGCTAATACCCAGGGCCAGGACAAAGTATTTTAGCACCCTAGGCAGAGCATGAAAATTTTGCTCCCACTCCACCCCCAATCAATTAAAAGTGACCTTAGTTCACAAAAAAGAGATAAAAACACATCTAAAAGAAGCCATCAGGGGTAGATCCAGTGACTTACAGGTGAATTCTCCACCGATTTCAGTTGTTCACTTTCTATTTCTTCTCCATTTAATTCAGACCATCACAGGTAGAGGTCTTTGGTCAGAGAGATGCAGCCCCCTCTGCCACATAAGAGTAAGAAGACACCAGTATTACTGTGTGGCACATGGGGGATTGTTATACATTTTGCAAATCAGCCCCCGAATTTATACAGGCCACTGTCATCCTGCTGCTAACCCCAATACTGTGCCCACTGTGCTCCCCCATGCCCACAAAAACTATCAGAAATAACAGTACCATACAAAGAGTCTCCCTAGTATTAGTGCTCCTAGACTGCCGTCACTAGTAATAGTGCCCCCAATAGTGATAATACTCCCCAAGAGTGCCCCCATTTGTAGAAATGCCTACATATTGTGCCCAATAATAATAACACCTCTACAGTACCCCCAGTAGTAATAATGCCACTTTAGTGCCCCCAGTATTTATAATGCCCCCCCCCCTGCAGTGCCCCATGTAGCTCTAATGCCCCCCTGCAGTTATAACTCCCCTGTGGTGCCTATATATATATATATATATATATATATATATATATATATATATATATAGTTCTCCAAAAAAGAGGCAGCACTCCAATGTAAAAGGTGAAATGACCCGCTTGATTCCCCTCTGCAACGTTTCAACTGCTCATTGCAGTCTTTATCAAGCATACAAACTGGTGCCAAAATATCCACATTTATACCCACAATACCTTGTGAATCAATTGGTGAATCAATTAGTGATAATTGCATAAGCAAATATACAAAATGATATAAAATACATAATCGAGTGTAAAAAGATGATACAAAACATATAATAGATCAGTGACATGACATATACATCTCGTGAAACCATGATTGTTAATCCTCAAAAGTCACATACTTCATTGTATATTCCTCATAAAGTGCCATGTGCATTAATCAAAGTGATCACCTGTGCGTGTTTAAATAAACGGTCAATCGGCCGCATAGATTAAGTAAAAAGCAACTTACACAGCAGTGTACTTGGATGGCGCCCATCTCAGCATCCCCAGTCCGTCAATGCACATGCCCGGTAGCCAGGATACCAGTTCACACTAGGTCACGTGACTCGTCACCTGACCACACATGATCAGTGACGTCAGTCGTGAGGCGTGCACCGGCAACCCGACTCCACCATAGGTGCACGTGACGAGCCAGAAAGAGGCGCTCCAGCTACCAAGTCACAGGATCACATGAGCGCGTCACATGAGCCGTAACCCGGCAACAGGAGGGGTCCCAAAAGCCGACAAACCACTACCACCCAGGGCGGACAGGGCACAGCAAAACCAGACATAGAAGGGGATAAAAGCTGCATCTAGGGCATAATGAGGTTCTGTAATACTGTTCAAAAAGTTTTGATTAATACTAACAAAATGGGATATCAAGCAGTATATTTAGGAAGTAAATAAAGTCATAAGTTCTCTGAGGAAACAATGTCTCTATAAATTACAAATAAAAAGTAAAGAGTAATAATAAGAGAGAGGGTGTGGTTTATGTGGTTATGTCACTTTAGTGACCATCACTACACACCAATTATGGTACCAAGGGGTCAGCACCCAACATCCTCAGAACCAAAGTCCACCCATTTTCCCTCATTTGAAACTATGGAACAATCTTCCATTCACGACTTATCCTCAGCATATTTATCATAGTATATTGTAATTCCAACCCTTTTCCCTTGACATGGGACTAAAAACACCGCAGATGGCCGCCATCATTTTCCACCTCTGTGATGATGAACTTGAAAAAATCTATCAGATCCAATAAAATCTGAAATAAAAAGAAAATATAAGTAAAATATTTGACATCATAAGTGATCACAATACCAGAGTACCGAATACATGAGACAAATCCACAGGGAGAAAGGAGGGATCCACCAAAAAACGCATTACATTATATTATATTCCATTTGAAATCGACATTCAGGCCCTGTGGTTTAAGGGTCTGAAGACGATATATCCAACGCAGTTCCCTTTGTTTAAGGGTCAAGGTGCGATCACCACCTCAACTGGCCCTTGGGACTTGGTCAATAATCATACATTTTAGTTCTCTTTCAGTATGACCATACTCAACTAAATGTTTTGGAATCGGCAGATCTGTCAGAGTTATTGGCTAATGGAGATGATCTAACCTGTCAGAAGAATATTGTAAATAAGAAAAAAAATGAAAAATGATGCCAAAACAGCTATTTCTTGTTACCTTGCCTCACAAAAAGTGTAATATAGAGCAACCAGTACCAGCAATACTGCCAAAAAAATCGCCTGTCCGTGTCCTTAAGGGGTTAAGGACCAGGCCATTTTTTGCAAATCTGACCAGTGTCACTTTAAGTGGTGATAACTTTAAAACGCTTTGACTTATCCAGGCCATTCTGAGATAGTTTTTTCGTCACATATTGTACTTCATGACACTGGTAAAATGAAGTTAAAAAAAATCATTTTTATTTATAAAAAAAATACCACATTTTCCATTTTTTTTTTTTTATTGCAAATTTCCAAGTTTCAATTTCTCTACTTCTACAATACGGTACATAGTAATACCTCCAAAAATAGTTATTACTTTACATTCCCCATATGTCTACTTCATGTTTGGATCATTTTGGGAATGATATTTTATTTTTTGAGGATGTTACAAGGTTTAGAAGTTTAGAAGCAAATCTTAAAATTTTTCAGAAATTTTCTAAAACCCAATGTTTAGGGACCAGTTCAGGTCTGTAGTCACTTTGCGAGGCTTACATAATAGAAACCACCCAAAAATGACCCCATTCTAGAAACTACACCCCTCAAGGTATTCAAAACTGAATTTACAAACTTTGTTAACCCTTTAGGTGTTCCACAAGAATTAATGGAAAATAGAGATACAATTTCAAAATGTCACTTTTTGAATAATTTTTTTCCAGTTACAAAGCAAGGGTTAACAGCCAAACCATACTTAATATTTATGGCTCTGATTCTGTAGTTCGCTGTACGGGCACACGGCAGGGTGCAGAAGGAAAGGAATGCCATACGGTTTTTGGAAGGCAGGTTTTGCTGGACTGGCTTTTTTAACACCATGTCCCATTTGAAGCCCCCCTGATGCAACCCTAGAGTAGAAACTCCATAAAAGTGACCCAATCTAAGAAACTACACCCCTCAAGGTATTCAAAACTGATTTTACAAACGTAGTTAACCCTTTAGGTGTTCCACAAGAGTTATTGGCTAATGAAGATGAAATTTCAGAATTAAAAATGTTTGGCAAATTTTCAATTTTAATAAATTTTTTCCAGTAACAAAGCAAGGGTTAACAGCCAAACAAAACCCAATATTTATGGCCCTGAATCTGTAGTTTACAGAAACACCCCATATGTTGTCGTAAACTGCTGTACGGGCACACAGCAGGGCGCAGAAGGAAAGGAATGCCATACGGTTTTTGGAAGGCAGATTTTGCTGGACATTTCTTTTTTTACACCATGTCCCATTTGAAGCCCCCCTGATGCACCCCTAGAGTAGAAACTCCAAAAAAGTGACCCCATTTTAGAAACTACGGTATAGGGTGGAAGTTTTGTTGGTACTAGTTTAGGGTACATATGATTTTTGGTTGCTCTATATTACACTTTTTGTGGGGCAAGGTAACAAAAAATAGCTGATTTGGCACCGTTTTTATTTTTTGTTATTTAAAACATTAATCTGACAGGTTAGATCATGTGGTATTTTTATAGACCAGGTTGTCACGGATGCGGCGATACCTAATATGTATATATTTTTTTATTTATGTAAGTTTTACACAATGATTTCTTTTTTTAAACAAATAAATCATGTTATAGTGTTTCCATAGTCTGAGAGCCATAATTTTTTCTGTTTTTAGGCGATTACCTTGGGTAGGGTACGATTTTTGCGGGATGAGATGACGGTTTTATTGGCACAATTTTGCAATGCATGTGACTTTTTGATTGCTTGCTATTATACTTTTTGTGATGTAAGGTGACCAAAAATGGTTTATTTAGCACAGTTTATATTTTTAAAAATTTACGGTGTTCATCTGAGGTGTTAGGTCATGTGATATTTTTATAGAGTTTGTCTATATGGACGCGGCGATACCTAATATGTATACTTTTTTATAATATCATTTTGAAACAAAAAATAAATCATGTTTTAGTGTCTCCATATTCTGAGAGCCATATTTTTTTCAGTTTTTGGGCTATTATCTTAGGTAGAGTCTCATTTTTTGCAGGATGAGATGACGGTTTGATTGGCACTATTTTGGGGAGCAAATGACTATTTGATTGCTTGCAATTACATTTTTTGTGATGTAAGGTGACAAAAAATGGTTTATTTAGCACATTTTTTAGTTTTTATGGTGTTCATCTGAGGGGTTAGGTCATGTGATATTTTTATAGAGCCGGTCTATACAGATGCAGCGATACCTAATATGTATACTTTTTTTTTATTTATGTAAGTTTTACACAATAACAGCTTTTTTAAAACAAAAAAAATGATGTTTTAGTGTCTCCATGTTCTGAGCCATATTTTTTCATTTTTTGGGCTATTGTCCCGCAAATCTTTTGTGGGATGTGGTGACGGTTAGATTGGTACTATTTTGGGGAGCAAATGACTTTTTGATTGCTTGCAATTACATTTTTTGTGATGTAAGGTGACAAAAAAATGGTTTATTAGCACAGTTTTTATTTTATATTTTTTAAAGTGTTCATCTGAGGGGTTTGGTCATGTGATATGTTTATAGAGCCGGTCGATATGGACGCGGCGATACCTAATATCGATACTTTTTTTTTTCCCTATTTTTTTCCCTTTTTTTTACTTTATTTGGGGAAAATGAAGTTTTTATTTATTTTTACTTGAAACTTTTAATTTTTTTGCGGGAAACCTTGATGTTTTCACTTTATTTTTTGTCCAACTTTGGTAGTTCAACTTTTGGGGGTCTAATACCTTTACAATGCATTTCAATACTTATGTATTGGAATGCATTGGCTGTATGAGTAATACAGTGAGTGTTACTCATACAACTTTCAGCCTGTGAGATCCAGGGGGCTGGATCTCACAGGCTCATCACCGGAAGGCAGCGCGATGCCTTCCTTAGGCATCGCACTGCCTTCCATGCCATCGGGTCTCCCCTACAGCCGCATGGGGACCCGATGGCACCGCAGATCGCCGCCGCAAACCGCAGGTAAAAGCCGCAAATCACAGGTCTGAATTGACCTGCGGTTTGGGGCAAACGCTGACAAAGGGGTCACGGGACCCCCCGCGCATTTAGCCATGGTGCCTGCTCAATGATTTGAGCAGGCACCGGGTTCCGATCACCGCCCGTCGGGCGGCGGTGATCGGAAATACACATGACATACCGGTATGTCATGTGTCCTTAACTACCAGGACAACATGCCGTACCGGTACGTCATGTGTCCTGAAGAGGTTAAAGGGTTTCTACCACCAGAAATACTGTTATGTAGCTGACTGACATTAGCGATGCGCTAATGTCAGCACTACATAACAGTATGTTTTTTACCTTTCTCCCTGCAGCCGTTTTGGTAAAAAAAAGCACTCTTATAATATGCTAATGAGCCTCTAGGTGCTATGTGGGTGTAAAATCAGCACCTAGAGGCTCCGTCTATTCACCCTTTATCCCGCCCAGGTCCCCTGTTCTGCCCGCCCCGCTACTCTTTATTGATGCCACGGTCCGCCGCATCGCTGCCGAAATTCGGCACAGGCGCAGTGAATGAAGGCCGCTCTCCTGATGCTGGCTTCCTCACTGTGACGTAGTCGGCGCAGGCGCAGTGAGGAATCCGGCACCAGGAGCGCATCATTCACTTACTGCGCCTGCACCGAATACAGAATTGAACTGCGCAGGCGCGGGATTTCCTAGTTTAAATGCTCCTTAGCAAATACTTTTAACTGTTCACTGAGGACATTCGTTCCCTTGAGAGAAAGATGCAAACCATCTTTCTTGTACAGTTCTTTTCCAGCTAACATGAGACACAAAGCTAAACCCTTGGTTCAGACACCATTCACCAAGCCATACATTGAATTCCTTAATGTGCATCTTCCTGTCATACTGAAGGTTATGCACAGGCAAAACTGCAGAGAATGAAACAGTTGATGCAACCTCCCGTATATAATTTCCAAGTGTGTGAAAAGCTTCCTTCACCTTTGAAAGCTCATTGCAAGCCAGATCATTTGTCCCAAGATGGACAATAACATCCACCTCCCTTTCCTGCTTTGCTTGCCTAGCAATATTAAGGATACGTCGTCTATCCCTGTAGCAGTAGCCCCAGGGAGACATCTCACAAAACCATTTTCCTCAAACTTCACACCTCTTATGATAGAATCGTCCACCAACAGCTGCTTACTATCAGTCCTCACCTTATCCTTTTTGTCTTTGGCTGCAGTCTAGCATACTTTAGGCATAGGAGATGATTGTTCCTCACCCACTGTGCCTGAGCCATCCTCCATGTTACTCTTGCACTCTGAAAGTGCTGCAAGTGAATTATGGAAAGCCACAGACTGTGGGACATGTCTTCTATCAACAGAACATAGAAGACTGCTGTAGTATACGGTCCTGTGTTTTCTGCAATCCCAGATGACCCCTGAGAACATGTTGGTGCACTAGATCTAGTACCAGTTTGCGATAAGCCTTGGGCACCACCAACTGTTCCACATTCTCCCCTGTAGTTGGTTGACCCGATACAGTAAATTATGGAGAACCACAAAATGCGGAAATATCGACTCGGCCCCCGGTTGTTGTGGTTCTCCATCAATTATGGCTCGGGATAATGTCTGGTCCCTGTGTTGTGCTGTACCGAAATTATCACCAGAGACATTCAAGTCTGCCAATTCAGGGTCCGGCGGCAAGTCCTCCACCTCCCCAACCATCACATTCAACGGGGTTGTTTCCCCCTCATCCACCGAAGTTTCGGTCACCCCTACCGCTGGCCCTTCGGCCTCCCTGACTCTTGGGGACCGTTAAGTCTCAGAGCTGGCCACAGTTCCGGGAAGCCCGGGAAGTCTCTTTCTATTATTAGTTCATAGTGTAGATTTATGGAAACGGCCACTTCATGAATCTTCCTGCGGGCAACCGTGGTTAAAGACAACAGAGCGGTGGGGTAGTCTTTTAAGTCACCTTGTGTAACACCCCAGACTTGTGTTACTACACGCCTCTACCCCCCTACTGTCTCTTAAGAGCCTTTATACTGTCATCTGATGTAATTTATATTATATCCTCCACAAATGTGCATAAACCTATGTTAAATGAAATTGTTCAAGTCATTTTCCTGGTATACCAGCAGGCAGCAGCATCATTGGCAACCTTAATGTTATGGCAGTTCAGAGTAGAACAATCCTGTTCTATTCTGCCCCCCTTCTGGAGAGAGGTGGGCTAGTCCATCTTCCTGCAGCAAGGGAGGGAAAAAACAGTTAGAAGCAGTTAAAAAAAAACATTTAACTCATTTATAGTGGCTCACCCCTCCTTACACTGTGGCAATGGTGCTCTGCTATAAAGTGGTTCACCTGATCACTTTTTTTAGATAAAATCTTTATGTAACAAAATAGCAGGCACTCACCATCTGTATTCTATATATATATATGTACAGTTAAAGGTTATGCTCATAAATAACATTTATTTTCAATAAAAACCATCATAAAAGACCATCATAAAAAACAACACAAACAAAAAAAGTTAGAGAATTTGCACCAGGCCTATAGATGCTGTGACCTTGTTTGCTTTGGTGACAATTTAGTTAATTAAGCAGTCAATGAAGGGGTTAATACAGTTAATAAAGTTACATCTATATCAGTCAATATACAATGTAAGGTTCAACCCGTGGCAGTGTGTACTTAGATCACTAAGAGTTTTCTGTGGGTTCATTGTTGTGCCCTCAGACTTATAAGCCGTTTGAATAGTGTCTGTTCCCGACACTTCAATAGCAGTTCACATCCAGTTCTGTAGTGATTGACACTTAAAAGAATTTCCAGTGGGTATATTTCTATATGGATCCGTTGGTGTCACATACAGTAGGTTCATATAGTGTTATTAGTTATTCTGTTAATAGTTATTAAGTTAGTTATTTTGTTTTTCTGTCTCTACTCACAAGAGACTGGGTTTTGCTTACTACAGGGGCGTCCCACCTGTAGTACAGCTACTCACCCCACCCTGAAGATTGTCTTCTGTTGTGCAATGTATTCCGCGCTCACGATCGGCATCCCATGTGATGCAACTTTGATCACGTGACTTGGCTCTGATCACATGACCTGTGTAGAAAAGTCCATGTTACGGATTAATTGTGTGGTATGGGGGAGGCAGAAAGCGTCCCTTTCTCTTTGTTGAGACGCTTTCTGTGTCAGTGAGATGGTCCTACAGGTTATGGTGGGTAGTTCGGGTTCATGTCCACGCCAGGAGGAAGGACAAAGCTGTCTCAACAAAGAGAAAGGGACGCTTTCTGCCTCCCCCATACCATACAATTAATCCGTAACACAGACTTTTCTAAACAGGTAGGAGTAGAGACAGAAAAAAAAAAGTTACTTAATAACTATTAACAGAATACTAATAATAACACTATATGAACCTATGTGACACCAACGGATTCATATAGGAATATACCCACTGGAAATTCTTTTAAGTGTCAATCACCAAAGAACTGGATGTGAACTCGCTATTGAAGTGTCGGAACAGACATTATTCAAACGGCTTATAAGTCTGAGGGCACAACAATGAACCCACAGAAAACTCTTAGCGATCTAAACCATTGACAGAAAAACCGTATACTGGTTGTTATTAACAGAAGTACACACTACCATGGGTTAAACCTTACATTGTATATTGACTGATATAAATGTAACTTTATTAACTGTATTAACCCTTTCATTAACTTCTTCATTAACAATCGCATGTGTTTTTTGTTTACTAACCTGTAAATTATTGTCACCAAAGCAACCAAGGTCACAGCATCTATAGGCCTGGTGCAAAGTCTCTAACTTTTTATGTCTATGTTGTTTTTTATGATGGTCTTTTATGATGGTTTTTATTGAAAATAAATGTAGCAGAACAACCTTTAACATATACATATACACTCACCTAAAGAATTATTAGGAACACCATACTAATACGGTGTTGGACCCCCTTTTGCCTTCAGAACTGCCTTAATTCTACGTGGCATTGATTCAACAAGGTGCTGATAGCATTCTTTAGAAATGTTAGCCCATATTGATAGGATAGCATCTTGCAGTTGATGGAGATTTGAGGGATGCACATCCAGGGCACGAAGCTCCCGTTCCACCACATCCCAAAGATGCTCTATTGGGTTGAGATCTGGTGACTGTGGGGGCCATTTCAGTACAGCGAACTCATTGTCATGTTCAAGAAACCAATTTGAAATGATTCGAGCTTTGTGACATGGTGCATTATCCTGCTGGAAGTAGCCATCAGAGGATGGGTACATGGTGGTCATGAAGGGATGGACGTGGTCAGAAACAATGCTCAGGTAGTCCGTGGCATTTAAACGATGGCCAATTGGCACTAAGGGGCCTAAAGTGTGCCCAGAAAACATCCCCCACACCATTACACCACCACCACCACCAGCCTGCACAGTGGTAACAAGGCATGATGGATAAATGTTCTCATTCTGTTTACGCCAAATTCAGACTTTACCATTTGAATGTCTCAACAGAAATCGAGACTCATCAGACCAGGCAACATTTTTCCAGTCTTCAACAGTCCAATTTTGGTGAGCTCGTGCAAATTGTAGCCTCTTTTTCCTATTTGTAGTGGAGAGGAGTGGTACCCGGTGGGGTCTTCTGCTGTTGTAGCCCATCCGCCTCAAGGTTGTGCATGTTGTGGCTTCACAAATGCTTTGCTG
The DNA here is from genome assembly GCF_014858855.1 of Bufo gargarizans. Taxonomy (NCBI): domain Eukaryota; kingdom Metazoa; phylum Chordata; class Amphibia; order Anura; family Bufonidae; genus Bufo; species Bufo gargarizans. The sequence goes on from NC_058080.1 coordinate 369,968,524, forward strand.
CATACCTCGGTTGTAACGAGTGGTTATTTCAGTCAACGTTGCTCTTCTATCAGCTTGAATCAGTCGGCCCATTCTCCTCTGACCTCTAGCATCAACAAGGAATTTTCGCCCACAGGACTGCCGCATACTGGATGTTTTTCCCTTTTCACACCATTCTTTGTAAACCCTAGAAATGGTTGTGCGTGAAAATCCCAGTAACTGAGCAGATTGTGAAATACTCAGACCGGCCCGTCTGGCACCAACAACCATGCCACGCTCAAAATTACTTAAATCACCTTTCTTTCGCATTCTGACATTCAGTTTGGAGTTCAGGAGATTGTCTTGACCAGGACCACAACCCTACATGCATTGAAGCAACTGCCATGTGATTGGTTGACTAGATAATCACATTAATGAGAAATAGAACAGGTGTTCCTAATAATTCTTTAGGTGAGTGTATATAGAATACAGATGGTGAGTGCCTGCTATTTTGTTACAGCAGTTTTAGTTTTACCCCTGCATAGGGAAGACAGCAAGGACCTAGTCTCGGCTGAGATTAGGCTATATACCCAGTCTGAGCACCTTCAGCTCAGCTGGATGAGGAAAGCAGAAACTACTGGCAACCTGGAGAGTTCCAGGAAGAAAGCATCCCCTGAGAATCCATCTGTGAGATAAGTCCAGAGACCTAGGAGCATCTATTTCCTCCTCAGCTAGTCTTTCCCCATACAGCAGAAGGTACCAGATAAGTGCAGAAACTAACCCTGTCATAGTTACAGAGCTACCAAGCAGACATTTTATCCTGCAAGCTCCACATTTAAAGCAGAAGTACTCATTCCTGCCAATCATTGCCAAAACCTGCTGGGACCAAGAGACCAAAGCTGTATACTGCTTGGATGCAAGTTATTTCAAGTAAAGCAACGTTTGAACTTCATCTAAAGGTCTGGATATTGTTTATTTTACAAAGTTCCTCAATTACTCCTACAATCACTACACTCACATTTATTGCAAGTGAGCCAGGAGTGCAGCCGTACCCAGGTAGGAGACACCGAGACACAACTACCACAACCCTACAGAGACATTCTAGGCCATTACACCACTCTGGCATTCCTAATCTGGGATATGCTTGGAAGGGCACTGGAATAGTACCCTGCGCTTGCTGCAATTGGCGTCACGACAATTGCAGAACATTAACCACCCGTACCTGGCCACTGCACCATGTATGCAGATTACCTTATTATCCGGCCAGTAAACTCAGCTGGTCGCACGAGGGTAGCCCTTACCAGGGTCACCAGACTCCCCAAATCCAGCAGAGCCACCGCTAGAGTGTCTCCCACTTCCACCTGGCACAGGTGATTATTATCTAGAGACTCCCTGGTACCTGTTACACACAGCTTCCTGGCATATAGCGACCGACGGTAGCCATAGTTAGTGTCTATGGGCTCAACCCTATGGGGACAGTCGGCCCTTACATGACTAGGCTCATGACACCGCCAACAGATCACCGGAGCCAGGTCTGCAGTGGGTACCTCCCAGGTGAGCTTTTTCAGCTCCAGTCTCGGGGGTCTGGTGTGGTGATTGTCGGGGTTTAACTGCCCCCTTCCAGCTAGAAGACCGGCACATGAGTCCAATCCGATGTTTGACCCCACCTGGCCGCTAATCAGTCCAGCAGCACACACTGGGAGGAAAATACCTGCCTCCCAATACAACTCCCTTTACTGTGTCACTATATATATATATATATATATATATATATATATATTTATTTATTTATTTATATATTGTTCCCTCTATAGTTCAAGTATATAATGCTCTTCCGTCTCACCTCTGTTGTACCAATATATATATGCCCCCGTGGTGCCAGTATATAATGCTATTCCATCCTCCATAGTGCCAGTATATATATAATGTTTTCCTGTAGTACCAGTATATAATGCTCCTCCATCCCTCTGTAGTGCCAGTATATATAATGCTCCTCCCCTAATGCCAGTATATAATGAAGCCTATGAGGTTTAACGGCCACAAATGCAGCCATGATCCCCCCCCCCCCCCCCCCCTCTTATCGGTAGCAAGTTGGCACCTTAGGCAGGCACTTACCCTTGCCTACCAGTCGTCCCGACCCTGCAGATCCCATTCAGGTGGCCAGGGGGCTTAAAGTTTTGATTTCTTTGTCATGCAACCTGCATGATTGACACTCTAGATATGTCTGAACTGCTCTCCCAATCACCTATATAGTACTGTCAGCAGTCTTAATGGGTCAAAACTGCTGACAGACTCCCTTTAATACAAACATTGGTTTGTTTAATCATGTAGCTCAAGCACAAACTTATGGCGATTACATACAACATGTTTACAAATGCTCACACACTTTGATGGTTATAGTCTCTCAATATGAGGACAATTAGCTTAATGGTTATTACGGCTACACTATGTGCCCCAAGTATGTACAGTCTATATAGCACTCCATTAGTCCATAAGAAGATCTCCCTGATACAGGGGCAATGTTTAACCTCTTGCAGCATGTCACTACTTCTCTGACTTCTCTGCTACTGATTCCTTAGGGACCTTAAACTGTTCTGTGCTGCAGAAAGGCTCCTGGCCACCTCTCCACAACACTCGGACACACATTTGCCACAGCTACTACAGACTACAACCTGAACTGCAACTGGTGGATGCTCATAACATCACTGAGCCTCCTTGTGTCATTCATTACAGGACAATTCTTACCAACCTCGCTCTGCTGGACCCCTCTGTCATGATTCCCTATTGCAGTGCTCACTCATCATTAGGGCCTACATCTGCTGCAACCGTGGGCTTCAGCCAGCTCACTGGTCTCCCCTGGCTTGGTAAGCAGCCTCTATGGACCCTGCAACTTTGCAGTGGCACTCTTGCAGACTCCTTTTCCTCTTGCTCTCTCTTTCGCAATACACAGACCGTCTATGTAGGACCAGTCACCTTCTGTAGCCAGGCATGTACTTTTGCTACCTAGCAGGCTGCTCTTTTGTTACTGCAGCCTCTATGTCTCCAACCAGCTCTGTTGCTGCTTTGGCTTCAGACCTCTTAGCACCTCCTGCAGCTCCCCACGGCTCTCAGGCTTCTACGTCCACCTGCACCAGCAGATTCTCAGTTTGAGCTGCAGTATCTCTGACTAGATATAACTCTTTGTGAGCTCAACCCACCACTTCCAGCAAGGCTTAAAAGAACACTATGCAGGCAAAATCCTGAACTGTCCAAGATGGCCTATATAAATACACTCTTTACATGTTCTGACTCTAATGCCACTAGATGTACAGCAGCTTTCCTATAAGTCAATGTTCGAACTTTTAAACAGGCCTTGAGAAATGACTTGGATATTAAATAAGCCTGCATCTCATCTACAGACAACAGTTTCAGGGTGATTTCCCCTCATCAGCGTAGAGTTTAGAGTACTGGCTTTACTGGGTGAGAGGCCTAGGTCAGGATTCAGGGAGATATTTTTTTCCAAGATGGCCTTGGCACTGTAGCAGAGACTGTTAGCTCATGATAGGGAAGGGTGAATTACAGGCTGCAGGAAGGAAGACTTAAAAATATATATTACAAAGATATATGCATTCACTACTGAACTGAGGTAAATCCAGCCTTGGTAATGTCAAACATTATATAACTGCTGTAAATGCAGTTCCCTACTTTTTAAGAGAAGGCTTTGTCAAAGCTGACCCTATGCTTTATGGGGAAGACCAAGGTCAATATTTTTCACTTGATATAAACTAAAATGAAATTTCTAGCTGTTGATGAATCTACCTTATAACTGAACATTTTCCTTACTGCCCAACACAAGAAAAACAGTGACACAGAAAAACTCTCTAGAGGTTAGTAGGTCAGTAGCTTTTCTCCAGACTTCCAGCAGCTTCAAAGAGCAACCTTTTATGCTTGCAGAGGAACATGTACCCAGCCTTGATTTGCTAAAGCTAGCTTTCATTTAACTGCAAGCGACAAAACCACAATCATCAATACCCACAAGCTGACAAAATAACAGCCTAGAAGATCTGAACCAAGTTATCTTTATGTTAGCAATTACACCTGCAATTTGCTATGCATTGTAAAGTCCAGTGAAGAAATATGCCTTGTTCTTATTTATCACAACCAATTACACAGGAGACACACATATACAATTATGACAAATTTTATTGGGTAATAAATATTACAACAAAACATAGACAATTATAATATGAGTAGCAGCAGTGCAGGCAAGCGCTGCGACAAGCAGCTCGTCCACCGGACACAGGATATAAAAGATCCAAATTAAAGGGGAAATTCAAAAGATGACATGTGCCGCTGATTGCAGGCAATATTGAAACCACCCCCAATAAATGTGAAACCTCCCCCCTCTCACTGAACATATAGTAACTGCACAATTATAAGCCAGCATGAGGGCCAAATGAACGGCACCTCAAAAAAGCCTATAGACAGTATGGAGGAACAACAGTGGTAGCAATACACACAAAATCAGCAATTATACTGAGACATATTACCTAAAGTTGAATGGAAGCACAATGGATCCAACCCAGGTCCGGCAGCGAGCCCACCCTGACGCACGTTTCGCTCCGCTTTCTCAAGGGGCGTATTTATGTATACTATAAGTAGGATGCTGACTTAAAGTGCTTTCACACAGAGGACTTTGTTGGTGCTTTTCTGCATTTTTGGGTTGATAGTGGCCTTTTTTACTCCTGCTTTTTTTGGTGCATTTTTTAACTGACCGTCTATGGGATTATGACTCATGCATCTTTTTTTTTACTGGTGTTTTTGTTCATTAGATTTTTGTCTTTCTGGCTTCTTTTCAAAAGTGTAGCATGCTGCAGCTTTTGGCATTTTTTTCAGGCATTTTTACAACTTCTTCTCTATAGGAGAAAAATGCAATGATGAAAAAGCTAGCTGGCATACACACTGTTGGCAAAAAGCTTGAAAAATGCAGCAAAAAAAATAATAAAACATGGTTATTCTACCACTTTTTGTGTAAGGACCCTGGACATATTAGTTTTGTTCAATGGACTTATCTTTAGCCCTTTCGTCTTGTGGAATAGTGCAAGTGTTTTTTTCTTTTCTTTTTTTTGCTTGACATGGGAATTTATCATATACTATTTGAAGTCAGATTTCCTTGAGTCTGCGTTGGTGTCCTTGGTGCCAAATTTATTAGCCATTGCGTGTTGATAATTAACCACTGTGCATCTTTAAACTTAATAGTACGGCCACACAAAGAGGCCGTGATGCAGTCAGGTTGTGGCCGTGCTGCGGTCAAGAACCGCGCAGCAAATTAGCTGCAGCTGCCTTACGAAGTGTGGAATTCGATCCGAATTTCAGGATAAATTCGATTTGCCTCGAAGCCGAATTTCCTCGTGCTTCGTGGTAGTGAATCGATTTAACCTGAAATAGTGTAAAAAAAAACAAAAAATTCTAACTTACCGCCTCCATTTGCTCGCGATGGGCCACCAGCTGCCATCTTGATTGAAGATCTCGGCTGAAATCCCGTGCGTGATGACGTCATCTTGCACCGCGCGAGATTTTGTAACAGATCTTCAAGCAGGATGGCAGCCCATCGCAAGCAAATGGAGGCAGTAAGTTTGATTAAAAAAATAAATTATGTTAATTTTACACTGTGATCATGTATAAACGCGGCATCTGATGGATTCAATGATGGGGAGCAGCACTATCGCAGCTCCCTGTCTTTGCACCCGCTACTTACAAAAAAATGCGTTTTGTGGCAAAGTAATTAATGACAAAGCGTTTTTTTATTTATTTTTTATTCGCCGAATCAGCTGAATCGAACTTTTTAATAATTCGCTCATCTCTACATTTAACTAATGAAGACCAACTATACAGTGCAGTCTTCATTAGTTAATTGAAAACCATGCTGCCTGACCGAGCATGGCTGCAAACCCAACTGTATCACGGCTGCTCTGTGTGGCCGTACCCTTATACTTTTGTCTAGAAATGCTACTCCAGTTTTTTTTTTTACGCCACCCCCATCTTACAGGTTTGCAACTTTTTTTGCAATGTTTTTAAAAAGTCACAGTAATAATTCTGGAGTGAAACTATTATATAGGACCATACCTACATTTAGCCTCATAGAGCATTCGGATTTTATAAAACTGTAGTTACTGAGGCAGATATACTAAGACTAGCATTACAAATTGTTAGTCTTGGTATTAAATATGTTGATGCCCAATGTGCCAAATGCATTAAGAGACACAGACTTCTTTATAAATTTGGTGCATCTCCAAGCATTCCAAGCACCAGAAATTCAAATGTACATCAGCAATGATATTTTGCCCTAGTTTCTTTAAATCTGATCAGTTGTGGGAGGCCATAGAAACATAGAATGTGTCGGCAGATAAGAACCATTTGGCCCATCTAGTCTGCCCAATATACTGAATACTATGAATAGCCCCTGGCCCTATCTTATATGAAGGATGGCCTTATGCCTATCCCATGCTTGCTTAAACTCCTCCACTGTATTTGCAGCTATCACTTCTGCAGGAAGGCTATTCCATGCATCCACTACTCTCTCAGTAAAGTAATACTTCCTGATATTACTTTTAGACATTTGCCCCTCTAATTTAAAACTATGTCCTCTTGTAGCAGTTTTTCTTCTTTTAAATATTCTCTCCTCTTTTACCTTGTTGATTCGCTTTATGTATTTAAAAGTTTCTATCATACCCCCTCTGTCTCGTCTTTCTTCCAAGCTATACATGTTAAGGTTCTTTAACCTTCCTGGTAAGTTTTATCCTGCAATCCATGTACCAGTTTAGTAGCTCTTCTCTGAACTCTCTTCAAAGTATCAATATCCTTCTGGAGATATGGTCTCCAGTAATGCGCACAATACTCCAAATGAAGTCTCACTAGTGCTCTGTAGAGCGGCATGAGCTCCTCCCTCTTTCTACTGGTAATGCCTCTCCCTATACACCCAAGCATTCTGCTAGCATTTCCTGCTGCTCTATGACATTGTCTGCCTACCTTTAAGTCTTCTGAAATAATGACCCCTAAATCCCTTTCCTCAGATACTGAGGTTAGGACTGTATCGCTGATTTTATATTCTGCTCTTGGGTTTTTATGCCCCAAGTGCATTATCTTGCACTGAACAACATTAAATTTTAGTTGCCAGATTTTTGACCATTCCTCTAGTTTTCCTAAATCCTTTTCCATTTGGTGTATCCCTCCAGGAACATCAACCCTGTTACAAATCTTTGTGTCATCAGCAAAAAGACACACCTTACCATCGAGGCCTTCTGCAATTTCGCTGATAAAGATATTAAACAATATGGGTCCCAGCAGGGCCGGCGTCAGAACCCGGCATACCCGGGCAAGTGCCGGGGCCCACTGTAAGTTAGGGGGCCCACTCGTCTCCGCGGCGTGGCGGCGGCCCCTTTAAAATTTTTACATACAGCCATACAAGTTCATTCATGCTGCGCAGCGCCCGCCGCCCGGCCCCTCTCTCACATGATCTTCTGACTCCAGGCACTGCAGGCAGTTTCCATAGCAGCGCACGCCGTACAGATCATCATCTGAGTCTGACTGCTGTAAGCCCGCCCTCAGCCAGCAGCAGAAGATTCAGAACTTGAAGACAAGACTCATAGCCGAGCCCAGAGCGGCAAACCTGGCGCCCAGGCAGGCCAGCCCAAAGGAAAGCTGAATGCTGCTGCTGTTGGACTCGGTTTAAATTTAGGAAGAATTCAGGTGAACTAGTAAGTTAGTAACTGTCACAAAACACTCACAGACCAAGACCAGTTCTTGTAGTATGACATGGGGGGCCTGCCGCCTGGGGGCTGGGCTATCTACAGTGTCACTAGACTAGTCTACACCAAAACACCTAAATAAAGGCTCAAAGGAGCCAATAATTGAATAAAGAACAATTACCATGTGTTGCACTTGCTTTGCTCTTGCTCAGCATCAGCAGCACACATGCCTGTAAGGCCGAATGCACACGGCCGTGAGCGGTTCGTGGTATCCCAGCCTGGCATCCTTCTGAGAGCAGGAGTGCACGGCATAATTGGATGCTATGACACCGTGCGCTTCATGCTGCCGCTGCACTACAGTAATACACACGTATGATCTATACTAGTGTATTACTGTAGTGCAGCGGCAGCATGAAGCGCACTGCGTCATAGCAGCAACCAATGACGCTGTGCGCTCCTGCTCTCAGCAGGATACCAGGCCGGGTTACCACGGATCGCTCACGGCCATGTTCATTCGGCCTAAAACACAATGGGCCAGATTTATCATTAGCTCAGGTCAGAATAATGGAGTGAAAAAGTCCCCCAAAAAGCCCTAAACGCTAAAACTGCGCACAAATATGCTCGCCAGTTTTCTGAAAGCGGGCGTGTTTTCTTATGTAAATTAATCTCTAGACAGATTTACTATTGGGAGTATTTAAAAAGTCGCTAAAAAGTCGCAATTTCACTCCAGTGAGGACCATGCTTATCTTATGAGACTTTTTAATAGAACATGCGACTTTTTCGTAAAGATGTGCAACTTTTGTAAAGCTGCTTACTGATGGATAAACTGCTACCGTCAAACCACATTTATTACAGTCTTAAAGGACCGATCATAAATCTGACTTGGCTAAAACTGACTTTAGCCATATGTGAAAGTGGAGTGAGCTGTCAGAGTCATGATAAATCTGGCCCAATGTAAACTCCTATAAGAAAATACCAGAACGCATGAAATCAATTATACAGTTTATTGGCAAAAATTCATAAGAAAAAGGAAATAATATTGATTATTATTTTCTTATAGGAGTTTATGTTTTAAGCCTCATGCACACGGCCGTTGTGTGCACATGGCTGTATTGCGGCCCGCATATGGCAGGTCCGCATTGCAATACACGGGCATCGGCCCATGTGCACTCCGCATCACAGATGCAGACCCATTCACTTGAATGGGTCCGCAATCACAGAGATGCAGAACGACCGCATGGATCGGAACCCCACGGAAGCACTATGGAGTGCTTCCATGGTGTTTCTGGCCGTGCCTCTGCACCCCAATAAAATAGAACTTATTCCATTTTTTTGCGGGGGCGGACGGTTAACGGACCCATTTAAGTTGAATGGGTCTGGATCCGTCCCGGCCGCTGCACGGACATTGCCCGTGCATTGGGGACCGCAACGGATGCACAAGGGCTCTTTCATACGAGTGGATGCCCTACGGGTAATCCACTGCGTGAAAGACAGCCAAGCCCCGCTCCGGACAGCAGAGACACCGAGCAGTAACATGATTGATAATGCTCCGTGTCTCTCTGTGATATTTTTACTATATAATCACGGTGAGATACAGCTGTCACTGTGATTTTGTAGTAAAATGATCACAGAGAGGCAAAGAGCATTATCAATCATGTTAATGCTCCGTGTCTCTGCTGTCCGGGACGGAGCTTCGCACTCTTTCACGCATCTGATTACCCGCACGGTATCCGCTCGTATGAAAGAGCCCTTAGGCCCCTTGCAGACTAGCGTTCCTCCTGCAGCGAGTCCACATCGCAGCACCCGGCCTGATCTCCCAGCGCTGCCAGAGGTCACATAGCATTATATTGATTCATGATCTAACCCTTAAAGTTCTGGAATGTATTGGATAACACTGGCACAATGCTGTTAGCGTCATCTAATACATTCCAGGACTCTAAGGGTTACATAGCATCATAAATCAATATAATGCTATGTGAATCCCGTCAGTGCTAGGAGGTCAGGCCGGGTGCTGCGATGCGGACTCGCTGCGGGAGGAACGCTCGTCTGCAAGGGGCCTTAGAAAAGGGGGGCCCACTAAGGCTTTATCACCCAAGGGCCCACATAACCTGGAGCCGGCCCTGGGTCCCAGAACAGATCCCTGAGGTACCCCACTGGTAACAAGACCATAGTCTGAATATACTCCATTGGCTACAACCCTCTGCTATCTGTCCCTCAGCCACTGCCTAATCCATTTAACAATATGGGAGTCCACGCTCAAAGACTGCAATTTATTAATAAGTCTTCTATGTGGGACAGTATCAAAAGTATTACTAAAGTCTAGATAAGCGATGTCTACTGCACCTCCGCCATCTATTATTTTAGTCACCCAATCAAAAAAATCAATAAGATTAGTTTGACATGATCTCCCTAAAGTAAACCTATGCTGTGTTTCATCTTTCAATCCATGGGATTTTAGATGTTCCACAATCCTCTCCTTAAGTATGGTTTCCATTAATTTCCCCACTATTGATGTCAGGCTTACTGGCCTATAGTTGCCCAATTCCTCCCTACTACCTTTCTTGTGAATGGGCACAACATTTGCTCATTTCCAATCTTCTGGCACGACTCCCGTTGCCAGTGATTGGTTAAATAAATCTGTTAATGGTTTTGCTAGTTCACCGCTAAGCTCTTTTAATAGCTTTGGGTGTATCCCATCAGGCCCCTGTGACTTATTTGTATTATTTTTAGACAGCTGACTTAGAACCTCTTCCTCTGTAAAAACACATGCATCAAGAGATCCATTAGTCTTCTTTCTTAACTTTTCCTTCATCTTCATTTGTAAAAATCGAATAGAAGTATTCATTGAGGCAGTCAGCTAGTTCTTTATCTTCTTCCATATACCTTCCTTCTTTTGTTTTTAATTTGGTAATTCCTTGTTTTAGTTTCCTTTTTTTCATTTATGTATCTGAAGAATGTCTTATCGCCTTTTTCACTGACTGAGCTAATTTCTCTTCTGCCTGTGCTTTAGAAGCTCGTATAACTTGTTTGGCCTCTCTCTGCCTAATCTTATAAATTTGCCTGTCATCCTGTTTTTTTTTTTTTTTTTTTTTATAATTACTAAATGCTATCTTTTTGCTTTTAATGATTTTGGCCACTTCTGCTGAGTACCACAGTGGTCTTTTCTTTTTTTGCTTTTACTGACAAGCCTAATGCGATTTTCTGTTGCCTTCAATAGTGCCACTTTTAAGTAGTCCCATTTCTCCTGGACTCCATTAAAACTGTTCCAATCTGATAGGGACTCGTATACCACTAATCTAATTTTGGAGAAGTCAGTTTTTCTAAAATCTAAAACTTTTGTTTTTGTGTGGTGTGAATCAGTCACTGTACTTATAGTAAACCACACTGACTGGTGATCACTAGATCCCAAGCTTTCACCTACAGTAATATCAGATACCAAATTCCCATTTGTGAATACTAAATCTAAAATGGCCTCCTTCCGGGTGGGCTCCTCAACTACTTGCTGTAGAGATAATCCCAGTAGGGAATTTAGAATATCTGTACTCCTGGCAGAACTAGCTATTTTGGTTTTCCAGTTTACATCAGGAAGATTGAAGTCTCCCATAATGATAACTTCCTAGCTAGTAGATCATCTAATTCTTTGACTTGGCTAGGTGGTCTATATATCACACCTACACGAGTTACCTTATGATTATCAAGCTGCAAGGCAACCCAAACTGACTCTAAATTGTTCTCGCTAACTTGTATCAAATTAGATTTTATGCTAGCTATCACATACAGGGCCACCCCTCCCCCTTCTTACCTTCTCTGTCTTTCCTATATAGAGAGAACCCTGGTATTGTTATATCCCAGTCATTACTCCCATTGAACCACGTCTCAGTAACAGCCACTAAATCTATATTCTCAGATGCCATTATAGCCTCAAGTTCATTGATCTTATTCCCTAAACTGCGAGCATTTGTAGACAAGAATCTGAGCTTGTCATTTCTTAACCTTTGTGCTACTGGCATCTTCTGACATTGTTCCGGGGGGCAGTCGGACTGCTGGATTATCACTCTTTTGCCCCCCTTTCCTAGTTGAAATGCTCCTTAGCAAATACTTTGAACTGTTCACTGAGGATATTCGTTCCCTTGAGAGAAAGATGCAAACCATCTTTCTTGTACAGTTCTTTTCCATTCCAACGAGAGGATGAGCAGAGTGAGAAAGTGGAAGAGGAGGTGGTGGACAATGAGGTCACTGACCCAAGATGGGAAGGTGAAAAGCCGAGCGAGAACAGCAGTACAAAGGGGGAGGGATCCGCAGCACCGCAACAGGCTGGAAGAGGCAGTGGGGTTGCAAAAGGGAGAAGTCGGCCCACACCAGACAGGCCAGCAACCGTTGCACCGAGCACCCCCATACGTAAATCTACCTTGCCAAGGGGTAGGTGTTCCACAGTATGGCGCTTTTTTTACGAAAGTGCAGACAATAAAAGAATTGTCATTTGCAACCTGTGCCATACCAAAATGAGCAGGGGCGTGAACACTAGCAACCTCCCCACCAGCAGCATGATCTGGCACATGGCATCCAAGCACCCTAATAAGTGGGCTGAACATCTGGGTCCACAATCTGGGTCTGCGGATTGCACCACTGCCTCCTCTTCCCCTGTGTTACGCACTGCTGGCCAATCCCCTGTTGAAGATGCAGGCCCGGATGCCCCTCGCCCTGCCCCTGGACCTTTGCATGAACCATCAGCAACAACATCCACTTTCCTGTCCCAGCGCAGCGTCCAAATGTCCATAACACAGTCATTTGAATGCAAGCACAAATACCCACCTGCCCACCTACAGGCCATAGCACTAAATGCGCAAAATTATTGGCCCTTGAAATGTTGCCATTTAGGCTTGTGGACACTGAGGCCTTCCGCAGCCTGATGTCAGCTGCCGTCCCCGGTATGCAGTCCCCAGCTGCCACAATTTTTCACGGTATGCCGTACCCGCCTTACACCAGCAGGTGTCCCAGAACATCACCTGTGCCCTGACCAATGCACTTACTGGGAAGGGCTACTTAAACATGGACACATGGACAAGTGCTGGTGGCCAGGGACGATACATTTCCCTGACCGCACACTGGATGAATGTTGTGGAGGCCGGGAGTGAGTCGTACCCTGTGATGGCACAGGTGCTACCCACGCCCAAGATTGCGGGCCCTACGTCCATCAGGGTCTCCACCAGCAGCAATGTTACTGGCTCCAACCCCCACTTCTCCTCCTCTGCCGCCTCCTCCTTTACTTCCACCTCCAGCAGCAGTCAGCCATCAGTCGCTAGCTGGACGCAGTGTAGCACTGCTGAGGGTAAGCGTCAACAGGCCGTGCTGATCTGCTTAGGGGACAAAGAGCACACAACTGTGGCAGGGTATAAGGGACCAGACCGAGCTGTGGCTCTCGACACTTAACCTACAGCCACGCATGGTTATGTCTGACAATGGCCGTAACTTGGTGGCGGCTTTGGAGCTCGGCAACCTGACACACATCCCATGCCTAGCCCATGACTTAAACTTAGTAGTTCAGTGGTTTATCAAAACCTACCGCAATTTGCCAGAGCTACTAGTGAAGGTGCGCTGCGTGTGTGCCCATTTCTGCAAATTGTCCACAGCTTCAGCCTGTCTGTCAACGCTGCAGCAGCGCTTGCGGCTTCCAGCTCACCAACTGTTATGCGACGCGAGCACGCACTGGAACTCTACGTTCTACATGTTGGCCAGGCTTTGTGAGCAGCAGAGGACAGTTGTGGAATACCAGCTGCAACATGGTCATCGCCTTTCGAGTCAACTGCCACTATTCACAAGCGAGGTGTCACGACCGCTATCCCAGCAGCAGTCGTGTCGCACCAGACGGAGGGGAAGGGGGACCCTTATCTACGGATGGGAAATAGAACGGTCACCCCTGACTAACCCTAAGCTGGCACCTGTCTGCCCTGATACCCTAGATGGGGTGTGAACCCGTGCGGCGAGCAGGATGCCTAAACCCTCAGTCACCCTAACAAGACTAGACTGGGGAAAGGCAGATGGGAGCACTAGTCACCATCACTTATGTCTAGGAGAACAACAGGGGAAGACAGCAACAAACAAACAAACAATCTATAACATAGATAGACTTATCCAGTCACGAGCAGAGAAGGTGATCCCAATAACGACAGTCCACGCCAGACAAGAGCTCCACAGCAATACCGTCAAACGATCTCCTTCAAAGGTCAGAATAGCACTGGAAGTAAGGACTATATCTGGCAATGACTGCAAGTGAAACTGAAACTAATATAGTAGCTGGGAGTGTCAGACAGGACTCACCTGAGAAGGATGCCTACAAACTCCCAGTCAGGACAAAAAGGATCACAAGGCAAAACCCGGATGACATACCCTGAACCACGGAGCAAACTCACAAGCTATCGCGAGTAGCAAGTCGCTGCGACCTTCTCCTCCCAGACCTGTCTGGATCAGTCACAGTCGTGACACGAGGAGTGGGCATTGATGTCAGACCTCTGTGAGGTTTTAAATGATGACTCCGCACAGATGTTAGTGGCGATAACGCTATTATTAGCGTAACCATCCCACTGCTGTGTCTACTCAAACGATCGCTGCTCACAATTAAGGACGATGCTCTGAATGTAGCAGACGAGGAATGGGGGAGGATATTACACAGGGCGATAGCCAGACCACCCACAGTTCCACTTCTCAGTGCGAACTGGACCATGAAGAGGAGGAGGAGGAGCTGGAGACAGTTGCCTCTGCTACAGAGGGTAGTACCCATGAAACTTTAATTCCATCTGTTCAGCGTGGATGGGCAGAAGAGGAGTAGGAGGAGATGGAGAGTCTTCCTGATGTCGACTTCGAAGTCTTGCCTGTTGGTACTCTGGCACACATGGCTGACTTCATGTTATGCTGCCTTTCATGTGACCCTTGCGTTATATGCATTTTAGATAACACGGATTAATGGGTGTTCACCCTTCTCGAACCCCGCTACAAAGATAACTTCTCATCTTTCATTCCTGTGGTGACGAGTAAACCGGTGCAATACCAGAAGGTACTTGTTCAGAGATTGCTCCAAAATTTTCCATCTAACAACACGGCCGGCAGAGTCCGTATTTCCTTAGGCAACCATAGTTCCAACAAAGGCAGGGGACACTTTCATGACACCCCGCCAGCAACCTCACCCTGAAGCACGACCTAGTGGTACAAGGAGGGAAAAGTTTTAGCAGACCGTGTCAGCGTCCTAAATGGTCCCTCAGTGCCTTACAACTACTGGTTGTCCAAGCTGGGACACGTGGCACGAACTTGCGCTCTACGTCTTGGAGGTGCTGGCCTGCCCTTCCGCCAGCGTTTTGTCTGAGCATGTATTTAGTGCTGCTGGTGGCATTATAACAGCTTGTCTACTAGCAATGCTGACAGGTTGAATCAGATAAAAAAGAACAATGCCTGGATTGCCTATAACTTCTCAACTCCACCAGAGGAGAGCTAAGCTGATGATGAACATAAAGGCAATTTCAATAATTTATAATGTACTCAATCTACTGTAGTGTATTCCCATGCACCTTTTCCACCACAAAAAAACACTCTCCAAGGCATTGGACACTTTCATGACACCCCG
The DNA here is from genome assembly GCF_014858855.1 of Bufo gargarizans. Lineage (NCBI taxonomy): Eukaryota > Metazoa > Chordata > Amphibia > Anura > Bufonidae > Bufo > Bufo gargarizans. The sequence goes on from NC_058080.1 coordinate 369,983,824, forward strand.
CCAGCAACCTCACCCTGAAGCACGAGCTTAGTGGTACAAGAAGGGAAAAGTTTTGGAAGATGGTGAAGGAATACATAGCAGACCGTGTCAGCGTCCTAAATGGTCCCTCAGTGCCTTACAACTACTGGTTGTCCAAGCTGGGACATGTGGCACAAACTTGCGCTCTACGTCTTGGAGGTGCTGGCCTGCCCTTCCGCCAGCGTTTTGTCTGAGCATGTATTTAGTCCTGCTGGTGGCATTATAACAGCTTGTCTACTAGCAATGCTGACAGGTTGAATCAGATAAAAAAGAACAATGCCTGGATTGCCCATAACTTCTCAACTCCACCAGAGGAGAGCTGAGCTGATGATGAACATAAAGGCAATTTCAATCATTTATAATGTACTCAATCTACTGTAGTGTATTCCCATGCACCTTTTCCACCACAAAAAAAGGAGTATTTGGTTGAATCTTGTTTTCTCCTCCTCCTCCTTCTCCTCATCCAGATTGTATATATTCTCTCCACTCACAATTTTTTTATAGGGTCAGCTCAACTGCAGGCCCTCAACTAAATTTTTTTTAAAGGGTTAGCTAAACAGCATGCACTCGCATATAATGTTTAAGAGCGTCAGCTGTACAGCATGTGCTCGCATATAATGTTTTAAAGTGTCATTTGAACAGCATGCACTCGCATATAATGTTTTAGAGCATCAGCTCACCTGAAGGCACTCGCAAATAATGTTTTAGAGCATCAGCTGAACAACATGCACTTGAAAATAATGTTTTAGAGCAGTGGTTCTCAACCTAGGGGTCGCGACCCCTTTAGGGGGCGATCGGCCCTTTCCGGGGGGTCGCCTGAGGCTTTCTATTGTGGGTCGCCCGCACAACGGCAGCGGCCCCTTATCCTCGCGCACAGGAAGTGATTGTCACAACCAGACAGCTGAGAAGCTCTGACAGAAGCCTTTCAGAACCTCCTCCTTGAGTTCTCTTTGTTGTGGTATTCAGTTCCTCATCTCGTTAGCCTCTCTCAGCTGTCATGTTGTTGGACTAATTGCATCCCTTTAAATTCCGCCCCATAATGCATTACTGGGCGGCTTATACTTCTTCCTGGAGTGTGTGTGCATGCTCATCCTGTTTTCCTGTCTGCTACAAAGTTAAGTGCTGTACATTTATCTGTTATTTTCTGTTTGCTGGATCCCAGGTGACCCTGACTCCCTCCGTGTCTGGTGTAGGGAGCCGGTGGTCGTGTCCCCTCACTATTGTAGGGTGTTCAGGGGTTATATAGATGAGGTACGTGGCTATGCAACCATCCACCTCTGGGATCTTTGCATAGGCTGAGCAGCCAGGGAAAGTGCTAGGTCTTGTGCAGGGGTCTCCCCTTGGTTCCTTAGCTTTGGATCCAGTGAGTCATATATGCATGTTGCATTGTCTTGTTTCCCGTACACCGTCCGTGACAGTGATGTCCTATCACTGCCTGTGCTTGAAGAAGCCTGACGTCTGGACAGGTAAGTCGGGCCGCCTGTCTGCTGAGGTCCGAGTTTTTTCGTTAATGACTCCGCCGCTGAGCACCACTGCCACCAATGATTTAATTGAGCCTGGCTGAGCCTGGCTAATTTTATTTTAATTATTTGGCTGAGCAAGGCTTAATTTATTTGGGGGGACATGAAGCACCGCTGATTTATTTATTTGGGGGACCCTGAGCACTTCTGATTTATTTATTTAAAGGGTTTCTACCACTTGCTGTGGACACATTTCGTTTTTAGACACTAGCGATCCGCTAGTGTCTGATGTAGCATACAAGCCAAGTATTATATTCCTCCGTTCCGCCGTTTTCTTTAAAAAAGCACTTTTATATTTATGCAAATGAGCCTCTAGGTGCTATGTGGGCGTCTATTCAGCACCTAGTGGCTCCGTCTACCTTCATAAACTGCCGCCCAGCTCCTCGCTCCAGCACGCCTATCTCCTAGTGAAATCGATCCTCCCCCTGCTTCTGGCGTCCGAAATCTCGCGCCTGCGCCGTTCGTCTCTGCATTCGGCGCAGTTGCAGTCAATGTCCGAGCGCTTAGACATTGACTGCGCCTGCGCCGAATGCCGCCGAATGCAGAGACGAACGGCGCAGGCGCGAGATTTCGGACGCCAGAAGCAGGGAGAGGATCGATTTCACTAGGAGATGGGCGTGCTGGAGCGAGGAGCTGGGCGGCAGTTTATGAAGGTAGACGGAGCCACTAGGTGCTGAAAAGACGCCCACATAGCACCTAGAGGCTCATTTGCATAAATATAAAAGTGCTTTTTTAAAGAAAACGGCGGAACGGATGAATATAATACTTGGCTTGTATGGTACATCAGACACTAGCGGATCGCTAGTGTCTGAAAACGAAATGTGTCCACAGCAAGTGGTAGAAACCCTTTAAGACTTAAATAAATAAATCAGAAGTGCTCAGGGTCCCCCAAATAAATAAATCAGCGGTGCTTCAGGTCTGCTTAAATTTTAAGCAGACCTGAAGCACCGCTGATTTATTTATTTGGGGGACCCTGAGCACTTCTGATTTATTTATTTGGGGACCCTGAGCACCATTGATTTATTTATTTAGGGGGGGACCTGAAGCACCGCTGATTTATTTATTTGGGGGACCCTGAGCACTTCTGATTTATTTATTTGGGGGACCCTGAGCACCATTGATTTATTTATTTGGGGGGAGACCTGAAGCACCGCTGATTTATTTATTTGGGGGACCCTGAGCACTTCTGATTTATTTATTTCGGGGACCCTGAGCACCATTGATTTATTTATTTGGGGGAAGCCTGATGCACCACTGATTTTTTATTTGGGGGTACCCTGAGCACCGCTGATTTATTTATTTGGGGGAGACCTGAAGCCCCGCTGATTTATTTATTTGGGGGGGACTTGAAGCACCACTGATTTATTTATTTGAGGGGTACCCAACATTTTGTTTTTGTGATTAATTACTCTGCTTTAATTATGTTCAATTTGTAGCGATAAAAATACATCCTGCATATCAGATATTTACATTACAATTCATCTCTCAAGGGTTCGATCCTCCTCAGACCGCCTCCTCTGTAGGATTAAATGACCAGCATATAGTGAAGTAAAATTTGTGTAGTAAGAAGAAAGAAGTACAATGGATCTATCAATTGGGTACCTTACAGCCGAGCGGTTTAAATATAGAGTTTGATCTGAAGCCATGTTTAATATAAAGTACAAAATGAGAAGGAGTGTTCATAAGGAATCAAATAGTAAAGTTTTTACCTTGTGTTGAGGACCTTCCAGGAGACGTCATGAGGAGTGACTAGGGATTGGGTAGTTGAATCATGTGACATGTGGTTTATGAATGGGAAGGGGTGGGGTGAGTTTATTTGGAGTAACGTGACCAATAGTGGGTGGAGATGCAATTAGGTGAGTACGTGATGAATGGCATAAGAGAAGTAAGAATGCTGTGAATTAAAAGGTTTTCAAAGAAATGCAGACAAAAAACTGTGGAAAAAGAAAGTATTGTAATATATAAATGCGGTCTAGTAAGAAAGGGGATAAGTAAAATGTGTTCATGAGGTTGTATATACTATAAGGCTGCGGCACAGCTACGCGAGATATATGAAAGATATACCGTATATTTGAGAAATCTCTAATCGATTTCTGATACAATTTGGTGTACGGCTGATATTGTTTTATGGTGAGATGAATGTTTTTATTAAGGATATGTTATAAGTAGTGTATTTTATTATGTATTTTAAGATATTTTGATTGGGAGTGATTCCCATGGTCTGATAATGTGAGACTGGGCTATTTAAAGGGCCCAGCTGTGGACATGCGCACTTGACGCCCCTGAGGAAGCCAGAGAGCGAAACCCGGGTCGGGCAGGAGTTCGAGTTTTTTTCACTATTGTGATATGCCTATGATCTACCATTGTCTGTGAGTAGAATAAAACCTTTTTTATCAACAACTAAGAGGGTACTTCACTATATGCTGGTCATTTAATCCTACAGAGGAGGCGGTCTGAGGAGGATGGAACCCTTGAGAGAGGAGGACGAAGGCTAATACCCTATTTCTGTCACTTGTGCAGGGTCTGACTGAACCATTAGCAGCGCGGTTTCAAATCTTTAACTACTTGACTTTTGAGTGTGAATACCCACCACACTACACCGGAACCAGCAGCGCAGATAAGTGTCCGTGTTTTGGGACACAGGACTGACATTTTCATTTTTATTGTATAAATTACAATTCATAACAGTAGCAAAATTAGTTATGACGTAGCAAGGAAAAAAATGTAATGGTTGGGGGTCACCACAACATGAGGAACTGTATTAAGGGGTCACGGCTTTAGAAAGGTTGAGAACCACTGTTTTAGAGCATCAGCTGTACAGCATGCACTCGCATATAATGTTTTAGAGCGTCAGCTCACCAGCAGTCACTCGCATATAATGTTTTAGAGTGTCAGCTGAACAGCATGCACTCGCATATAATGTTTTAGAACATCATTTGAACAGCATGCACTCGCAAATAACGTTTTAGAGCATCAGCTGAACAGCATGCACTTGAAAATAATGTTTTAGAGCATCAGCTGTACAACATGCACTCGCATATAATGTTTTAGAGCGTCATTTGAACAGCATGCACTCGCATATAATGTTTTAGAGCATCAGCTCACCTGCAGGCACTCGCATATAATGTTTAAGAGCGTCAGCTGAACAGCATGCACTCTCATATAATGTTTTACAGCGTCAGCTGAACAGTATGCACTTGCATATAATGTTTTAGAGCATCAGTTCACCTGCAGGCACTCACATATAATGTTTTAGAGTGTCAGCTGAACAGCATGCACTCGCATATAATGTTTTAGAGCGTCAGCTGAATATCATGCACTCGCATATAATGTTTTACAGTGTCAGCTGAACATCATGCACTGGCATATAGTGTTTTAGAGCGTCAGCTCACCAGCAGGCCCTCGCCCCTAATGTTTTAGAGGGTCACCAGCAAGCCTTTGCTCAAAATGTTTTTGAGGGTCACCTGCAGGCCATCAATCATAAATTTTCAAGGCTGCGTATGATGCCCTCCTTCATGTGTAATAAAGGGTATATTGGAGTGCCGGTTCCTTGTAATTTTTGGCAGCCCTTTCACTTAGTGCATAGGCTTTATGAGTGTAGGAGTCCCACTACCTGAACAATTGTACCACAATGTGAATGAGGCCCTCCTTTATGTGATATACAGGCTGTTTCAGAGTGCCTCTTGCTTGTAATTTTTTGCAGCACTTGCACTAGCAGAAGGACCCGGCTTCGCTCGGGTATATTGAATCTATTTCATTTAATGTTTGTGTGTGTCGTTAAAAGATAGCAACACTATCCATTATAACAGTGACATCTATAGCACCCCGCCCCCAAAACAGTGACCTCGACAGCCCCCCACCTCTTAACACTGACCCCCCACAGTGCCCCATCCCTTAAAATTGGACCTCCACAGCAGCCCACCCCCTTAACTTTGACCTTTACAGCAGCCTTCCCCTTTAACAGTGACTTTTAGAGCATACCACCCCCTTGACAGTGACCTCCACAGGGGCCCGCCCCCTTAACAGTGGCGTTTACTGGATCAGGGGCGTGTCCTTTTGAACAGCTCACTCTAAGACAGCAGCACTGTACTGTCTGAGTGTGATCTGCAGGGAGAATGTCACTATCCCTCCCACCCCTACAGTTGACAGAAGTTGATTTTTACCCAAATTTTTTTAGGTGGCCTAACTGGATCAGGGGCGTGGCTTAGCCAGACATGGGGGGTGGGGTTTTAAGTCTTTTGAGGGTGGACACATTGTGGCAGAGGGCGTGTCTGGGCTCCTTCCTGCAAGAGTGACGCCCCTCTGGGCACCTTACTGGCTCATTTGCATACCAAATAAACTGGATTTTCAAAGGATAAAAACATCTATTGTTGGAACAAAGGCACATCTTGAAAAAAGGTACTAAGTGTTATTGCGTCATGGCTTTACTTCAATAGCAATTATCCTTGTGATAGATTTCCTTTAAACCTCTCCTACCGCAGTGAAGAAAAATGGCTGGGTTGTTATGGAAACCTGGAGTAAAACTGTATGTGGAGGCTGAAGAACCTGAGAGCTTCTGATAGGGGTCATGTGACCATGCTTCCATTGGCTAATGCATTTTTGGGGGAATATCTCAGGAACTGTACATCCTAGAGAGCTAAGACCTGTTCCAAAACCTTCCTGGACACCTGATTTACCTGTGTGCCAAATTTTGTGATTGTAAATGCAACGGTGCAGATTCCTTTAACGGACATACACATACACTCAGCTTTATATATTAGATTGAATATACAGGAAAGAATGTTTCCTAACAATTTTTCCTGTAAAATTGATTTTTTGGGGGGGTTTGTGCGAATTTTTGTCAGTCTGTAAAAGTGGCGTACAACTCAGACAACATGGTTCCCAGCAGCGACCTGGGAGTCCAAGATGCATCCAGACATCGTCTCCATGGTGTTCCCGATCTATTTCGGTGGTGTTTCTGTCACTTTCTGACCTTTTCCAATAGACCAGGCACCCTCCCCTCTTCAGAGCAGGGGGTGCCTGGTTGTCTCCCATTGACTTCCATTATACTCGGGTGCTCAGTCGAGCACACGAATATAGCAATGTGTTCGTGCCGAACACCCGAATACTTTGGTGCTCGATCATCACTAGTGTTCATGTAATACAAGGATGGCTTGAGTTCACCAGAATTGGAGCTGAATGTACGATGTAGCTCTCCTTTCTGGCTCATATAGGGTTTCAATAATAGGACTATCCTCCTTGATGTATGGACAGAGGTTGTCTTCATTAAACAACCTCTTTCACCTTTCCTTTCATCAACATCCTGTCATTACCTATAAGTAAACAATAAAGGTTTCAACTGAATGAAAGCCAGCAGAGATCTTGCAATACCTTTTTCTGATCTAATAAAACTTCTATAAGACTTTGTCACTCTTGCTGCTGTGCTGGGACTATTTTGTTGTAGTGGGACAATATTTACAATAAAGGGATCATTTAAAGGGGTTTTCAAAGATTCTGATATTGATGACCTATCCAAAGGATAGGTCATCAATATCACATCAACAGTGGTCTGACATCTGGGACCCCCACCGACCAGATGTTTGAGGAGGCCTCTGTCTATTGGATAGTGGCCATGCTTGGTAATGCAGCTCAGCTCCATTCACTTAGGTCACATGACCAATAAACGTGATGTCTAGGACGAGGCCTCTTCCAGCAGCTGATTGGCGGACCACTAGTAATTAGATACTGATGACCTGTCCTGAGCATGGGCCATCAGCATTAAACACTCAGAAACCCTTTTATCACATAGAGCATCTGATTACAGGCTGAACATAAATCATAACTATGGCCAACACAGATCCACTATCCATTCCAATTTATAGTCAGGTCCATAAATTTGGGGACATCGACACAATTCTAACATTTTTGGCTCTATAGACCACCACAATAGATTTGAAATGAAACAAACAAGATGTGCTTTAATTGCAGACTGTCAGCTTTAATTTGAAGGCATTTACATCCAAATCAGGTGACCGGTGTAGGAATTACAACATTTTGCATATGTGCCTCCCACTTGTTAAGGGACCAGAAGTAATGGGACAGAATAATAATCATAAATCAAACTTTCACTTTTTAATACTTGGTTGCAAATCCTTTGCAGTCAATTACAGTCTGAAGTCTGGAACGCACAGACATCACCAGATGCTGGGTTTCATACCTGGTGATGCTCTGCCAGGCCTCTACTGCAACTGTCTTCAGTTCCTGCTTGTACTTTGGGCATTTTCCCTTCAGTGTTGTCTTCAGCAAGTGAAATGCGTGCTCAATCAGATTTAGGTCAGGTGATTGACTTGGCCATTGCATAACATTCCACTTCTTTCCCTTAAAAACCTCTTTGGTTGCTTTTGCAGTATGCATTGGGTCATTGTCCATCTGCACTGTGAAGCACCGTCCAATGAGTTCTGAATCATTTGGCTGAATATGAGCAGATAATATTGCCCAAAACACTTCAGAATTCATCCTGCTGCTTTTGTCAGCAGTCACATCATCAATAAATACAAGAGAACCAGTTCCATTGGCAGCCATACATGCCCACGCCATGACACTACCAGCACCATGCTTCACTGAGCAGGTGGTATGCTTTGGCTCATGAGCAGTTCCTTTCCTTCTACATACTCTTCTCTTTCCATCACTCTGGTACAAATTGATCTTGGTCTCATCTGTCCAAAGGATGTTGTTCCAGAACTGTGAAGGCTTTTTTAGATGTCGTTTGGCAAACTCTAATCTGGTCTTCCTGTTTTTGAGGCTCACCAATGGTTTGTTTACATCTTGTGGTGAACCTCTGTATTCACTCTGGTGAAATCTTCTCTTGATTTTTGACTTTGACACACATACGCCTACCTCCTGGAGAGTGTTCTTGATCTGGCCAACTGTTGTGAAGGGTGTTTTCTCCACCAGGGAAAGAATTCTTCGGTCATCCACCACAGTTGTTTTCCGTGGTCTTTCGGATCTTTTGGTGTTGCTGAGCTCACCGGTGCATTCCTTCTTTTTAAGAATGTTCCAAACAGTTGTTTTGGTCACGCCTAATATTTTTGCTATCTCTCTGATTTTTTTAGCCTAATGATGGCTTGCTTCACTGATAGTGACAGCTCTTTGGATCTCATCTTGGGAGTTGACAGCAACAGATTCCAAATGCAAATAGCACACTTGAAATGAACTCTGGACCTTTTATCTGCTCATTGTAATTGGGAGAATGAGGGAATAACCCACACCTGGCCATTGAACAGCTGAGAAGCCAATTGTTCCATTACTTTTGGTTCCTTAACAAGTGGGAGGCACATATGCAAACGGGTGTAATTCCTACACCGTTCACCTAATTTGGATGTAAATACCCTCAAATTAAAGCTGACAGTCTGCAGTTAAAGCACATCTTGTTTGTTTCATTTCAAATCCATTGTGGTGGTGTATAGAGCCAAAAATGTTACAATTGTGTTGATGTCCCAATATTTATGGACCTGACTGTAGGTGTTTATTGCACAGCGAGCTGTTCAAGTCTTTGACTGTAAAATTTTAATTCATTGCTCTCTCCCAGCTCTATTTTATTTTCTCACATAATACCCTGTAGACTGGTGCCACCTAATGGTTGAAATGCACATTGCACATAGGCATCTTCTGTATATACAGTATGATGACAATGACAAACAATGTAATGCGCTTTTTTCTTGCAGGGACTTAAAGTGCAGGGATAGATGTTTGGTTGGTGTTGAGAATACTGATTAATTAAAATACAAAAATGCATACAAAAACATACAAAATTACATAACTGTAAAACAACCTCAACTGCAATGAGTAGGAGGAAAATTATAATATATCTAGATGAAGGTAAGTCTCTTCTTGAATGGCATATACATGGAGCAATAGGACAAATTATGTTGCAAAAAAAAAAAAAAAAAATAGCAGAAAATGCTATAATCTGTGGCCATTATCATAAAATCTATTTTCCACTTTTTGATGACCAAGTGGGCTTGGGTTTAAGTTATGCTGATTTGGTGGAAAATGTCCACAGCAATCAAGTTTGTATAGTATATGCCCTAGTGATCCTGTGTCTAATCCCACCCATTTGTGGTCTAAACTCTTCCATCTGGATACACCTGTAGTGCAAATACCAATCAATATTACCTAACAGTCTTCTTAGACATGAACCCAATGTACTACAACACTTCTTTGGGCTCAAAATTTGAATTTTTGCTCTTTCTTAATATAATCACAGTCGTTCTCAGCTTTTCAATAGTTTAAGCGTCACTAACTTTTCACACAACTTTGTAAAAATCAATAGTGCAAATGACCACAAGAAGCTTTGTAATATGTATTATCAGTGAGAAATGTCTAGTTCTCATATTATCAGCTGTCTACCAGCTCCCCACCTACCATTTGCTAATTCTTTTTGACTTTCAAATATGCTTGAAAACCATCTAGGATGGATCAGCTCCACAGGAGGATCATAGCAGAAGTGAGACAGAGGAGACAGGCATAGACAAAGAGCTGAATAGGAACTTTATATCTCAGCACTAGGGATGAGCGAACTCGAACTGTATAGTTCGGGTTCGTACCGAATTTTGGGGTGTCCGTGACACGGACCCGAACCCGGACATTTTCGTAAAAGTCCGGGTTCGGGTTCGGTGTTCGTCGCTTTCTTCGCGCTTTTGTGACGCTTTCTTGGCGCTTTTTGAAAGGCTGCAAAGCAGCCAATCAACAAGCGTCATACTACTTGCCCCAAGAGGCCATCACAGCCATGCCTACTATTGGCATGGCTGTGATTGGCCAGAGCACCATGTGACCCAGCCTCTATTTAAGCTGGAGTCACATAGCGCCGCCCGTCACTCTGCTCTGATTAGCGTAGGGAGAGGTTGCGGCTGCGACAGTAGGGCGAGATTAGGCAGATTAACTCCTCCAAAGGACTTGATTAACTGATCGATCTGCAGCTGTGGATCATTGAGCTGCTGATCCTCAATTGCTCACTGTTTTTAGGCTGCCCAGACCGTTTGTCAGTCACATTTTTCTGGGGTGATCGGCGGCCATTTTGTGTCTTGTGGTGCGCCAGCACAAGCTGCGACCAAGTGCATTTAACCCTCAATGGTGTGGTTGTTTTTTGGCTAAAGCCTACATCAGGGTGAAGCTGTCACACCAAGTGCATTTAACCAGCAATAGTCTGTTTATTTTTTGGCCATATACTACATCAGGGGCAAGCTGCGCCTGTCACCAAGTGCATTTAACCCTCAATGGTGCGTTTGTTTTTTGGCTAAAGCCTACATCAGGGTGAAGCTGTCACACCAAGTGCATTTAACCAGCAATAGTCTGTTTATTTTTTGGCCATATACTACATCAGGGGCAAGCTGCGCCCGTCACCAAGTGCATTTAACCCTCAGTAGTGTGGTTGGTCAAGCTATCACACCAAGTGCATTTAACCAGCAATAGTCTGTTCATTTTTTGGCCATATACTAAATCAGGGGCAAGCTGCGCCCGTCACCAAGTGCATTTAACCAGCAATAGTCTGTTCATTTTTTGGCCATATACTACATCAGGGGCAAGCTGCGCCCGTCACCAAGTGCATTTAACCCTCAGTAGTGTGGTTGGTCAAGCTGTGACACCAAGTGCATTTAACCAGCAATAGTCTGTTCATTTTTTGGCCATATACTACATCAGGGGCAAGCTGCGCCCATCACCAAGTGCATTTAACCAGCAATAGTGTGGTTATTTTTTGGCCATATCCCAGTCTAATTCTGTCACTAAATCCATACCGGTCACCCAGCGCCTAAATACTAGGCCTCAAATTTATATCCCGCTAAATCTCTCGTTACCGCTGTCCTGTTGTGGCTGGGAAAGTTATTTAGTGTCCGTCAAAGCACATTTTTTGTTCTGGGTTGAAATACAATTCCCAATTTAGCAATTTAAAAATTTAGTGGTTTCTGCTGTATCAGAGCTATTTGAAATCTATCCCTAAAAGGGTATATAATATTCAAGGTGCACATAGGGTCATTCAGAATAACTTCACACACCCGCTACTGTGCATTTCCAAGTCTAATTCTGTCACTAAACCCATACCTGTCACCCAGCGCCTAAATACTAGGCCTCAAATTTATATCCAGCTAAATCTGTCCTTAGTGCTGTAGCTGGGCGAGTTATTTAGTGTCCGTTCAAGCACATTTCTTGTTCTGGGTTGAAATACAATTCCCAATTTAGCAATTTCATAATTTAGTGGTTTCTGCTATATCAGAGCTATTTGAAATCTATCCCTAAAAGGGTATATAATATTCAAGGTGCACATTGGGTCATTCAGAATAACTTCACACACACCCGCTACTGTGTATTTCCAAGTCTAATTCTGTCACTAAACCCATACCTGTCACCCAGCGCCTAAATACTAGGCCTCAAATTTATATCCAGCTAAATCTGTCCTTAGTGCTGTAGCTGGGCGAGTTATTTAGTGTCCGTTCAAGCACATTTCTTGTTCTGGGTTGAAATACAATTCCCAATTTAGCAATTTCATAATTTAGTGGTTTCTGCTATATCAGAGCTATTTGAAATCTATCCCTAAAAGGGTAGATCATATTGAAGGTGCACATAGGGACATTCAGAATAACTTCACACACCCGCTACTGTGCATTTCCAAGTCTAATTCTGTCACTAAACCCATACCTGTCACCCAGCGCCTAAATACTAGGCCTCAAATTTATATCCAGCTAAATCTGTCCTTAGTGCTGTAGCTGGGCGAGTTATTTAGTGTCCGTTCAAGCACATTTCTTGTTCTGGGTTGAAATACAATTCCCAATTTAGCAATTTCATAATTTAGTGGTTTCTGCTATATCAGAGCTATTTGAAATCTATCCCTAAAAGGGTATATAATATTCAAGGTGCACATTGGGTCATTCAGAATAACTTCACACACACCCGCTACTGTGTATTTCCAAGTCTAATTCTGTCACTAAACCCATACCTGTCACCCAGCGCCTAAATACTAGGCCTCAAATTTATATCCAGCTAAATCTGTCCTTAGTGCTGTAGCTGGGCGAGTTATTTAGTGTCCGTTCAAGCACATTTCTTGTTCTGGGTTGAAATACAATTCCCAATTTAGCAATTTCATAATTTAGTGGTTTCTGCTATATCAGAGCTATTTGAAATCTATCCCTAAAAGGGTAGATCATATTGAAGGTGCACATAGGGACATTCAGAATAACTTCACACACCCGCTACTGTGCATTTCCAAGTCTAATTCTGTCACTAAACCCATACCTGTCACCCAGCGCCTAAATACTAGGCCTCAAATTTATATCCAGCTAAATCTGTCCTTAGTGCTGTAGCTGGGCGAGTTATTTAGTGTCCGTTCAAGCACATTTCTTGTTCTGGGTTGAAATACAATTCCCAATTTAGCAATTTCATAATTTAGTGGTTTCTGCTATATCAGAGCTATTTGAAATCTATCCCTAAAAGGGTATATAATATTCAAGGTGCACATTGGGTCATTCAGAATAACTTCACACACACCCGCTACTGTGTATTTCCAAGTCTAATTCTGTCACTAAACCCATACCTGTCACCCAGCGCCTAAATACTAGGCCTCAAATTTATATCCTGCTAAATCTCTCGTTAACGCTGTCCTGTTGTGGCTGGGAAAGTTATTTAGTGTCCGTCAAAGCACATTTTTTGTTCTGGGTTGAAATACAATTCCCAATTTAGCAATTTAATAATTTAGTGGTTTCTGCTATATCAGAGCTATTTGAAATCTATCCCTAAAAGGGTATATAATATTCAAGGTGCACATTGGGTCATTCAGAATAACTTCACACACACCCGCTACTGTGTATTTCCAAGTCTAATTCTGTCACTAAACCCATACCTGTCACCCAGCGCCTAAATACTAGGCCTCAAATTTATATCCTGCTAAATCTCTCGTTAACGCTGTCCTGTTGTGGCTGGGAAAGTTATTTAGTGTCCGTCAAAGCACATTTTTTGTTCTGGGTTGAAATACAATTCCCAATTTAGCAATTTCATAATTTAGTGGTTTCTGCTATATCAGAGCTATTTGAAATCTATCCCTAAAAGGGTATATAATATTCAAGGTGCACATTGGGTCATTCAGAATAACTTCACACACACACGCTTCTGTGCATTTCCAAGTCTAATTCTGTCACTAAATCCATACCGGTCACCCAGCGCCTAAATACTAGGCCTCAAATTTATATCCCGCTGAATTTGAATACAATACATTGGGCCAAATAATATATTTGTTGTTGTGGTGAACCATAACAATGAGAAAAACATCTAGTAAGGGACGCGGACGTGGACATGGTCGTGGTGGTGTTAGTGGACCCTCTGGTGCTGGGAGAGGACGTGGCCGTTCTGCCACATCCACACGTCCTAGTGTACCAACTACCTCAGGTCCCAGTAGCCGCCAGAATTTACAGCGATATATGGTGGGGCCCAATGCCGTTCTAAGGATGGTAAGGCCTGAGCAGGTACAGGCATTAGTCAATTGGGTGGCCGACAGTGGATCCAGCACGTTCACATTATCTCCCACCCAGTCTTCTGCAGAAAGCGCACAGATGGCGCCTGAAAACCAACCCCATCAGTCTGTCACATCACCCCCATGCATACCAGGGAAACTGTCTCAGCCTCAAGTTATGCAGCAGTCTCTTATGCTGTTTGAAGACTCCGCTGGCAGGGTTTCCCAAGGGCATCCACCTAGCCCTTCCCCAGCGGTGAAAGACATAGAATGCACTGACGCACAACCACTTATGTTTCCTGATGATGAGGACATGGGAATACCACCTCAGCATGTCTCTGATGATGACGAAACACAGGTGCCAACTGCTGCGTCTTTCTGCAGTGTGCAGACTGAACAGGAGGTCAGGGATCAAGACTGGGTGGAAGACGATGCAGGGGATGATGAGGTCCTAGACCCCACATGGAATGAAGGTCGTGCCACTGACTTTCACAGTTCGGAGGAAGAGGCAGTGGTGAGACCGAGCCAACAGCGTAGCAAAAGAGGGAGCAGTGGGCAAAAGCAGAACACCCGCCGCCAAGAGACTCCGCCTGCTACTGACCGCCGCCATCTGGGACCGAGCACCCCAAAGGCAGCTTCAAGGAGTTCCCTGGCATGGCACTTCTTCAAACAATGTGCTGACGACAAGACCCGAGTGGTTTGCACGCTGTGCCATCAGAGCCTGAAGCGAGGCATTAACGTTCTGAACCTGAGCACAACCTGCATGACCAGGCACCTGCATGCAAAGCATGAACTGCAGTGGAGTAAACACCTTAAAACCAAGGAAGTCACTCAGGCTCCCCCTGCTACCTCTTCTGCTGCTGCCGCCTCGGCCTATTCTGCTGCTGCCGCCTCGGCCTCTTCCTCCGCCTCTGGAGGAACGTTGGCACCTGCCGCCCAGCAAACAGGGGATGTACCACCAACACCACCACCACCACCTCCGTCACCAAGCGTCTCAACCATGTCACACGCCAGCGTTCAGCTCTCCATCTCACAAACATTTGATAGAAAGCGTAAATTCCCACCTAGCCACCCTCGATCCCTGGCCCTGAATGCCAGCATTTCTAAACTACTGGCCTATGAAATGCTGTCATTTAGGCTGGTGGACACAGACAGCTTCAAACAGCTCATGTCGCTTGCTGTCCCACAGTATGTTGTTCCCAGCCGGCACTACTTCTCCAAGAGAGCCGTGCCTTCCCTGCACAACCAAGTATCCCATAAAATCAAGTGTGCACTGCGCAACGCCATCTGTAGCAAGGTCCACCTAACCACAGATACGTGGACCAGTAAGCACGGCCAGGGACGCTATATCTCCCTAACTGCACACTGGGTAAATGTAGTGGCAGCTGGGCCCCAGGCGGAGAGCTGTTTGGCGCACGTCCTTCCGCCGCCAAGGATCGCAGGGCAACATTCTTTGCCTCCTGTTGCCACCTCCTCCTTCTCGGCTTCCTCCTCCTCTTCTTCCACCTGCTCATCCAGTCAGCCACACACCTTCACCACCAACTTCAGCACAGCCCGGGGTAAACGTCAGCAGGCCATTCTGAAACTCATATGTTTGGGGGACAGGCCCCACACCGCACAGGAGTTGTGGCGGGGTATTGAACAACAGACCGACGAGTGGTTGCTGCCGGTGAGCCTCAAGCCCGGCCTGGTGGTGTGTGATAATGGGCGAAATCTCGTTGCAGCTCTGGGACTAGCCAATTTGACGCACATCCCTTGCTTGGCGCATGTGCTGAATTTGGTGGTGCAGAAGTTCATTCACAACTACCCCGACATGTCAGAGCTGCTGCATAAAGTGCGGGCCGTCTGTTCGCGCTTCCGGCGTTCACATCCTGCTGCTGCTCGCCTGTCTGCGCTACAGCGTAACTTCGGCCTTCCCGCTCACCGCCTCATATGCGACGTGCCCACCAGGTGGAACTCCACCTTGCACATGCTGGACAGACTGTGCGAGCAGCAGCAGGCCATAGTGGAGTTTCAGCTGCAGCACGCACGGGTCAGTCGCACTACAGAACAGCACCACTTCACCACCAATGACTGGGCCTCCATGCGAGACCTGTGTGCCCTGTTGCGCTGTTTCGAGTACTCCACCAACATGGCCAGTGGCGATGACACCGTTATCAGCGTTACAATACCACTTCTATGTCTCCTTGAGAAAACACTTAGGGCGATGATGGAAGAGGAGGTGGCCCAGGAGGAGGAAGAGGGGTCATTTTTAGCACTTTCAGGCCAGTCTCTTCGAAGTGACTCAGAGGGAGGTTTTTGGCAACAGCAGAGGCCAGGTACAAATGTGGCCAGCCAGGGCCCACTACTGGAGGACGAGGAGGACGAGGATGAGGAGGAGGTGGAGGAGGATGAGGATGAAGCATGGTCACAGCGGGGTGGCACCCAACGCAGCTCGGGTCCATCACTGGTGCGTGGCTGGGGGGAAAGGCAGGACGATGACGATACGCCTCCCACAGAGGACAGCTTGTCCTTACCCCTGGGCAGCCTGGCACACATGAGCGACTACATGCTGCAGTGCCTGCGCAACGACAGCAGAGTTGCCCACATTTTAACCTGTGCGGACTACTGGGTTGCCACCCTGCTGGATCCACGCTACAAAGACAATGTGCCCACCTTACTTCCTGCACTGGAGCGTGATAGGAAGATGCGCGAGTACAAGCGCACGTTGGTAGACGCGCTACTGAGAGCATTCCCAAATGTCACAGGGGAACAAGTGGAAGCCCAAGGCCAAGGCAGAGGAGGAGCAAGAGGTCGCCAAGGCAGCTGTGTCACGGCCAGCTCCTCTGAGGGCAGGGTTAGCATGGCAGAGATGTGGAAAACTTTTGTCAACACGCCACAGCTAACTGCACCACCACCTGATACGCAACGTGTTAGCAGGAGGCAACATTTCACTAACATGGTGGAACAGTACGTGTGCACACCCCTCCACGTACTGACTGATGGTTCGGCCCCATTCAACTTCTGGGTCTCTAAATTGTCCACGTGGCCAGAGCTAGCCTTTTATGCCTTGGAGGTGCTGGCCTGCCCGGCAGCCAGCGTTTTGTCTGAACGTGTATTCAGCACGGCAGGGGGCGTCATTACAGACAAACGCAGCCGCCTGTCTACAGCCAATGTGGACAAGCTGACGTTCATAAAAATGAACCAGGCATGGATCCCACAGGACCTGTCCGTTCCTTGTCCAGATTAGACATTAACTACCTCCCCATAACCATATATTATTGGACTCCAGGGCACTTCCTCATTCAATCCTATTTTTATTTTCATTTTACCATTATATTGCGAGGCTACCCAAAGTTGAATGAACCTCTCCTCTGCCTGTGTGCTAGGCCTAAATATATGCCAATGGACTGTTGCAGTGGTGGCTGACATGAAGCCTGATTCTCTGCTATGACATGCAGACTAATTCTCTGCTGACATGAAGCCAGATTGTCTGTTACGGGACCTCTCTCCTCTGCCTGGGTGCTGGGCCTAAATTTATGACAATGGACTGTTGCAGTGGTGGCTGACGTGAAGCCTGATTCTCTGCTATGACATGCAGACTGATTCTCTGCTGACATGAAGCCAGATTGTCTGTTACGGGACCTCTCTGCTCTGCCTGTGTGCTAGGCCTAAATATATGCCAATGGACTGTTGCAGTGGTGGCTGACGTGAAGCCTCATTCTCTGCTATGACATGCAGACTGATTCTCTGCTGACATGAAGCCAGATCGTCTGTTACGGGACCTCTCTGCTCTGCCTGTGTGCTAGGCCTAAATATATGCCAATGGACTGTTGCAGTGGTGGGTGACGTGAAGCCTCATTCTCTGCTATGACATGCAGACTGATTCTCTGCTGTCATGAAGCCAGATTGTCTGTTACGGGACCTCTCTGCTCTGCCTGTGTGCTAGGCCTAAATATATGCCAATGGACTGTTGCAGTGGTGGGTGACGTGAAGCCTCATTCTCTGCTATGACATGCAGACTGATTCTCTGCTGACATGAAGCCAGATTGTCTGTTACGGGACCTCTCTCCTCTGCCTGTGTGCTAGGCCTAAATATATGCCAATGGACTGTTGCAGTGGTGGCTGACGTGAAGCCTCATTCTCTGCTATGACATGCAGACTGATTCTCTGCTGACATGAAGCCAGATCGTCTGTTACGGGACCTCTCTGCTCTGCCTGTGTGCTAGGCCTAAATATATGCCAATGGACTGTTGCAGTGGTGGTGACGTGAAGCCTCATTCTCTGCTATGACATGCAGACTGATTCTCTGCTGACATGAAGCCAGATTGTCTGTTACGGGACCTCTCTGCTCTGCCTGTGTGCTAGGCCTAAATATATGCCAATGGACTGTTGCAGTGGTGGGTGACGTGAAGCCTCATTCTCTGCTATGACATGCAGACTGATTCTCTGCTGACATGAAGCCAGATTCTCTGTTACGGGACCTCTCTCCTCTGCCTGTGTGTGCTTGGCCTAAATATATGCCAATGGACTGTTGCAGTGGTGGCTGACGTGAAGCCTCATTCTCTGCTATGACATGCAGACTGATTCTCTGCTGACATGAAGCCAGATTCTCTGTTACGGGACCTCTCTCCTCTGCCTGTGTGTGTGCTGGGCCTAAATATATGCCAATGGACTGTTGCAGTGGTGGCTGACGTGAAGCCTCATTCTCTGCTATGACATGCAGACTGATTCTCTGCTGACATGAAGCCAGATTCTCTGTTACGGGACCTCTCTCCTCTGCCTGTGTGTGTGCTGGGCCTAAATATATGCCAATGGACTGTTGCAGTGGTGGCTGACGTGAAGCCTCATTCTCTGCTATGACATGCAGACTGATTCTCTGCTGACATGAAGCCAGATTCTCTGTTACGGGACCTCTCTCCTCTGCCTGTGTGTGTGCTGGGCCTAAATATATGCCAATGGACTGTTGCAGTGGTGGCTGACGTGAAGCCTCATTCTCTGCTATGACATGCAGACTGATTCTCTGCTGACATGAAGCCAGATTCTCTGTTACGGGACCTCTCTCCTCTGCCTGTGTGTGCTGGGCCTAAATATATGCCAATGGACTGTTGCAGTGGTGGCTGACGTGAAGCCTCATTCTCTGCTATGACATGCAGACTGATTCTCTGCTGACATGAAGCCAGATTCTCTGTTACGGGACCTCTCTCCTCTGCCTGTGTGTGTGCTGGGCCTAAATATATGCCAATGGACTGTTGCAGTGGTGGCTGACGTGAAGCCTCATTCTCTGCTATGACATGCAGACTGATTCTCTGCTGACATGAAGCCAGATTCTCTGTTACGGGACCTCTCTCCTCTGCCTGTGTGTGTGCTGGGCCTAAATATATGCCAATGGACTGTTGCAGTGGTGGCTGACGTGAAGCCTCATTCTCTGCTATGACATGCAGACTGATTCTCTGCTGACATGAAGCCAGATTCTCTGTTACGGGACCTCTCTCCTCTGCCTGGTGTGCTGGGCCTAAATATATGCCAATGGACTGTTGCAGTGGTGGCTGACGTGAAGCCTCATTCTCTGCTATGACATGCAGACTAATTCTCTGCTGACATGAAGACAGATTCTCTGTTACGGGACCTCCCTCCTCTGCCTGGGTGCTGGGCCTAAATATATGCCAATGGACTGTTGCAGTGGTGGCTGACGTGAAGCCTCATTCTCTGCTATGACATGCAGACTAATTCTCTGCTGACATGAAGACAGATTCTCTGTTACGGGACCTCTCTCCTCTGCCTGGGTGCCGGGGCCTAAATATCTGAGAATGGACTGTTCCAGTGGTGGGTGACGGGAAGCCAGATTCTCTGCTATGGAACCTCTCTCCAATTGATTTTGGTTAATTTTTATTTATTTAATTTTTATTTTAATTCATTTCCCTATCCACATTTGTTTGCAGGGGATTTACCTACATGTTGCTGCCTTTTGCAGCCCTCTAGCTCTTTCCTGGGCTGTTTTACAGCCTTTTTAGTGCCGAAAAGTTCGGGTCCCCATTGACTTCAATGGGGTTCGGGTTCGGGACGAAGTTCGGATCGGGTTCGGATCCCGAACCCGAACATTTCCGGGATGTTCGGCCGAACTTCTCGAACCCGAACATCCAGGTGTTCGCTCAACTCTACTCAGCACAAGTTCTTTATTCACAACCATACATGTCAGTACTTTTCTGTAATATCCTTCATGATCCTGGGGCTGGTTCTGAATGAGTAATAGAAGGTTAGGAAGCAGATTCTCCTCTAATTTCTGTGTACAGCGGATGGCAGTCTCCACCCACTAAACTCGATATTCAGCGTGCAAAAGGGAAAACTGCTAAAAACTGCCAGATACAAGTCATATAGTGGCCAGAAATTGTGTTTTTCCTTTTGTAGACACACGGTACTTTTGATTAATGCAGAGTTTGTTGAATAGTTAGTTACACTTTAAGGCCCTTTTACATGGTCTGTGAATCAAGGCACTTATCAGGAATGAGCATGCATATGAATGCACCTGATAAACAAGCAAAAACGCTCACTCATCAGTAATGACATCTTTAACCCTTTCAGCCCCATTTAGTTTTGCATTTACGTTTTTCACTCCCTGACTTTCTGGGGCCATAACTTTTTATTTTCCATTTACATAGCAGTATGTGGGTATGTTTTTTGTGCTTTCACCCCCAACTGGTTACCACCCCTCTATACCCTTACTGTAGACTGCTAGCAGTTCATTAATAATAATAACTTCTAGTAGAAATAATAAAAGAATGGCACAGCATAGAGTAATAAAAACAGATGCTCCAGAATTGTTATTACATGGGGAATGCATGGAGATATTAAAACAGACATGTCAGGAGTGGGGACAGGTGATCTTTAAAGTTTTACATAAAGCCATTGTCTGAGATAATTAAAAACCTTGGACAGCCTCTACAATAGCTTAAAAAACACCATATACTCCCCCCTTATTCCAGCACCATACTTTGCCACTGATTGCTTACAAACAGCAGCTATGACATGCACATGACTGCTGCAGCCAATCACTATCCTCAGCAGGCTACAGCTGAGGAAATAAATTAGCTGCAGCAGTCAGGTGCCACATCCCTGCACATACCTGTGTCTTTTCTTTAGGTGTGCGTTAAAGGGGATGCCTCTCTTCAGCAAATAGCATTTATTATGCAGAGGAAGTTAATGCAAACCAGTTACTAATATATGACTATTATCCATATTGCTTCCTTTTCTGATTGAATTCATTTTTCCATCACATTATACATTGCTCGTTTCCATGGTTACGACCACCTTGCAATCCAGCAGTGCTGGCCGTCCTTCCACACTATAGGAAAAAGCACCAGCCTATGTGAGCTCCCACTGTGCCGGCCACTAGAGGGGCCATCACTTTTTTCTATAGTGTACAAGCATGACCACCACTGATGAATTGCAGGGTGGTCATAACTGTGAAATCGAGCAGTGTATAATGATATGAAAAAATGAATCCAGCCAGCAAAGGAGGCAATATGGACAATCACAATACATTAGTAAGTGCCTTCTATTAACTTCCTCTACATAATAAATTATATTTGCTGAAGTGAGACAACCCCTTTAATGGGAATCTGTCACCCTGATTTTAGACTATTATATACAGTAAAATATGAGTAGCACTGCAGATAAGGAGTCCAGATCACATTTTTTCCAATTGCCTCAGTTTCCCCTGCTGTCTGCGCTCAAAGCTGCACTGATATACACAGTCTGAATTACTGAGCTTTTCTAACACAACGGAGAGGAATTATGTGTGTATGCACGAGAGTTCTGGTAACGTATTTCAATGCAGCTCTGAGCGCTGACAGCAGGGTAACAGGGGGCAGTAGGAAAATTCTAAATTGTGGTCCAGACTCCATATCTGCAGTGCTACCCATGTGATACTGTAAATAATGGTTCAAAATCGGGGTGACAGATTCCCTTATAACAATATCATAATAGCAAAGACAGGTGCAGTCTGCGGTCTTACTAAGCCCTCAAACTGATGATAAAATTGAGAGATTAGCCAACATGTCCTACTAGGAGGACATGTCTGAGCCCGAGCGTAAAGGTCCGACTCACAGACACCTCCCCAGTTACCTCCAGCATGAAACCATGCTAGCAATAGGAGGAGGGAGGAGTCTGCGAGTCCCACTAAAGACTGGCTGATATGGCCCAGGACTCACAGGTGCCCCTAAATCTAGCCAGTGGATGGAAAACAGGCTCATTTAAATTAGAGTTTTTACACCTCCAGGTATCTCTATATGCAAACAAATGAAAAAAAATTGTGTGGTGTTAAACAGGCAGGAAGTGCTCAAACCCACATGCAGTTGTGCATATATATCCAGGGGAGCAAATCCTGCACTTGTGGCCGGTTGCTAATGGCGATCCCCAGCAAAAATGCATACAGTGAAGGATGCCTGCGGCGGACCAGAAGTACCCACTAGACATCCTACACAAGATAGCAATTATGTGGATGTGATAATCAATGTAACAATATAATAATAGCAAAGACAGGTGCACTCTGCAGACTTACTAAGCCCTCAAACTGATGATAAAATTGAGAGATTAGCCAACATGTCCTACTAGGAGGACCTCGCCTGAGCCCTCGTCAGACATCATCCACAACTCCATCCACCGTCAGGCAAAACTCCCTCCTACCTCAGACTTTAGACAAAACTCTGTCCTCCCTCATCCAAAACTCCATCAGACCTCAGACAAAACTCCGTCCTCCCTCATCCAAAACTCCATCAGACCTCAGACATCAGACAAAACTCCGTCCTCCGTCAGGCAAAACTCCATCAGGCCTCAGACATCAGACAAAACTCCGTCCTCCGTCAGGCAAAACTCCATCAGACCTCAGACATCAGACAAAACTCCGTCCTCCATCAGGCAAAACTCCATCAGACCTCAGACATCAGACAAAACTCCGTCCTCCGTCAGGCAAAACTCCATCAGACCTCAGACATGAGACAAAACTCCGTCCTCCGTCAGGCAAAACTCCATCAGACCTCAGACATCAGACAAAACTCCATCCTCCATCAGGCAAAACTCCATCAGACCTCAGACATGAGACAAAACTCCGTCCTCCGTCAGGCAAAACTCCATCAGACCTCAGACATCAGACAAAACTCCGTCCTCCATCAGGCAAAACTCCATCAGACCTCAGACATCAGCCAAAACTCCATCAGACCTCAGACATCAGACAAAACTCCATCAGACCTCAGACATCAGACAAAACTCCGTCCTCCGTCACCCAAAACTCCATCAGACCTCAGACATCAGACAAAACTCCGTCCTCCATTAGGCAAAACTCCATCAGACCTCAGACATCAGACAAAACTCCGTCCTCCGTCAGGCAAAACTCCATCAGGCCTCAGACATCAGACAAAACTCCGTCCTCCGTCAGGCAAAACTCCATCAGACATCAGACAAAACTCCGTCCTCCCTCACCCAAAACTCCATCAGACCTCAGACATCAGGCAAAACTCCGTCCTCCGTCAGGCAAAACTCCGTCCTCCGTCAGGCAAAACTCCATCAGACCTCAGACATCAGCTAAAACTCTGTCCTCCCTCAGACATCAGCCAAAACTCCGTCCTCCCTAACTCAAAATACGCCCTACTACACACACTCTTCACCTGACGGAGCTGCTAGCTGCTGGAGAGGCAAAGGACCTGTGATGACGTCATGACCATGTGACGAGTCACGTGTGTGGGAGGGGTCAGATGTGCACAGCAGCTGGTAGAGTGTACAGAACAGTAGCCATCAAATAGAGCTCTGTACTAGAGATGTGTGTGTAACCTGCATGTAGCAGAGCTGTGTACAGTGTTACAGAGATGTATGTGTAACCTGCATGTAGCAGAGCTGTGTACTGTGTTACAGAGATGTATGTGTAACCTGCAGGTAGCAGAGCTGTGTACTGTGTAGCAGATCTGTATGTGTAACCTGCAGGTAGCAGAGCTGTGTACTGTGTAGTAGATCTGTATGTGTAACCTGCATGTAGCAGAGCTGTGTACTGTGTTACAGAGATGTATGTGTAACCTGCAGGTAGCAGAGCTGTGTACTGTGTAGCAGATCTGTATGTGTAACCTGCAGGTAGCAGAGCTGTGTACTGTGTAGCAGATCTGTATGTGTAACCTGCATGTAGCAGAGCTGTGTACTGTGTAGCAGAGCTGTATGTGTAACCTGCATGTAGCAGAGCTGTGTACTGTGTAGCAGTGCTGTATGTGTAACCTGCATGTAGCAGTGCTGTGTACTGTGTAGCAGAGCTGTATGTGTAACCTGAATGTAGCAGAGCTGTGTACTGTGTAGCAGAGCTGTATGTGTAACCTGCATGTAGCAGAGCTGTGTAGCGGAGCTGTATGTGTAACCTGCATGTAGCAGAGCTGTGTACTGTGTTACAGGGATGTATGTGCAACCTGCAGGTAGCAGAGCTGTGTACTGTGTATATAGAGCAGTTTGTCTAACCGCATGTAGCAGAGCTGTGTACTGTGTTACAGAGATGTGTGTGTAATCTGGGAACTATAAAAAAGTGTAAAAAAAAACCATAAATATTCAGATCACCCCCCTTTTCCCAAAATTAAAATAAAAGACACATCATGGGTTTCGCAATGTGTAAAAACGCCCATTGTATAAAAATTAATTCCCCATACGGCAAACAGCAAAACAGAAAAACAAAAGAGTCCAAATGTCCGATTCGCCGTTTTTGGTCACTTCATTTGCTACAAAAATGTAAATAAAAAGTGATCAAAAAGTCTTAAACACCCCAGAATGGTATCAATAAAAAGTTTAGATTGCCCCGCAAAAAATGAGCCCCCACCCAGCTCCGTACACATAATTACAAAAAAGTTATAGGGCTCAAAATATGGCGACAAAAAAAAAATCGGATATTTTTATTTTTTTATCACTATTAAAACGCAAGAAAAACTATACATATAAGGTATTGCCGGATTCTATCTGACCTGTAGAATAAAAGTAACCAGTCAGTTTTATCGCACATCGAATGTCGTAAATAAAAATCACGTAAAACTGTGGTGGAATTGCTTTTTTTTTCAACAGGAAGAATGGGCAGTTTTACCATCTGAGAAAATAAAGACCCTCATCCATAACTACCACAAAAGACTTCAAGCTGTCATTGATGTTAAAGGGGGCAATACATGGTATTAATAACTGGGGCGTGTAAACTTCTGATCAGGGTCATTTGGGGAGTTTGTGTTGTGATTATGATTTATAAAGAGTAAACACCGTTGTTTGACATAAATGGCTTCAGCCGACCACTAACCATGAGAGAGAGAAAAGTGTCTGTGGTATCAATCATATTCTTTGAACAATGGTTAAAGGGGTATTCTCATCTTAATGATCACTGTTAAATCTGTTAATGATTTGACAGTGATAATTTTTCTAAATACATTTTATTACCCAATTCCCATCCTTTTTTAGAAAATAAGTCCCCTCTTACCTGATGTTGTCTTTGGTCTCCCCTGGTCACGGCCACCTCTCCTGTCGAATCCAGCCGGGCCACGCTTGCGCAGAAGACGGAAAATTCTCTCCCGGCTGGGCCGCGCAATGTCCTGAACGCGCATGCCGCCGCGCATGCGCCATGATGACTTCTTCCTGGCCAGTATAGTACAGAGCCGCGAATGCGCACGCCGACTCTGTACTATACAGGCCAGGAATAAGTCACCATGGCACATGCGCAGCGCCGTGCGCGTTCAGGACATTGCGCGGCCCGGCTGGGAGAGAATCTTCAGTCTTCTGCGCAAGCGCGGCCCGGCCGGGAGAAGAATACAGGAAGTGAACGTCACGCTCAAGGAAGGTAAGTATGAAAAAGGGAAGATGAGAATACCCCTTTAAGAAATCATAAATTCTGCAAGGGTATGTAAACTTATCAGCACAACTGTAAGTAGCTGTGTGATCTAAATCTGTGGAATATGGGAAGCATAAGAGGATGTGCACCTTAAATCCCATCTTTGTAAGGCCTCTTGCACATGGTCGCTGTGTGCCTGTGGTCGTATTGTGGACCACATACGGCGGTTCCGCAATACACAGGGCACCAGCCGTGTGCATCCCGCATCCGTGATGTCGACCCATTCACTTGAACGGAACAGAAACACGGATCGGATCCCCACAGAAGCACTACAGAGTGCTTCCGTGGTGTTTCTGGCCATGCCTCCGCACAGCAAAAAAGTAGAACATATTCACGGACCCATTCAAGTTGAATGGGTCTGGATCTGTCCCGGCCGCTGCACGCACGTTGCCCGTGCATTGGGGACTGCAAATTGCTGTCCCCAATGCACGGAATGGACCAACAACGTTCATGTGCAAGAGGCCTAACACTTGTGATCTGTGTGAAGCGGCATAAATGCATTCATGTTGCATGTATTTATTAATTAGGGTTACCAATTCTGAGTAACTCGGAGTGACAGGAGATTTACAGAATCAGATTTTTATTTTTTGTCGCCATATTTTGAGCTCTATAACTTTTTGGGAATTATGTGTACAGAGCTGGATGGGGGCTCATTTTTTGCGGGGCAATCTGAACTTTTCACTGATACAATTCTGGGGTGTTTAAGATTTTTAAACGGCGAATCGGACATTTGGACTCTTTTTTTTTTTTCCTGTTTTGCCGTTTGCCGTATGGGGAATATATTTTTATACAATGGGTGTTTTTACACATTGCGACACCCATGATGTGTATTTTTTTAGTTCTTTTATTTTCATTTTGGGAAAAGGGGGGGTGATCTGAATTTTTATGTTTTATTTTACACTTTTTTATAGTTCCCAGGTTACACACACATCTCTGTTACACAGTAAAAAGCTCTGCTACATGCGGTTACACACACATCTCTGTAACACAGTACACAGCACTGCTACATGCAGGTTACACATACAGCTCTGCTACACAGTACACAGCTCTGCTACATGCAGGTTACACATACAGCACTGCTACACAGTACACAGCTCTGCTACATGCAGGTTACACATACAGCTCTGCTACACAGTACACAGCTCTGCTACATGCAGGTTACACATACAGATCTGCTACACAGTACACAGCTCTGCTACCTGCAGGTTACACATACATCTCTGTAACACAGTACACAGCTCTGCTACATGCAGGTTACACATACAGATCTACTACACAGTACACAGCTCTGCTACCTGCAGGTTACACATACAGATCTGCTACACAGTACACAGCTCTGCTACCTGCAGGTTACACATACAGATCTGCTACCTGCAGGTTACACATACATCTCTGTAACACAGTACACAGCTCTGCTACATGCAGGTTACACATACATCTCTGTAACACAGTACACAGCTCTGCTACATGCAGGTTACACATACAGATCTACTACACAGTACACAGCTCTGCTACCTGCAGGTTACACATACAGATCTGCTACACAGTACACAGCTCTGCTACCTGCAGGTTACACATACAGATCTGCTACCTGCAGGTTACACATACATCTCTGTAACACAGTACACAGCTCTGCTACATGCAGGTTACACATACATATCTACTACACAGTACACAGCTCTGCTACATGCAGGTTACACATACAGATCTACTACACAGTACACAGCTCTGCTACCTGCAGGTTACACATACAGATCTGCTACACAGTACACAGCTCTGCTACCTGCAGGTTACACATACAGATCTGCTACCTGCAGGTTACACATACATCTCTGTAACACAGTACACAGCTCTGCTACATGCAGGTTACACATACAGATCTACTACACAGTACACAGCTCTGCTACCTGCAGGTTACACATACAGATCTACTACACAGTACACAGCTCTGCTACCTGCAGGTTACGCATACAGATCTGCTACACAGTACACAGCTCTGCTACCTGCAGGTTACACATACAGATTTGCTACCTGCAGGTTACACATACATCTCTGTAACACAGTACACAGCTCTGCTACATGCAGGTTACACACACATCTCTAGTACAGAGCTCTATTTGATGGCTACTGTTCTGTACACTCTACCAGCTGCTGTGCACATCTGACCCCTCCCACACACGTGACTCGTCACATGGTCATGACGTCATCACAGGTCCTTTGCCTCTCCAGCAGCTAGCAGCTCCGTCAGGTGAAGAGTGTGTGTAGTAGGGCGTATTTTGAGTTAGGGAGGACGGAGTTTTGGCTGATGTCTGAGGGAGGACAGAGTTTTAGCTGATGTCTGAGGTCTGATGGAGTTTTGCCTGACGGAGGACGGAGTTTTGTCTGATGTCTGAGGTCTGATGGAGTTTTGCCTGACGGAGGACGGAGTTTTGTCTGATGTCTGAGGTCTGATGGAGTTTTGCCTGACGGAGGACGGAGTTTTGTCTGATGTCTGAGGTCTGATGGAGTTTTGCCTGATGGAGGACGGAGTTTTGTCTGATGTCTGAGGTCTGATGGAGTTTTGCCTGATGGAGGACGGAGTTTTGTCTGATGTCTGAGGTCTGATGGAGTTTTGCCTGACGGAGGACGGAGTTTTGTCTGATGTCTGATGGAGGACGGAGCTTTGTCTGAGGTCTGATGGAGTTTCGGATGAGGGAGGACAGAGTTTTGTCTAAAGTCTGAGGTAGGAGGGAGTTTTGCCTGACGGAGGATGGAGTTGTGGATGATGTCTGACGATGTCCTAATATGTATGCCGTACTCAGGGCTCTGGCTGGGCCACTCAAGGACATTCACAGAGATGTCCCTAAGCCACTCCTTGCTGTTTTGGTTGTGTGCTTAGGTTCATTGTTTTTTTGGAAGTTGAACCACCAGCCTACTCTGGATCAGTTTTTCACTTACAACATCTCTGTACTTTGCTCCATTCAGCTTTCCCTCAACTCTGACAAGTCTCTCTGTCCCAGCCACTGAAAAATACCTTCCAAAGCATAATGCTGTCACCACAATGCTTTACTGTAGGGATGTTATTGGGCAGGTGATGAGCAGTGCCTAGTTTCCTCCAGACATGACACTTAGAATTGAGACTAAAAAGTTCAATCTTGGTTTCATCAGACCAGAAAAACTTTTTCTCACAGTCTGAGAATTCTTACACTTATCAACATTAAATTTTAGTTGCCAGATTTTTGACCATTCCTCTAGTTTTACTAAGTCCTTTTCCATTTGGTGCATCCCTCCAGGAACATCAACCCTGTTACAAATCTTTGTGTCATCAGCAAAAAGACATACCTTAACATTGAGGCCTTCTGCAATTTCGCTGATAAAGATATTAAACAATATGGGTACCAGAACAGATCCCTGAGGTACCCCACTAGTAACAAGACCTTGGTCTGAATATACTCCATTGACTACAACCCTCTGTTGCCTGTCCCTCAGCCACTGCCTAATCCATTCAACAATATGGGAGTCCAAGCCCAAAGACTGCACTTTATTGATAAGCCTTCTATGTGGGACAGTATCAAAAGCCTTACTTAAGTCTAGATAAGCGATGTCTACTGCACCTCCTCCATCTATTATTTTAGCCACCCAATCAAAAAAATCAATAAGATTAGTTTGACATGATCTCCCTGAAGTAAACCCATGCTGTTTTTCATCTTTCAATCCATGGGATTTTAGATGTTCCACAATCCTCTCCTTAAGTATGGTTTCCATTAATTTCCCCACTATTGATGTCAGGCTTACTGACCTATAGTTGCCCGATTCCTCCCTACTACCTTTCTTGTGAATGGGCACAACATTTGCTAATTTCCAATCTTCTGGGACGACTCCTGTTGCCAGTGATTGGTTAAATAAATCTGTTAATGATTTTGCTAGTTCACGGCTGAGCTCTTTTAATAGCTTTGGGTGTATCCCATCAGGCCCCTGTGACTTATTTGTATTAATTTTAGACAGCTGACTTAGAACCTCTTCCTCTGTAAAGACACATGCATCAAAAGATTTATTTAATCTTCTTTCCTAACTGAAGTCCTTCTCCCTCATTTTCCTTTGTAAAAACTGAACAGAAGTATTCATTGAGGCAGTCAGCTAGTTCTGTATCTTCTTCCATATACCTTCCTTCTTTTGTTTTTAATTTGGTAATTCCTTGTTTTAGTTTCCATTTTTCATTTATGTATCTGAAGAAGGCCTTATCGCCTTTTTTCCCTGACTGAGCTAATTTCTCTTCTGCCTGTGCTTTAGAAGCTCTTATAACTTGTTTGGCCTCTCTCTGCCTAATCTTATAAATTTGTCTGTCATCCTCGTTTTTTTTTTTTTTATAATTCCTAAATGCTATCTTTTTGTTTTTAATGATTTTGGCCACTTCTGCTGAGTACCACTGTGGTCTCTTTTTTTTTTTTTTTGCTTTTACTGACAAGCCTAATGCAAGTTTCTGTTGCCTTCAATAGTGCCACTTTTAAGTAGTCCCATTTCTCCTGGACTCCAATGAAACTGTTCCAGTCTGATAGGGACTCGTATACCACTAATCTAATTTTAGAAAAATCTGTTTTTCTAAAATCTAAAACTTTTGTTTTTGTGTGGTGTGACTCAGTCACTGTACTTATAGTAAACCACACTGACTGGTGATCACTAGATTCCAAGCTTTCCCCTACAGTAATATCAGATACCAAATTCCTATTTGTGAATACTAAATCTAAAATGGCCTCCTTCCGGGTTGGCTCCTCCACTACTTGCTGTAGAGATAATCCCAGTAGGGAATTTAGAATATCTGTACTCCTGGCAGAACTAGCTATTTTGGTTTTCCAGTTTACATCTGGAAGATTGAAGTCTCCCATAATGATAACTTCCCCCTTCAATGTCATTTTAGCTATTTCCTCAACTAGTAGATCATCTAATTCTTTGACTTGGCTAGGTGGTCTATATAACACACCTACATGAGTTACCTTATGATTATCAAGCTGCAAGGTCAGCTCTTGGTAAAGCAGTCTTGGAAAAGCCACTGTGCTCTTGGGAAATTTTAGTGCAACAGAAATTTGTTTTAACCTTTCTCCAGATCTGTGCCTTAACACAATCCTGTCTCTATAGGTTTGGTTTTTGCCCTGATATTAATTGTCAGCTGTGAGACCTTATATAGAAGGGGTTTGTTTTTCCAAATAGCTAGCCCTATAAAGGCTCGATTGGCAATAAATCTGTTGACCAGGCAGGCCAAGAAAATGTTGCAATCTGGCAGAGACATTCCTAGGAGTGTGTTGGCTAGCATTATCCAGCGGAAAAATGCCAGTTAGAAGCCCTGCCATGAGAGGCAACACATATGGCCCTGCATATATTGCTAAGCTGTTAGTATCTCTCGTACCACTACTAGAAGTGACCAACTGTCGTATGCATTGGCTCCCTAGATCACCACAACAGTATTTGGGGCAGTGTGTTGCTCCACAGCAAAAGCAGAATTAAGTGCTCAACAAAATGCCTCCATACTGGAACCTGACCATTGTCAGATCTCAAACAGAACCTGAATTTGTTGGTAAAGACAATATGGTTCCAGTCCATACCAGTTCAGGATTCTTAGTGGCAGGACAGTTAATGGGCGCTGTAACACCAAATTTGCTTCTGCTAAGTGGCTGAAATGGTCCAAGTACATAAAGCGGTGTAAAATGAAGGTGCCATCAATTCCTGGATGGTGGACAACATAATGGCGGAAGCTTCTCATGATTGTCTGCTGGTCAAAAATTCCTCTCTACTGGTGGTCTGTCTGGGCCATCTGGACCCAGTTTGTGTGTCCTCACGTAATAACTGCTCCTACCACCTCCTACCAGCTAGGTCAAAATGGCCTAGATGATAGGCAGTTCATCAAAATGAGCATCCTGCTTGACTTAGTCCAATGATGCGCCCCCTCTCAAAGTCTGTCAGCTGAGCAAAATATATGAGTGTGTCATAGACACATGTCTAGAGGAAATCGATCTCTCATCAAAAGGTACACTATCCAAAAGTAGCCCCTGCAAGCTTTTTATAGAGCAGCGGGGGAATAACTTTTACACCTTCTTGTGGTAAGACCTAGTGTCTAATGAGACCACAACTGTAATAATTTACATATCTGCCTGAGACATCTGAGACATAATTGCATGCCGAGTTTTGCAGCAGTCTGACATGTCTAGGTCCATTATTTTTTTGTCAATGAGTATACATGTGTATATATATATATATATATATATATATATATACACACACACACACACACTCACCTAAAGAATTATTAGGAACACCATACTAATACGGTGTTTGCCTTCAGAACTGCCTTAATTCTACGTGGCATTGATTCAACAAGGTGCTGATAGCATTCTTTAGAAATGTTGGCCCATATTGATAGGATAGCATCTTGCAGTTGATGGAGATTTGAGGGATGCACATCCAGGGCACGAAGCTCCCGTTCCACCACATCCCAAAGATGCTCTATTGGGTTGAGATCTGGTGACTGTGAGGGCCATTTTAGTACAGTGAACTCATTGTCATGTTCAAGAAACCAATTTGAAATGATTCAAGCTTTGTGACATGGTGCGTTATCCTGCTGGAAGTAGCCATCAGAGGATGGGTACATGGTGGTCATGAAGGGATGGACATGGTCAGAAACAATGCTCAGGTAGCCCGTGGCATTTAAACGATGGCCAATTGGCACTAAGGGGCTTAAAGTGTACCCAGAAAACATCCCCCACACCATTACACCACCAGCCTGCACAGTGGTAACAAGGCATGATGGATACATGTTCTCATTCTGTTTACGCCAAATTCGGACTCTACCATTTGAATGTCTCAACAGAAATCAAGACTCATCAGACCAGGCAACATTTTTCCAGTCTTCAACAGTCCAATTTAGGTGATCTCGTGCAAATTGTAGCCTCTTTTTCCTATTTGTAGTGGAGATGAGTGGTACCCGGTGGGGTCTTCTGCTGTTGTAGCCCATCCGCCTCACGGCTGTGCGTGTTGTGGCTTCACAAATGCTTTGCTGCATACCTCAGTTGTAACGAATGGTTATTTCAGTCAACGTTGCTCTTCTATCAGCTTGAATCAGTCGGCCCATTCTCCTCTGACCTCTAGCATCAACAAGGCATTTTCGCCCACAGGACTGCCGCATACTGGATGTTTTTCCCTTTTCACACCATTCTTTGTAAACCCTAGAAATGGTTGTGCGTGAAAATCCCAGTAACTGAGCAGATTGTGAAATACTAAGACCGTCCCGTCTGGCACCAACAACCATGCCACGCTCAAAATTGCTTAAATCACCTTTCTTTCCCATTCTGACATTCAGTTTGGAGTTCAGGAGATTGTCTTGAGCAGGACCACAACCCTACATGCATTGAAGCAACTGCAATGTGATTAGTTGACTAGATAATAGCATTAATGAGAAATAGAACAGGTGTTCCTAATAATTCTTTAGGTGAGTGTATATACATACACAGTAGTACAGTATTGGTTACAGAACACCACAGAATATGGACACTATACTAGGCCCAGATTATTGGAATCTGCAATACAGACACTGTTTTCTGATGTAGTACAGTATTGGTTACAGAACACCACAGAATACGGACACTATATTAGGCCCAGATTATTGGAATTTGCAATACAGACACAGTTTTCGAATGCAGGACAGTATATGTCACAGAACACCACAGATTATGGACACTATATTAGGCCCAGATTATTGGATTCTGCAATACAGACACTGTTTTCTGATGTAGTACACTATTGATTACAGAACACCACAGATTATGGACACTATAATATACCCAGATTATTGGAATCTGCAATACAGACACTGTTTTCTGATGTAGTACCATCCTCTGATGGCTACTTCCAGCAGGATAATGCACCATGTCACAAAGCTCAAATCATTTTGGTTTCTTGAAAATGACAATGAGTTCACTGTACTAAAATGGCCCCCACAGTCACCAGATCTCAACCCAATAGAGCATCTTTGGGATGTGGTGGAGTGGGAGCTTCGTGCCCTGGATGTGCATCCCTCAAATCTCCATCAACTGCAAGATGCTATCCTATCAATATGGGCCAACATTTCTAAAGAATGCTATCAGCACCTTGTTGAATCAATGCCACGTAGAATTAAGGCAGTTCTGAAGGCAAAAGGGGGTCCAACACCGTATTAGTATGGTGTTCCTAATAATTCTTTAGGTGAGTGTATATTAGGCCCAGATTATTGGATTCTGCAATACAGACACTGTTTTCTGATGTAGTACGGTATTGGTTACAGAACACCACAGATTATGGACACTATATTAGACTCAGATTATTTGAATCTGCAATACAGACAGTGTTTTCTGATGTAGTACAGTATTGGTTACAGAACACCACAGAATATGGACACTATATTAGGCCCAGATTATTGGAATTTGCAATACAGACAGTGTTTTCTGATGTAGTACAGTATTGGTTACAGAACTCCACAGATTATGGACACTATATTAGGCCCAGATTATTGGAATCTGCAATACAGACACTGTTTTCTGATGTAGTACAGTATTGATTACAGAACACCACAGATTTTGAACACTATATTAGGCCCAGAATATTGGAATCTGCAATACAGACACTGTTTTCTGATGTAGTACAGTATTGGTTACAGAACACCACAGATTATGGACACTATATGAGGCCCAGATTATTGGAATCTGCAAAACAGACACTGTTTTCTGATGTAGTACAGTATTGGTTACAGAACAGCACAGATTATGGACACTATATGAGGCCCAGATTATTGGATTCTGCAATACAGACACAGTTTACTGATGTAGTACAGTATTGGTTACAGAACACCACAAATTATAGAAACTACACTCACCTAAATAATTATTAGGAACACCTGTTCTATTTCTCATTAATGCGATTATCTAGTCAACCAATCACATGGCAGTTGCTTCAATGCATGTAGGGTTGTGGTCCTGGTTAATACAATCTCCTGAACTCCAAACTGAATGTCAGAATGGGAAAGAAAGGTGATTTAAGCAATTTTGAGTGTGGCATGGTTGTTGGTGCCAGACGGGCCGGTCTGAGTATTTCACAATCTGCTCAGTTACTGGGATTTTCATGCACAACCATTTCTAGGGTTTACAAAGAATGGTGTGAAAAGGGAAAAACATCCAGTATGCGGCAGTCCTGTGGCCGAAAATGCCTTGTTGATGCTAGAGGTCAGAGGAGAATGGGCCGACTGATTCAAGCTGATAGAAGAGCAACGTTGACTGAAATAACCACTCGTTACAACCGAGGTATGCAGCAAAGCATTTGTGAAGCCACAACACACACAACCTTGAGGCAGATGGGCTACAACAGC
Organism: Bufo gargarizans; assembly: GCF_014858855.1. Classification (NCBI taxonomy): domain Eukaryota; kingdom Metazoa; phylum Chordata; class Amphibia; order Anura; family Bufonidae; genus Bufo; species Bufo gargarizans. The sequence continues at coordinate 370,019,070 of NC_058080.1, forward strand.
AGAAGACCCCACCGGGTACCACTCATCTCCACTACAAATAGGAAAAAGAGGCTACAATTTGCACAAGCTCACCAAAATTGGACTGTTGAAGACTGGAAAAATGTTGCCTGGTCTGATGAGTCTCGATTTCTGTTGAGACATTCAAATGGTAGAGTCCGAATTTGGCGTAAACAGAATGAGAACATGTATCCATCATGCCTTGTTACCACTGTGCAGGCTGGTGGTGGTGGTTTAATGGTGTGGGGGATGTTTTCTGGGCACATTTTAGGCCCCCTAGTGCCAATTGGCCATCGATTAAATGTCACGGGCTATCTGAGCATTGTTTTTGACCATGTCCATCCCTTCATGACCACCATGTACCCATCCTCTGATGGCTACTTCCAGCAGGATAATGCACCATGTCACAAAGCTCAAATCATTTTGGTTTCTTGAACATGACAATGAGTTCACTGTACTAAAATGGCCCCCACAGTCACCAGATCTCAACCCAATAGAGCATCTTTGGGATGTGGTGGAGTGGGAGCTTCGTGCCCTGGATGTGCATCCCTCAAATCTCCATCAACTGCAAGATGCTATCCTATCAATATGGGCCAACATTTCTAAAGAATGCTATCAGCACCTTGTTGAATCAATGCCACGTAGAATTAAGGCAGTTCTGAAGGCAAAAGCGGGTCCAACACCGTATTAGTATGGTGTTCCTAATAATTCTTTAGGTGAGTGTATATTAGGCCCAGATTATTGGATTCTGCAATACAGACACTGTTTTCTGATGTAGTACAGTATTGGTTACAGAACACCACAGATTATGGACACTATTATAGGCCCAGATTATTGGAATTTGCAATACAGACACAGTTTTCGGATGCAGGACAATATATGTCACAGAAACCCACAGAATATGGACATTATATTAGGCCCAGATTAGTTAAATTTGCCCTAAAGAAACATTTTTCGGATGGCATACTGTATATGTCACAGAAAACAACACACTATGGACACTAGATTAGGCCCAGATTATTTAAATTTACGCTAAAGAAACAGTTTTCGGTTGGAGTACTGTATATGTCATGGATGTGTATTACATGCACACACTACAGAGACAGTAGATGAGGACTGGCCAATGATTATTTAAATTTACGCTAAAGAAACAGTTTTCCTATTCCAGGTTTCCATAACAACTGATCACAAGTTTTAGCAGTTTGCAGGTCCTTAAATATTCAATCATATGAGATGTGTCAGTCAATATAAGTTCATAATTTAATTTACACAGGTTTTCATAACAACACAGCCATAAATAGACTATACACATGGTCACATGTCCCTTATCAGCCAATAGGTCACAGTTAAAAGGGTGGTCACAGATAAAGGGGTGGTCACTGTTAAGGGGGCGGCCACTGTGGAGATCACTGTTTCAGGGGTGGCCACTGTGGAGGTCACTGCTAAAAGGGTGGCCACTATGAAGGTCACTATTAAAAGGGTGGTAAATGTTAAAGGGGAGGGCACTGGAGGTCACTGTTAAAGGGTTGGTCAATGATAAAGGAACGGACACTATGAAGGTCACTGTTAAAGGGGCAGGTACTGTGGAGGTAACTGTTAAAGGGGCGGGCACTGTATAGGTCACTGTTAAAAGGGCGGGCACTGTGGAGGTCACTGTTAAAGGGTCAGACACTGTGGAGGTCACTGTTAAGGGGGCGGCCACTATGAAGGTCACTGTTGAAGGGGTGATCAATGTTAAAGGGGCAGGCACTGTGGAGGTCACTGTTAAAGGGGCGGGACCGGTGGAGGTCACTGTTAAAGGGTCAGGAACTGCGGAGGTCACTGTTAAAGAGGCGTGCACTGTGGAGGTCACTGTTATAAGAGAGGGCACTGTGAAGGTCACTGTTAAAGGGGTGATTAATGTTAAAGGGGATGGAACTGTGGAGCTCACTGTTAAAGGGGCGGCCACTATGAAGGTCACTGTTAAAGGGGTGATCAATGTTAAAGGGGCAGGTACTGTGGAGGTTATTGTTAAAGTTGCGGACAGTGTGAAGGTCACTGTTAAAGGGGTGGGCCATGTGGAGGTCACTGTTAAAGGGGCAGGAACTGTGGAGGTCACTGTTAAAGGGGCGGGCACTATAAAAAATATGAACAATGTGGAGGTCAATGTTAACCACCTCAGCTCCCCTAGCTTAAACACCCTTAATGACCAGACCACTTTTTGCAATTCTGCACTACACTACTTTCACCGCTTATTGCACGGTCATGCAACTTACCACCCAAATGAATTTTACCTCCTTTTCTTCTCACTAATAGAGCTTTCATTTGGTGGTATTTCATTGCTGCTGATACTTAAACTTTTTTTATTAATCAAAATTTACCGAATTTTTTGCAAAAAAAATGAAATTTTTCACTTTCAGTTGTAATTTTTTTTTTTTTAAAACGACATCTATATATACATTTTTCTCTAAATTAATTGTTTTAGGGACCCTAATGTGTGCGAAGTAGTTTGAAATCAAAATGTGTAAAAAATGCCCTGTGAAATCCTAAAGGTGCTCTTTGGAATGTGGGCCCCTTTGCCCACCTAGGCTGCAAAAAGGTGTCACACATGTGGTATCACCGTACTCAGGAGAAGTTGGGCAATGTGTTTTGGGGTGTCATTTTACATATACCCATGCTGGGTGAGATAAATATCTCTGTCAAATGACAACTTTGTATAAAAAAATTGGAAAAGTAGTCTTTTGCCGAGATATTTCTCTCACCCAGCATGGGTATATGTAAAATGACACCCCAAAACACATTGCCCAACTTCTCCTGAGTACGGCGATATGTTAAAGGGGCGGCCACTATGAAGGTCACTGTTAAAGGGGTGATCAATGTTAAAGGGGCAGGTACTGTGGAGGTTATTGTTAAAGTTGCAAACAGTGTGAAGGTCACTGTTAAAGGGGTGGGCCATGTGGAGGTCAGTGTTAAAGGGGCAGGTACTGTGGAGGTCACTGCTAAATGGGCGGGCACTGTGGAAGTCACTGTTAAAGGGATGGGCACTGTGGATGCTCGCTCATCACTAATAGACAACTGTCTTAATGCATCGTTCTCTGTGGTTACTACTAAAACTGTACCCTTGGTCATTTCCGAATTTTCTGATGTATTTTCTCAGAGTGGTAACCAGGAGTTACCTCTGCATCAGGAGTATGATTGTCCCATCAATCTGATTCCTGGAGCTAAACTGCCCAAATCTCTGTTGTATAATCTTTCGGAACCAGAAAGAAAGGCAATGTGAGAGTATATCACCGAGAGTTTGGCGAAGGGACATATCAGACCAACCAGATTTCCAGTGGCTGTTAGGTTTTTCTTTGTAAAAAAAAAAGGTTGGTACTCTTAGGCAATGTCTGGACCTCCGTGAGCTTAACTGTATTACCGTCCGTGATCCTTACCCCTTCCTTCAATTCCGGATTTGTTTAATCAGATTGTCTGTCCCAAGGTGTTCTCTAAATTGGATCTGAGGGGGGCATATAATTTGGTAAGGATCAAGGAAGATGGCTTTTAATACCCCTGAGTGTCATTTTGAGAATCTGGTCATGCGTTTTGGGTTAACCAATGCTCCAGCAGTGTTTCAACACTTTGTCAATGACATCTTTCATCATCTGGTAGGGAGGTTTGTTGTTGTATATCTGGATGACATACCTATTTATTCTCCAGACAGGTAGACTCATTAGGATCATATGAGACAGGTGTTACAGATCCTAAGGGAGAATAAGTTGTATGTTAAGATGGAAAAGTGTGTATTTCCAGTTCAGGAAGTGCAATTCCTGGGTTACCTGCTCTCATTCTCAGGTTTTCGTATGGATCCCGAGAAATTCCATGCTGTGTTGGACTTAGATCAACCCGAAAATCTGAAAGCGCTTATGCTGTTTTTGGGGTTCACCAACTACTACTGTAAATTAATCTTGAATTATTTACTGTGGATAAACCTTTAACAAACATGACAAGGAAAGGTGCCGATATCGCAGTTTGGTCTGATGCGGCATTAAAAGCCTTTTCTGCAGTGAAGGAATGTTTTGATTCAGCCCCTAATCTGGTACAACCGGACGTGTCACAGCCATTCATTGTAGAGGATGACGCCTCCGAGGTAGGGGTGGGAGCAGTTTTGTCACAGGGTCCTTCACCTAGTAAATGGCGCCCATGTGCTTTTTTCTCCCAAAAAATTCTGGACTGCTAAAAGAAATTATGATGTGGGTAATAGAGAATTGCTGGCCATTAAGTTGGCTTTTGAGGAATGGCATCATTGGTTAGAAGGAGCAATTCCTCCTATTACGGTGATTACTGATCACAAGAATCTGGCTTACCTGGAGTCGGCTAAACCCTGGAAATCGACTGAACCCAAGGCAGGCCAGATGATCGTTGTTTTTCACCAGCTTTAACTTCACTGTCACCTACCACCCTGGGGCTAAGAATGTCAAGGCGGATGCTTTGTCACGCAGATTTCCTGGGGGGGGTGGTGATTCTAAATATCCTAGTCCTATTTTGTCTGAAGAGGTAGTCATATCCGCCCTTGTGATGTATATCCTGATCTTGAGGCAAAGGTATTAGAGGCCCAGGAGGATGCACCGGACTCTTGTCCTCCAGGGAAATTGTTTGTTCCCTCCGAATTACAGTACAGACCAAAAGTTTGGACACACCTTCTCATTCAAAGAGTTTTCTTTATTTTCATGACTATGAAAATTGTAGATTCACACTGAAGGCCTCAAAACTATGAATTAACACATGTGGAATTATATACATAACAAAAAAGTGTGAAACAACTGAAAATATGTCATATTCTAGGTTCTTCAAAGTAGCCACCTTTTGCTTTGATTACTGCTTTGCACACTCTTGGCATTCTCTTGATGAGCTTCAAGAGGTAGTCACCTGAAATGGTTTTCACTTCACAGGTGTGCCCTGTCAGGTTTAATAAGTGGGATTTCTTGCCTTATAAATGGGGTTGGGACCATCAGTTGCGTTGTGGAGAAGTCAAGTGGATACACAGCTGATTGTCACGGAAGGTGTACAGAAACTAGAAGACACAAAATGAAGATCCGACTGACTGGATCCAAAACTAAGGAACCAGAGGGTAAGCCCTGTAACAGACCTGGCTCTCTCCCTTACTGCTCAGCCTATGCAAAAATCTCTATGGTAGATGATTGCATATCCTCGTTCCTCGACTGTATGACACCTGAACACCCTATAATAGTGAGGGGACACGACCACCGGCTCCCTACACTTAATACGGAGGGAGTCAGGGTCACCTAGGATCCAGCAAACAGGAAAATACAAATGAATGAACAAACTTATCTGTAGAAGACTCAGTAGTAGCATCCAGCATGCACACACTCCAGGAAGTTGTATAAACCGCAAAGTGATGCAGTATGGGAAGGGATTTAAAGGGATGCAATCAGTGCAACTACATGACAGCTGAGAGAGGCTAACGAGATGAGAAAACGAAAGCAAAACAAAAGGAACCTCAAGCAGGAGGTTCTGAAGAACGTCTGTCAGAGCTTCTCGGATGTCTGGTGGTGACACTGATAGTCCTACTGAATAGACTGTTAGAATTTGTATTATGGCAAAAAAAAAAGCAGCTAAGTAAAGAAAAACGAATGGCCATCATTACTTTAAGAAATGAAGGTCAGTCAGTCCGAAAAATTGTGAAAACTTTGAAAGTGTCCCCAAGTGCAGTCACAAAAACCATCAAGCGCTACAAAGAAACTGGCTCATATGCGGACCGCCCCAGGAAAGGAAGACCAAGAGTCACCTCTGCTGCGGAGGATAAGTTCATCTGACTCACCAGCCTCAGAAATCTCAGTTTAACAGCATCTCAGATTAGAGACCAGGTCAATGCCACACAGAGTTCTAGCAGCAGACACATCTTTAGAACAACTGGACTCTACATGTCTGGTTCCCACCGTGATGCATGGAGGAGGAGGTATGATGGTGTGGGGGTGCTTTGCTGGTGACACTGTTGGGGATTTATTCAAAATTGAAGGCATACTGTACCAGCATGGCTACCACAGCATCTTGCAGCGGCATGCTATTCCATCCGGTTTGCGTTTAGTTGGACCATCATTTATTTTTAAACAGGACAATGACCCTAAACACACCTCCAGGCTGTGTAAGGGCTATTTGACCATGAAGGAGAGTGATGGGGTGCTGCGCCAGATGACCTGGCCTCAGGCCCGTCGCTAAGGGACAGGCAAAACAAGCAATTGCTTGGGGCCCTGAGCTGGTTGGGGCCCCGAGCTGGCCCGGGGCCAAGCAGAGTAACTCAGAAGATCCAATGGTATATTCTAACCCCTTGCCTGGGGGTTAGAATATACCATCGGATCTGAGTTTTACGAGCTCAGTGAAATCGCAAAAACTCAAATCCGATGGTATATTCTAACCCCCAGGCGTTCCCATGGTGACGGGGACGCTTGCCTGGGGGTTAGAATATCCAGGGCCACGCCGCTCACAGCAGTATATTTTAAACCAATCAGTAACTACTTTAACTTTATTCATTGCTCATTGCTGAGCTCTTAACTTGGATTATTTGGATATCTCTTACTTTGTCTTCGCTCCGGTAACTAACAGCAGGCAGCGGGGGGCGGCGCTCACTCACTGTCACTGACGTCAGGCGCCTGCTCCTCCCACTAGGCGGCGCAGGTCAGTGAGTGAGCGCCGCCTGCACTGCCTGCTGTTAGTTACCGGAGCGAAGACAAAGTAAGAGATATCCAAATAATCCAAGTTAAGAGCTCAGCAATGAGCAATGAATAAAGTTAAAGTAGTTACTGATTAGTTTATAAATATACTGCTGTGAGCGTCGGGGAGGGGGATCTGTGGATGGCACTGTAGGGGGATCTGTGGATGGCAGTGCCATCCACAGATCCCCCTCCCCTAAACAGTGCCATCCACAGATCCCCCTCCCCTAAACAGTGCCATCCACAGATCCCCCCTCCCCTAAACAGTGCCATCCACAGATCCCCCCTCCCCTAAACAGTGCCATCCACAGATCTCCCCCCTAAACAGTGCCACCCACAGATCCCCCCTAAACAGTGCCATCCACAGATCCCCCCTAAACAGTGCCATCCACAGATCCCCCTCCCCTAAACAGTGCCATCCACAGATCCCCCTACAGTGCCATCCACAGATCTCCCCCCTAAACAGTGCCATCCACAGATCCCCCCTAAACAGTGCCATCCACAGATCCCCCCTAAACAGTGCCATCCACAGATCCCCCTACAGTGCCATCCACAGATCCCCCTCCCCTAAACAGTGCCATCCACAGATCCCCCTACAGTGCCATCCACAGATCCCCCCTCCCCTAAACAGTGCCACCCACAGATCTCCCCCCTAAACAGTGCCATCCACAGATCCCCCCTAAACAGTGCCATCCACAGATCCCCCCTAAACAGAGCCATCCACAGATCCCCCCCTCCCCTAAACAGTGCCATCCACAGATCTCCCCTCCCCTAAACAGTGCCATCCACAGATCCCCCTACAGTGCCATCCACAGATCACCCCTCCCCTAAACAGTGCCATCCACAGATCTCCCCCCTAAACAGTGCCATCCACAGATCCCCCCTAAACAGTGCCATCCACAGTATTTGCACTGTAAACCTCCTTTTTTATTTATATAAAGTGTGGGTGAACTTAAACTGTATGGCTATACTGTGGTTCCTGTAGGCTTTGCGTGCGTAAGGTGGGGAGGGCGTAAGGTGGGGAGGGCGTGGAGGGGGGGGGGCCTCCATGTCTATTTTGCTTGGGGCCCCCAAATTCCTTCAAACGGCCCTGCCTGGCCTCTACAGTCACCGGACCTGAACCCAATCAAGATGGTTTGGGGTGAGCTGGACAGCAGAGTGAAGGAAAAAGGGCCAGCAAGTGCTAAGCATCTCTGGGAACTCCTTCAAGACTGTTGGAAGACCATTTCAGGTGACTACCTCTTGAAGCTCATCAAGAGAGTGCCAAGAGTGTACAAAGCAGTAATCAAAGCAAAAGGTGGCTACTTCAAAGAACCTAGAATATGACATATTTTTTCACACTTTTTTGTTATGTATATAATTCCACATGTGTTAATTCATAGTTTTGATGCCTTCAGTGTGAATCTACAATTTTCATAGTCATGAAAATAAAGAAAACTCTTTGAATGATAAGGTGTGTCCAAACTTTTGGTCTGTACTGTACATCACAAGGTGTTCGAGGAACATCACTGTATGGTGCTTGCTGGACTCCCTGGGAGCAGATCCACTGTTGATCTCATCTCTCGTAGATTTTGGTGGCCGGTGTTGCGTAAGTGTGTTGAGGTCTATGTGTCAGCCTGTTGTACCTGTGCACGTGCTAAGGTGACACATACTCGGCTTTCCGGATCCCTTCTTCCGTTACCCATCCCGTCCAGACCTTATACTCATTTGCCCATGGATTTTATCACAGATTTACCGAATTCTGTGGGAAAAACTGTGATTCTGGTGGTAGTTGCTCTACCTAATGCCAAATCTCTTGCACAGGTGTTTGTCGATAACATTGTGAAACTACATGGCATTCCCTCTGATGTGGTGTCTAATCGGGGGACTCGGTTTGTTTCCAGATTCTGGAAAGCGTTCTGTACTCGACTGGGGGTACAGTTGTCCTTTTCTTCGGCTTTTTATCCTCAGTCGAACGGACAGCCTGAGCGCACTAATCAGAATCTTGAGACTTACTTGAGATGTTTTGTTTCAGAGAACCAGGAGGAGTGGTCTTCATTCTTGTCGTTAGCTGAGTTTGTCATTAATAACCGTAGACAGGAGTCCACTGATAAGTCGCCATTTTTGGGGGAATATGGGTTCCATCTGAGAGTTTGGCACATTTTCTGGTTCTCAAACTTCCAGTATTCCTTAAGAGGAATGATGTTCCTCTTTGTCTTCTATTTGGCGGAAAATTCAAAATAACCTGAAAAAGATTGGCGTGTGGCTGACAGGAGACGTATGAATGGTCCGGACTTGAGAGTGGGTGATTCTGTGTGGCTGTCCACAAGAAACATTAAGCTTAAGGTACCTTCTTGGAAGTTGGGCCCAAGATTTATTGGTCCATATAAGATCACTGCCATTGTTAACCCTGTAGCCTTCCGTCTTGAACTTCCTCAGGCTTTGAGAATTCATAACGTATTTCATAAGTCGTTGTTGAAGAAATGTGTCGAACCTGTTGAGTCGTCCTTTTTGCCTCCTGCTCCTGTCATGGTGGATAGTGATGAGCGGCAGGTGCCATATTCGATTTCGACGAAATTCGCGAATATTCGATAGAATATTCGTTTTATATTCGTCGAAATCGAATATTCGTCATTATTCTTGTTATCGCGATTAATATGCGATTTAAATAATCGAATTTCGATTTTAACTTAAAGGCTACTCTCCTATTGAAATCGCAATTCGATTTTTTCAAGTTATAATAATCGAATTTCGATTTTAACTTAGCACTGCTATATGCCATATTAGGCTAACTAATATGGCATATAGCAGTGCTAAGTTAAAATCGAAATTCGATTATTATAACTTGAAAAAATCGAATTGCGATTTCAACGTAATTCTCAAATCCGACAGTACATTCTAGTATATGGAGTCGTTCCCATGGTGATGGGGACGCTCCATAAGCATGGAATATGGCTTCAATGGCTTGGTAGAATTAGCGAATTGACGAATATATTCGTTATATTCCACAAAACGAATATAACGAATGTATTCGTCATATTCCACAAAACGAAGATAACGAAGTATTCTGCATCTTCATTTTAGCTACCTATTCATCAATTTCGCTAATTCTAGCAATGATATAGGAAAGTTGACTATAGAGACAGCTAAGTATAATTCGCTATGCGATTATATGACTGCTTTTTTTTATAAATAGTATAATTATAATAATTATCAGGTATTATAATTATTCTATTTATTTTAAAAAAAGCAGTCATATAATCGCATAGCGAATTACACTTAGCTGTCTCTATAGTCAACTTTCCTATATCATTGCTAGAATTAGCGAAATTGATGAATAGGTAGCTAAAATGAAGATGCAGAATACTTCGTTATCTTCGTTTTGTGGAATATGACGAATACATTCGTTATATTCCTTTTGTGGAATATGACGAATACATTCGTTATATTCGTTTTGTGGAATATAACGAATATATTCGTCAATTCGCTAATTCTACCAAGCCATTGAAGCCATATTCCATGCTTATGGAGCGTCCCCATCACCATGGGAACGACTCCATATACTAGAATGTACTGTCGGATTTGAGAATTACGTTGAAATCGCAATTCGATTTTTTCAAGTTATAATAATCGAATTTCGATTTTAACTTAGCACTGCTATATGCCATATTAGTTAGCCTAATATGGCATATAGCAGTGCTAAGTTAAAATCGAAATTCGATTATTATAACTTGAAAAAATCGAATTGCGATTTCAACGTAATTCTCAAATCCGACAGTACATTCTAGTATATGGAGATGTTCCCATGGTGATGGGGACGCTCCATGAGCATGGAAGTCGGCAGAAGCGGCAACGGGCACTGACTGGAGCAGCCAGGAAGCCAGGAATCCAAAGGACAGGTAAGAACAACTTTAGGGAAGTGGGAAAGAAAAAAATATAACAATAAAAAAAAAAAAAAAAAAAAAAAAAAAACGAATATTCGAAATATCGAATTTATATCACTATATTCGAAATATTCGCGAATTAGCGAAGTGCCGATATTCGCGAAAAAAATTCGATATTCGAATATTCGCGCTCAACACTAATGGTGGACAGTAATTTAGAATTTCAGATAAACATGATTATGGACTCCCAAGTTCTTTGTAGATCCCTCCAGTATCTCGTCCACTGGAAAGGGTACAGACCAGAGGAGAGGATGTGGGTTCCAGCTGCCGATGTTAATGCGTTTTGTGAAGTCCTTTCACCGAGCTCATCCTGATAAGGTCGGTCCTGGATGCCCGGAGGTCACTCGTAGAAGGGGGGGTACTGTCACAGTCCCTCACATGACAGATGTCAGGAGATCAAGGAGACTGGTGGAGCGTGGAGGAATCTAACAGCCTATTTGATTACTCTTGATTCAGTGTTGTTGTTGATAATGACCACATCCCTTGTTTCAGTTGTAGCTTAGTAGTCATTACTTCTACCCTATTTAGTCTTACCCCACCCTTCTGACTGTGCGGTAAGATAGCTTCATTTGGTTTTGGAAGAGCTGGTGTGTGGTCCTCTCTGGAGTTCCTGCTCGTCCAACTCACTACAGAAGTGAAGTGTCGCGTTTGTGTTTTGTTTTCCCTTCCTTGTTGGTTGTTACTAGGCCTCAAGGAGACGCTTGTTTCTTCATCTGGAAAGGAACGGGTTGTTGTAGCCCTGCCAATATCCATAAGGCTCTTTAGGGTCTCCAGGGTCCCAGGTTCTAGGGTGGAGGCATTCCTACCTTCAAGGGGTGCCCATACGGTGAGGAGTCAGGGCCAGGAGTAGGGTTCTCTAGGAGGTGACCTTTTCCTTTCCCTAGCATTGAGGCCTAGTGGCTTTCCCTTTCCCTCCTGGTGACATATACCTCATCCGTGACACCTGTCCCCAAGGAAAAGATGGCTAGACTGCCTTCACTAGCACTGTGCTCCTCCCTCTCAGAGAGGGGAATAGAATGGAAGGAGGGCTCCATTCTAGGTAACTTAGCTCTGCCAGAAGTGACGCCATCTGCTGGTTAACCAGGCACATTACATGTCAACATAAGTAAAATCAGGAATATATTTACACACTGTGCAGGACATGGTATTATTTGCATGAGGTGACAAAGAATCGACCTTGACAGATAGTGGAGGTCCAAAAAGAGGTGGTAATGCCACTCTGGGGCATTACACATATTGCCTCCTTTGCTGGCTGGATTCATTTTTCCATCACATTATACACTGCTCATTACCATAGTTATGACCTCCTACAATCCATCAGTGGTGGTCTTCCTTCTACACTATAGGAAAAAGTGCTGGCCCCTCTGGTGGCCAGGACAGTGGGACCTCACATAGGCTGGTGCTTTTTTCTATAGTGTGCAAGCACGGCCACCGCTGCTGGATTGCAGAGTGGTCATAACCATGGAAACAAGCAGTGTATAATGTGATTGAAAATTTTATCTAGCCAGTAAAGGAAGCAATATGGTTAATAACAATACCTTAGTAAGTGGCTTGTATTAGCTTCCTCTACATAATAAATGCTATTTGCTGAAGTGACACAACCCCTTTAAGAAATATGGAATAGCATGACTGTGGTTATCTTGAAAAGTTGCAACATGTATTTAGAATAGGACTCAGGGACTACTACTACTATTATCATTGCTGCTGCCCATACACAGCTATTGGGGAGAAGTATGCTATATATCAGGGATGGCCAACCTGAGGATCTCCAGATGTTGCAAAACTACAACTCCCAGCATGCCCAGACTGCCAACAGCTTTCAGCCTACAGCAGGGCATGGTGGGAATTGTAGTTTTACAACAGCTGGAGAGCCACAGGTTGACCATGCCTGCTGTATATACTTCAGGACCACTCCAATTGCTGCTGCTTTTACTGCAACTCGCATTAGTTCATTAAAAATAGACTTTATTGCAACCAATGGGCCTGGTTATTGCCTCCACTATCCACAGGCCTCTTCATCTTCCCTCCTGCCTTGTACCCTGCCAACTATGCATGATCAAGGGTACTACAACTACTACCAGGCAGGAGTCCTTATACCAGGGTGTGCCCCGAATGAAGAAAGGGTACGTTCTCCATTCACTGTGCATGGCCCAGAAAGAGCCATGGTAAGGATTGCCACCATGAGCTGTAAGTACAAGTACCACTATCATGGCCACTACCACTCCTCCCATCCTTGCCTTCCTTCAGGGTCACTGCACATAAAACCTGGTGTTGTCCTGGAACACTTTGGAGTAATAGCGTACCACTGGTTCCACAACCAAATCAATGTAAAACCAAAATGAAATGAAGACTAGAGGCGTTCAGCTACTGTACATTATGCCACCCCACACCATAGTATCACTGCTGTGGCCTTCCCTTGTGAAGGCCTCTTCATGGGGTTGTCCATGGGGTCTCCAGACCAATCTCTGGCTCTGGCTATCATTGTGTCTGAGACAAAAGCTGAACTCACAGCTAAAAAGAATAGACCTCCATTCCAGCCCCCATTGCCATCTTACTGTGTACCCTGATATCCTTTGAAAGCAGTGGCTGTAGGCTAAAGTTGGATTTAAAAGGGCAGATTCTCTGAAAGATTCCTGCGAACGCTCGTTCCAAACAATCTGCCAGTGTAAAGGTATGTCCAATCACCCAATGAACGAGCAAACCACTAGTTCATCGGGTGATCTCGTTTGTGCAGGCACCTAAATTATCATTTCTGAGTAGCAGATCGTGCTGTCTAAACAGCTGTCTGCTGCCCAGACAATAGCGAACGCTCATCCTTATACTATGGCGGTGATCGCTTCATGTAAATGCAGCACTTTACCCACACTGAACGAGCAGAAATGGAACACTTCCTACCCAACAATCTGCTGCTCCTCGGCAAATCTAAATGCACTTTTAGGATGTGATGTCCAATTTCACTTGCAACAAAGAATGTATCACCACACGCCATTCTTCTAATCAGATGATCCATCTATGCAGAGGTTTGCCTTCATGTGCCTCTTGCATTCATTCCATTTCATTGTTGTTCTCCCAACCACCAGGACACACAACATGAACAGTGCTGACATCTCAGCCTAGGCGCTTAGCGCTCTGCTGGATTCATAAAACAAGGTCTCTCAGTCTCAAGTCAAGGATTCTGTTCCTGTCAGTTTGCAGTGGCAATAACTGGCATGTGGACGAACAGGAGGCACTGCACATTCATCCCATGTAACTTGGTCTGATTTTTGAGGTTTCATATGGCTAAAACACTTTGCTTTTATTCTGGCTTTTAAGCCTCTCCCACATGCCACAGATTGGACCTAGGTACTTGAAAATTCGATCCTCTGCAGATCTTAGTGACACCTGCTACTTCCCTGATTTACCTTACATAACCTTACAGCTTGTCCTTTTTGGTGTTGCAACTTCAGTGTTGAGAAGTGTATTTGCATAGGTTTTTACAGTGTATATCTAGATCTGTTTGATGTATTAAAAGCATAAATATACATTTATAAACTGAATGGTTGTTTTTTATGCTTCTTTTTAAGTATATATTTTTTTCAAATAAAAAGAAAAAGACCTGCCTGACATAGAACACAAACAGATATTTTCATATAATTTACAACATATATTTTATTCATTTTTTTATTAGAATACTTTTTCAAATTATGTCATACCTCATACATCCTAAAATTCAATGCTAAAAAGGGATCCAGTTCCTTTCATCTACAGCAGAGCTAAAAAAAAATAGCTAGCCAAAAACATTAACCAGATAAATCACTGTTTTTGGTAGAAGTTATATTTCTACATAGCAAATAATTTACTTGTAAGTGTAGTAGAGTAATAGAAAAAATACACCCAACAGTTAGGACATGAATGCCATTCATTTTGAGCAATTAAATCAGTAATTTAAAGAGGAATGCTCAAAATAATAGCAATGAAGAGTTCAAATTGGTGAAATCATTCATTCTAACAGGTGTCAGTTTTGGCCCTTACTTAAAAGGGTTTTCCAGGATTTTAATATTGATGACCTATCCTATCTTGTGTGTCGGGGAGAACGCAGTCGGCGTGCCACGTGATGAGTGGAATCAAGCGGATTTGCCTCTTAAATTCCAATGAGGCGGACCGCCTCTCAAATTTCAAATTCCAATGGACTGGCTTGATTCCACTCATCACGTGGCACGCCGACTGTGCTCTCCCCAGCACACGAGACAAGCACACTACACTCGGACTCATGGATAGCAGGGAATATCCAGAAGTAAGATCTTTCTGTGCCAAAGACCACGTGGAATACCACAACAGGATCTAAACATCTGAATATGAACATATAGCGATCATGCGATTAAATCAATTAATGGACATAAGCTGTATACTGCTCAGCATTTGATACAGATCCTTATCCCCATTATACATATTGGACATTATTTCTATGTATACTCACCAAACATCTGAATGGTGGGTTAGAATAAGTTTGCACAACTCGCGAATGGATCTAAACTAATACTGATAAATATTGTAACCTAATAAGCTGTGCTTGCGACAGTATAGTAAAAATCTCACTGTGCAGTGGGGACTTCGGAACCCACAATTAGACAACATCTGAATACCTGAGTTAATCGGGCAGATATCTCCATTTGTATGTTTTTAACATAATTTTTTATTTTACTTTATTTTTATCTACACTTTATTTGTAATTTATATACATGTGAGTGATATATGGAATACATTGTTTTTTTATAGCGATCTTGGAGGTAAATTGTTTCTTATAGTGATTCTGGAGGTAGAGTGCCAAGCGATTTTATCTAAATTATTTTTACCAGTGATGGGGTGAGTCACTGAGATTAGAGCACCTCTTCCTTACAGTGTGCAGGACAGCCACCTGTCTTTTGATATATACTTTACTTTATCTATTTCCTTGAATAGCCTAATATTCATTTTTCTTTACTTCCTGTAAAGGATTAACACAAACTTACCTGTCCGGGCCCCAACAGCAAGATCTCCAGCAGAGACATGCTGCTAAGCCACGCCCCCTGGTAACGCAACAGTGTCATTAGCAACAGGATGCAATGCTCTTTCTCCACACAGTGGGTGTATGCTGGAGGAGACTGGCAGTGGACTGATTGATCTATTCCTGTGTGCTGGTGTTCTGACTAATGGAGTGCCGGGTCATGACCGATCAGGTTCTGATCCTGGGACTTGGTGCTCTATTTAAACCCTTTTATGGACTTATACTAGTGCCGGTGATAGTCATTGATGTCCTAGCTGTGCTCCTGGTTCTGGTTCTGTGTGCGTTTGGATTGCTTCTATTATTGACCTCGGCTTGCCTTTAACCACTCTCTGTCTCATATTTTGGTACTGTGCTTCTCGTCTGTTTCTGACTTTGGCTTGGCTGTTTTACTACCCCCTGTCTTGCAATAGTACTGTATTGTCCGCTCGGTCCTGACCTATTTCCATACAACTCTGTCTCTGTGTTCTTATGTCTCTATGTGTGTATGTCTTGTACTTTAGCAGAGCGGGGAACGTCGACTAGTTGAGGACTTGCTGCTTAGGGCTTGCACTGCAAGTAGGCAAGGAAAGTGGGTTGGATTCCCTGGGCTCCCTGTCTGTGTATTCCTGCCCACTGTGTTTACACAAACGGAATATATTTTGTTATTGTCTTGATTTGGAATTAAATGTCTAGTATTTCCATTGCATTTGCATTTATGGAAATAAAAGTTATAATGATTTTGCTATTTACTACTGTAAATGGAATTGTTTCTTCAACAAGCACATCGATTTCTGCATTCAAATGGATGGGGCAGTGGCAGAAAATTACCAACAAACATGCTATGTGTGAATATATCCTAAGCAGTACACCTAACAACCATGCAATAAAATGAAGCAACAAGTTTATGGCCTGGGGTGTGTGTACAGTGTCTGTGGGGTGGCACATGAGGTCCTTACTGTTTGTCAATGGAGAATACCTGTGATAGAGCTTACCTCAATATTCCTTCATATTAATTTAAGGGCATCCAGAGGCACTGTAGGGACAAGGAGGCAATTTCTGAGCCTAATTTTATAAGGGTTTAAATACTGAATACAAATGTAGAACATTTGATATTCCATACAAGAGGGCCTGCTTGTACAAACGACCAAATATTGAGACAGTAACATCAAATCTCTGGCTTTGGTCCAGCAGCTCTTGCATACGCATATTACATTTACTTCGGTAGCAATATTTGCTATAAAAAATAAAAAATAAAAAAAAACAGGGACCCAGCGGAATAGAAGAAGAGGTAAGAGGTAAACCCTGTTTTAACAGCTGCTGTATTATTGGAATTCTTTATATTATCATCAAACCATACACAAAAAGACAATGTACACCATATTACAGTTTAGATTTATGTTTATTGATTCAATGGTGTCTGCCATTGCCATTAAAGAGCACCACTGAGGTTAATAAAATCAATAAAAAAGCTTTTAAGACCAACTTACTCCTCATTGACTGTTATTTTGTATTTGCTCTTCTCAAGCATTACTTTGCAGTGGTCTTCAGTTGGTTAATTGGACCACTATTTGGGGTTGGAAATAAATGTGAAGCAAGCCCCCATGGGAGTCTGTGTAGAGGATGGAAGTGGTAATGGCCCTGATGTAGTATAGTTGTGTCACAGTGTCCTACCACAGACCTTTGCTCCCTGTGCTCCATTGCAGTGAAAGTTGTACCACTGTAGAGGCCAGAGTTGAATGTAAGAAAGTAATTTTTAGTGCAATGTAGAACTTAAAAATATATACAGTAGCAGCAGGCTTTAGTGAAATTCTTCTATGCAACAAATGGAGGAGGTATGGTGGCGGATTGGATGTCTGCAATTCTGCACTTAGATGTTGCTGGCCTAAAAGTTGTCTAGTGATTAGGGTGTCTTTAGCCATATTGCTTCACTTAACAGCAGTGTCTTTGATCCCAAGGCTTCACTTCAGTCCTTCCTTCAGTTCTTGAAAGTTGGTGCTCTATGTGCTGCGTCCTCACTCTATAGCAAGAGAGGGTTATCTGGATCCTCAGAGTTGGTGCTCTTTGAACTGCTTCCGACTCTCCTCCACTATCAGGACAAGACCTCTCATGTCCCCTCTTCACCGAACTCTGACTATAGATTACTAAACAACATTAGACTTCCCTCTCCAGCCAACTTTCCCAGGAAGAGTGGAACAGGGTGGTTAAGCATATAGATCTATTTTTGAAGTCAGTAACCTGAGATCTAGGGAACATCACACCTACACACCTACTCCAACTGGTGTAAGAAAGAACTATACACCTATGGAGATGGAAACGCTACGTAATTTGAGTATCAACAAGAACCTCATCGTTAAACCATCAGATAAGGGGGGTAATGTGGTGGTGATGTCCAGTCAACAATACTGTGACATGTGTTTATCTCTTCTATCCGATAGATCTAGTTATGAGCTATTGAAGCAAGATCCAACCCAAGTGTATACACAGAAACTATCCCAGATCCTACAGGAGGTTCTTGAGGGGAGACTTATTGATCATCCGGAACGCGACTATCTTGGACCACCAAACCCCTGGGTGGCTACATTCTACTGCCTTCCTAAGGTTCATAAGGGTACTGTCCCCCTCAAGGGTCGTCCTATTGTATCTGGGATAGGGGGTCTTACGGAACATGTGGGCACCTACATTGATAGGATATTACGCCCATTTGTGACATTGTTACCTTCATGATACAACCGACCTGCTAAAACGGATTGAGGGTATCACCTTGGATACAGGGGTGTGGTTGGCCTCCATTGATGTGGAGGCCTTGTATACTTCGATCCCACACAATAAAGGTCTGGCGGCAATAAAGTACTTTCTAGACTCTAGATCTATTGATTTAAAGAACCACAATCATTTTGTGATTAGGCTTTTAAATTTTGCACTGAACCGCAACTATTTTGTGTTCAATGGTCGCTTCTACCACCAGCTCAGGGGCACAGCGATGGGGAGCCCATGTGCCCCGACCTACGCAAATTTGCTCCTGGGCTGGTGGGAGGACACCATTGTTTTCACGGAGGAGATGACCAAATGGACCAGATATATAACATTTTGGTCGAGCTTTATCGACGACATTCTGTTACTCTGGTCCGGGACTCCGGATGACTTCAAATGTTTTATGCGGGATTTGAATATAAACCATATTGGTTTATTTTTCACATATGAGCTGCAGCATCAGACTATAAGTTTCTTAGATCTACAAATTAGTAGGAGTATTAACAACACCCTAACAACCACACTATTTTGAAAGCAAACCTCAACAAACAGCTTGCTTAGATGGGAAAGCTTACATCCCAAGACACTGAAACGGGGCATCCCCTAAAGGGCAGTTCCTGCGAATATGCAGAAACTGCTCAGATCAGACCGATTTTAGTAGACAAGCCTCTATACTGTTTCATCGCTTCAAACAGAGGGGCTACTCTGATGATTGTCTATATGAGGCCTGGAATCATGCTGGGTCTGTAGATAGATCTGTATTAATTCACTCTGAAGGGAAAAATAGAACATCACAAGATGTTGTTAGCGGTTAACCAGGTCCGTGAAATAATAGGACGCTATTGGTCATTACTAAAATCCGATCCGGACCTGACTGATCTCCTCCCTGAACGTCCTTCCATTACCTTCAGACGTGGCCGAAGTATAGGAGATCAACTAGTACATTCGCCATGGACGCGATAAACCACGGTCTAGACACGTTGTACTCCAACATGGAGCAGATCCTAATACACTACGCTTCTCCATGATAGAAACAATTAAACATTCTATCAGGGGAGGGGACATAGATATTATCCTGAAACAAAAAGAGTCCAAGTGGATCCATATGTTAACTACTATGTCACCAGTAGGATTAAATGAGAACATCGATTTCTCTTGCTTTTTATAGCTGACCATGATTTATCTATAAAGTAACAAGTGTATACTAAAATATAGTGTAAATCTGAGAAGGGGAGGGTCTGTAGTCGTCTTCTATACTGTACACTTTCACTTTTTCCTGATATGTAACATTATAAACATGAATAATACCAATATTTCTGCCCATACCAATCTGGCACAGAAATAGAATGAATAGCCAGAATATTCCTGTTATACATTCATGTAGAATGACCCTACCACCGGTAGTCTCCACTTGTGTGTTCCAATGAGATGACGGATATATTTTAATATTCTGATATATTTCTTGGCTCAGGGTTGAATTAACTGTGTGTAAATCGGCTGATGTATGCCAGAAAGGAATAGGGGCCTATACAATATTACTATACAATCTGGTTAATAGACGTAAGCACGGTGTCGTCATATGATTACCTGTTATATCATGCGATTGAGGACATGACAGCGCGCCCTCACATGACCATAGATATTGTGACGTGGATCACGTCACCATATAGCGCCCGAACTCCACATGATGCGGACCACGTCATCGCAAAGCGCCCCGACTCCACATCGAGGCGCGGTAATGTCACGTGATTGGCGACGTTCCGTCACGTGACTAGGGAACGCGGTGACGTAGGGTCTATGATGCCACATGTTCACACCCATCCATAGAGATACTCACACTGACGACGGTGAGAACGCTGATACTAGCCCCTCCCACCAGTGAGCTAGGCGGCTATTTAAATCACACTCCAGGTAATAGCCAGCAACCTCACACAAGGGACCAGTGAGGCGCCGGCACATGTGAGTGTGTTTTGAAGTGATCATGATTCGGGCTCCATCGGAAGGAGGTCAGTGACATGAAGATGGCTCAGGCTAACACTGTTCATCTTTTCCCTGGTTTTCTACAGATTGCTCATGGGCCGAATTGGATCACCGGGAGCACGCTGCAAATCCCAGTGATTACATGGGACCATCCATTCTTAGTCTGGGCACGCAAGTAACATTATCTAACTTGCATGAGATGGCACATACTATTAATTATATGTGACCATTCCTGTTTGGCTATTTATTGGTATATTATCAGGAATACTTACCTGGACATGGTGTGGAATTTTTTGAGTATCTTGACCCACTCCGCTCCATGCACTTTATCCCCACTGGTAATGAATGTGTAGGTGTGTCTCGTGGTTCTCATGTCTGACAGGACGAGCTATTCAAGTATATTATATCTAAAAGGTTATCTACCATGAATGTCTGATGTACAGTATTGTCATTAAGATTGATGGTTTTTGACAACTTTGCTATCCTTACTTAAGTGTTGATGCCTAGTACGACACTGAACTAAGTGTCCCCTGAAGAGCCCAGGTTATTGATATGGGTGAAACGCGTTGGGATTCAAGGAGCCTAGTTGTATGCTGCTGCTCTAGGGCAGCAATTCCAGGCGCTTTTCATAAAAAATCATATTTATACCAATAAATGTGTTTGGCATCTTAATATGTAAATATATACATAGATATCTGTATGTGTTGGTATATACATAGCTAACCATACATATTGAATTTTGGTGTATCGTAAAGACTACACATTAAGAGCAATTGTTTATCATCATATAGGGTATCCACGGCCGTGGTGCTCTATTGCTCTTTGTACGGCAATTTTGTTATTTTTTGTACCTACACTAGGCCACTAATTAATGGGCATCCAACTAGGCTCTGCCTATAATAGTGCAATAGGGTCAGCCTAGGGCATATCAGGAGGTTCCAGAATACGGGATCGCCCCTATCGGGGCAGCTATTCCGTTTTTAGGCAGGGCTTGTGTAGTAGAGGGCCATATCTAGGGACAGGCCCAAATTAACAAGAGACTACCCTGCCCATATCTTTATGTCCTCAAATTACAACTAAGGAACAGGAGTATTGCCACAGAGCACATGCAGTATATATCCCTGATGTGTCGTTTCTTTATTTCTTTTTTTTTTCATTTCTGTGTTTTGTTTGTTTTATAACAGGAGGTACCCTCTGGCTAAGCCCTGTTACAGCCAGCCTCTGCCAACCAATACCTTCCCCTGCTGGATAAAATGACATAGTACATGTGACATACATAACATTACATAGAATTGCATATAAAATGTATAAAATGCAACTATTAAAGAGGCTCTGTCACCAGGATCAACCCTATTAAACCAGACATATATAAATTTTCTTATAAGCTATTGATTATCATGGCATATATAAAGGACCTTGGGGCACACAGACTTTTACCCCTGAGGAAGCCGGATCCTACCAGCAATACGCGTGCAGCGTTACTTCTTTGACCCAGGCCCACCTTGATAGCCCTAGGCTGACATTTTGTATTCTATTCAGGTACTAGGCAATTTGATGTCACATTATTATTTACTTATTGTGGATTAATGTTTGAATCTGTGCTTTGTACTATTGGCCATTGTAATCTTGGACTATACACATCGTGTCCTCCTTTATGGACTTCGGTGGGAGCTGTGTTTGTTTCTGGTCTTATTTTGTACCAGCACATGTAATATTGTATGCAATTTTTAATTATGTCTGTGTGTCTTTGTAGACTAATAAAATGTATATATTGTTTTTATATCTAGTGGATGTGCACTTTATTTGGGTTATATATGTGTTGATTTGAACCGCCAGTGCACTCCATTCTACTTGCAGTGTGCCCCCCAATTTATTGTTTAATGAGGGTGGCTGTATTGCAAGTAGCAGCATCAGCAGCACTGAGTGCACCAGCTGTCCGGCCAGTAGTAGAAGCAGGCCACAGTTGCCCTAGTCTCCATTAGGCAACAGACTATTAACCCTTTCACGACATCCGCTGTACATGTATGGCAGATGTATGGTCTTTAAAAATCCCGCCCACTCTGGAGTGGAGCATGCTTCATAGCTAGGGGGTGCCTGTTGTTTATTACAGCAAATACCCGTGGCTAATGTCTGCGACTGGCAGCAATGCTGATTGTAGACCTTTAACCTCTCAGATGCCATGAACAAATGTGACCACAGCATATGAGAATCCAGAAGTGTGTGCTTCACTGGATGGAACAACTCCACCGAGGAGCCTGTATTAGGCTTCCAGGATAATTACTTGTATATTACAATTCAGAGCAGCAGGTGGCAGCTATTTCTGTATAGGATAATGGAGAAAATTCAATTTCCCTAAACAAATTACAATCTGATGATTGCATTTTGTGGTTTACTTTGTGACCTAATTAAAAAAAATATATAAAAATGAGTAAAAAAAAAAAATATACAGATTGTCCCACAAAAAAAATTTGCCCTCACACATCTCTATAGACATAACTATATAAAAAGATGGGGGTTATAGTATAGTATAGTTACTTTTTTTCCCCAGTACTAAATGCTAGAAAAACTATACATACTGTATGTGGTATCATAGTAATCGTGGTGACCTGGAGAATGAAGAGCCCAAGTCAGTTTTACCCCATAGTGAATGCTATAAAAATCCCTAAAATAGTGGTGAAATGTATGCCATATTAAATGGTGCCTGTGACAAACTCCCCTCTTTTGAGGTTGCCACGAGTGGTTGGAGAGGACTACTTGCCAGCCTCTTACCATGTGATTACGGTCCCATGTTGTATGCACCGGTTTTATGCAATAGTGGCATAGTTATATAAGTTCATGTATTTTTATGTCTTTGGAATTTTATTGTATGTTATGTGAGGGTACCCAGATAGCTAATTTTAGTGTATTCGTGTAGTTTGAGTGCCATTCACCTAATAATATGCACTCAAACTTGAGCTATCTGGGGATATGTTAAATGTCTGTGTTTACTGTAAGGGTTTTGACTTTGTATGTTTAAATGGTGATTTCTGTCCTGTTGTCCCCACATGTGTATTGGCGATTTCACTTTGTCCCGAGAGATAATTGAATTGCTCCTCGGGTGTCTCCAGGGCAGAGAGGAGGAAACCATGATGCATTGTGGGGATGTATTATGTCTGTGTATCCTGAATTGCTGCATATCTGTCCTGTGTCACAGCCTTCCTTCTGGTCCCCTAGGGGCGTGTCCACCAGATGGGGACCTGCATAAATACAGGCGGGTAGCCCTCAATAAAGAGTTCCTGCTTTCTACATTCATGAAGTTTTGGCTCATGTTTGGGGAATGCGATAACTACACTCTTGGGGATTGCTATATCACAATACTCCCCTGAGTATAAGCTCTTGTAAGAGCTTGTTCATGGCTCCAGCTCTCTGGATGTAGGAGAGGTTCACCCACTGGAAGCTGAAGCCCGGTCTTGGGGCCAGCGTGGGTGGAGGACGGTGAGACCCCAACTAAGCTCCGGCGGTTCGTGGGGTCTGCAGTGCGTACGGTGTCAAGTGGAGTGCTTGGAGTCCTCGGAAAGCACTAGGAGCATCTATCGACGGAGGTACCCGGTCGGGGTGCCAGGAGATCCATTACAGTGCCTTTAGAAAGTACAACTTGTCCCACTAAAAACAAGAACTCACGCGGCTATGCGAATGGAAAAATAAAAAAGTTAAGGCTCCGGGAAGGCAGGGAGCGAAAAGCAAAACCAGAAAATCGCTGTGTCAGGAACGGGTTAATGTAGAAGAAGCAGATGACATTGTGGACTGGATGGATTACTCAATGTCTCAGAAACATTAGGATGATGTTGATTTTACCCGTCTGACAACCAAGCCTTTGAGCCAGTGTTCAGTACATCCCGCCTCCTTTTCTCATGAGACAACAAACACCCTGGATGCTAAGGAAGGTACTCTAGAGGTATTCTAGAAAGTGTTCCTGTTGATGAGATGTATTATTTATTACACAATGACCGTGCATAGTTTATGAGGGTAGCACATGTATTTTCACTTGGTGCACTGATATTCATATAGTAACTATTTATTTTTGCAAAGAACCAAAGAACCATACCTATGCAATATATATTCTTAAAATGGGTTCAAATTTCCAATATATGTTTACTTGTGGTCTAGTGCAACATATTGGAGCAAAATAATGACCACATATGCAGCCCTGTAGATGGTGCCGGTGGTATATTTTCACCAGCATTTTTAAAGGGGTTATCCAGCATGTGAGAAAAAATAAATAAAAAGCCACAAATATTGGAAACAAAAAAATAAAATAAACACTACTTGTCCTTTTTTATTTTCCTCACAATCCAGTGAAAAATCTCTGGCAGTCATCTAAGTCATTGCATACAAGTGGCCACTGATCCGAATTACTGGTATTGTCAGTACATGGTAGTCATGATGGCAGTAATTTGACACGTGATTAACAGTATATGCTAGCAATGTATAATCAGTAAGTATTGACTGGGAGGACCACCATTTGTTCTGAATTACTGGGGAAAGAAGAAGGGAGTAGTGTTTATCTTTTTGTTTCTAACATTTGTAGCTGTTTTTATGTTTTCTCACTAGTTGGATAACCCCTTTAACAATGATGCCATAGATACAT
Source organism: Bufo gargarizans (assembly GCF_014858855.1). Lineage (NCBI taxonomy): Eukaryota > Metazoa > Chordata > Amphibia > Anura > Bufonidae > Bufo > Bufo gargarizans. The sequence continues at coordinate 370,044,039 of NC_058080.1, forward strand.
GCCTAAACAAGATGGACATACGGTATGCAGAATAAAACAAACATACAGTTTAGACGCTGTTCACATCACATTTTAGCTCTTTATTGAGCTTTCCTCTGGGGGAATATGTTTGATACCTGAAAATGATATTAAAATGTATCCTTCAGCAGATCTGTTCACTTCAATAGGCAAACTCAATCCCAAAGATTCAAATTCGGACTCTGTTCAACCTGCTTTGACTCTCAACCCCCCCAAAAAACAAACAAAAAAAAAAACTTACAAAGACAGAAAGCAGGTCAAATGGAATCCAAATTTGAATTTTTAGGATCTGCTGAGAGGTTACCATTTTCATTGGTCAGTGGGGCCATGGAAGGTCAAGTATTGTGGCCACATGGGTCCTATAATTCCTTGTTTATAAATTTAACCCCTTCAAGCATTTTGATATATATTGTGGGGGGTTAGCTCTTCTCCGGGGGTCATTCTCACAGATACGCCTTTAGGACACCAAGTTTCAGGTCCAAACAGTGTATTTATTGTTCAACACCAGCAACAATAAAATGACAAAATAATAAACACTCGCCCGTCCAGGCTCTAACTAAACATAAAGTTTCCTGACTCACCTAGGTCCCAGTTCACACCCTGTGAACTCGTGCGGCTTTGTCAGCCAATGTCCCACAGCCTCCTGGCTGTACAGAGCACAGTACGCCCACTGTCTCCAGTTCAGTATTTCTTGTGGGGGATTGGGGCTCAGTAGTCTGCCTGACTATGGCCCTGCGACCCTCCCAGGCGTCGCTGCGTCCCCCAACTCCAGGTTATCTCACAGCCTTGTGGTCCCTCAGCCTTGCCCAGCTGAGACCACACAGACAGAGCCTCCAGGCCTCTGTCCACAGGTACCACACTCCCCCCTTTCTGACACTCTGGGAGGTGCTTTGTGCTAGGCTGATTACCTCCAGCTTCTCTCACCTGTGGTGGAACAGGGGTGTGGACCGAACTATCCACCCCTTCCTTGCCTCTAACCTGAGTGAGACCTGTCACTGTCTCACAATATGTAGAGTACGTGGGGGAATGTGGTCTTTTGCTGCATCCTCACGTACATGTACGTGTTATAATCGGGCAGGTGCAGGAGCTGTATCCGTCCGATCAGCGGAACGGGCCTGGCCGTGTTTTGACAGCCAAGCCCCTGCTGTATGTGCCGGCATTGCTGAAAAAGGCGATGTTGATGGATTAACCCTTAACAGAGGGAGGGGGCTCCCTCTCTGACCTCATCGGCCACCCATGCTGCGATGAAAGCCCTGATGGATCTCTTGACAGTTCAATGCAGCACGATACAGCATGTATTGAACTGCATTGAAACAGGGATCAAACCCTGAAAAGTTGAAGTTCCACAGTGGGACAAAATAAAAACGGGAAAAAGTGTGTTTTAATAAAAAAAGGAAAGTTTCAATTAAAAAAAGCCCTTTTTACCTTCATGTACAATAAAAAATAAAAAACAGACAAATTAGGTATCGCCATGTCCATAATGACCGCCTCAATAAAAATGTCACATGATCTACCCCAGGGGTGGGGAACCTCCAGCCCGCAGGACCATTTCATGTAGCCCCCACCCCCTTGCCAGAAAATGCTAATGACCCCTCCCATTATTGAAGCGGTCATTAGCATACGGGAGGCACACACACTATGACCTGAAGTTGTGCACTGTCAGGTCACAGTGCAGCATGGCAGGAAGAAGACCAAGGAGGGTAAGTGAATGTGCCAAGTGGCAGAGCTGCCTGGAGCTGGAGAAGTAAGTTTATTTTGTATTTATTATGTCTGATCTGAGGTCTGATTGGGACTGATCTGAGGGTAGGGGGGTCTGATCTGAGGCTGAGGGGCTGATCTAAAGCTGGGGGGTCTGATCTGAGACTGAGGGTCTGATATGAGGCTGGGGGGTCTGATGGGGTCTGATCTGAGGCTGGGGTGTCTGATCTGAGGCTGGAGGTCTGATCTGAGGTTGGGGGTCTGATAGGGGTCTGATCTGAGGCTGGGGGACATATTGGGGGTCTAATCTGAGGCTGGGGGTCTGATCTGAGGCTGCGGGGTCTGATGAGGGTCTAATCTGAGGCTGGGGGTCTGATGGGGTCTGATCTGAGGCTAGGGAAGGTCTGATGGGGGTCTGATCTGAAGTTGGGAGGTCTGATGGGGGTGTGATCTGAGGCTAAGGAGGGTCTGATGGGGGCTGATCTGAGGCTAGGGAGGGTCTGATGGGGGTCTGATCCGAAGTTGGGAGGTCTGATAGGGGTCTGATCTGAGGCTGGGGGTCTGATATGAGGCTGATGTAGGCTGGGAGTTCTGATAGGCGGCTGTGAAGGTGGGGGGCAGATCTGAGGCTGAGAAAGGGACAAAGATAGTGACAGTTGCGAAGAAAGAGGCAGAGGCAGTGGCAGGGAGAGTAAAAGCTGGGTGAACCCCTCTCTGGACCCCTCTGGGATGAGCTTGGCTGCCTATATAGTGAAATAAAGAACTAAATAAATAACATTCTCAACTTAAATATTAGACTGCTGTGTGTGGTGAGGCAAAAATACAGCGCTCTAAAAATTTTGAATGGCCCCCGAACGATGTTACAAATATCCAAATGGCCCTCGGCAGCAAAAAGGATCCCCACCCCTGATCTACCCCGTCAGGTGAATGCTGTTAAAAAAAAATAAAAAAAATGTGCCAAAATAAAAAAAATTGTCCCCTTGCCCCAAAAAGTATAATGATCAAAAAATCATATGTACCCAAAAATGGTACCAATAAAAACATCACCTCTTCCTGCAAAAAACAGCTCCCACACAAGACGATCAGCAGAAAAACAAAAGAAATGTAGCTTTCAGAAAATGAAGACAAAAAAAATATTTTTTTTCAAAAATGCTTTATTTATGTAAAACTGAAACAAAAAATATAAAAATACACATATTTGGTATTCTCGCATCCATATCAAACTGCTCTATAAAAACAACACATGATCCATTCTGTTAGGAGAACAAAAAAAATTGTGCCAAAACAGCCATTTTGTGGTTACCTTGCCTCACAAAAAGTGTAATATCGAGCGATCAAAAATCTTATGTATGAAAAAAAATACCAATAAAACTGTCAACTTATCCCATAGATTCCAAAATAGGGTCACTTTTTGGGGTTTTCAAATGCGACATGGCAACTTAAAAGTATCCCAGTGAAATCTGCCCTCCAAAATCCATATAGCGCTATTTCCCTTCTGCGCCCTGCCGTGTGCCCATAGAGCAGTTTATGACCACATATGGTATAGGGTGTTTCTGTAAACCCCACTAGTGACCCTGCTGCCCCCCCCGCCTGTCACCCCACTAGTGACCCTGCTCACTCCTCCTGTCACCTCACTAATGACCCTGCTCCCCCTCCTCTTGTTCCCCTACTAGTGACCCTTCTCCCCCACTTATCCTGTCCTTCCTAGTGACCCTGCTCCCCCCTCCTCCTGTCACCCCACTAGTGACCCTGCTCCCCCTGCTTCCCCTCCTGATGTTACCCCACTAGTGACCCTGCTCCCCCTCCGCCTGTCACCCCACTAGTGACCCTGCTCCCCCCTCCTCCTGTCACCCCACTAGTAACCCTGCTCCCCTCCACTAGTAACCCTGTGTTTTCTTGCACAGAGAGGAGCCTGGCTGGAGTGTGATGAGGCCTATCTGTGTGTCTGACCCTGTTTGTTTGTGTGTCTCTCCCTGTGTGTGTGTGTGTGTCTATCTTTCCCTGTATGTGTGTGTATCTCTTCCTGTGTGTGTGTCTATCTGTACCTGTGTGTGTGTGTGTGTGTCCCCCTGTGTGTGTGTGTGTGTGTATGTGTCTGTCCCTGTGTGTGTCTCTCCCTGTGTGTGTGTCTGTCCCTGTGTGTGTCTGTCCCTGTGTATGTGTGTGCCTGTCCCTGTGTGTGTCTGTCCCTGTGTATGTGTGTGCCTGTCCCTGTGTGTGTTTCTCTCCCTGTGTGTGTGTGTGTGTGTGTGTGTCTGTCCCTGTGTGTGTGTGTCTGTCCCTGTGTGTGTGTGTGTGTGTGAGTGTCTGTCCCTGTGTGTGTGTGTGTCTGTCCCTGTGTGTGTGTGTGTGTGTGAGTGTCTGTCCCTGTGTGTGTGTGTGTCTGTCCCTGTGTGTGTGTGTCTGTCCCTGTGTGTGTGTATGTGTCTGTCCCTGTGTGTGTCTGTCCCTGTGTGTGCCTGTCCCTGTGTGTGTCTGTCCCTGTGTATGTGTGTGCCTGTCCCTGTGTGTGTTTCTCTCCCTGTGTGTGTGTGTGTGTGTGTCTGTCCCTGTGTGTGTGTGTCTGTCCCTGTGTGTGTGTGTGTGAGTGTCTGTCCCTGTGTGTGTGTGTCTGTCCCTGTGTGTGTGTATTGCATATATTGTTCCTAGAGTAGCCACTGCGGCTGAGGCATGTCCCGATTTCACCTGCATTCACCAGGCTCTGTGCTCCTCAGCAGGCAGGTGAGATGCTGAAACCCTATCACATCTTCTGAGCAGGAGAGAGCACAAGCCAGGGGATGGAATACTCTATTTTTCGTCAGCACAGTGGCTCAGTGGTTAGCACTTGTGCCTTGCAGCACTGGTGTTCTAGGTTTGAATCTAACCAAAGACAACATCTGAATGTTGGCTGTATAGACTACTATGATCACAATCAAAAACAACTACCCTCTACTGCAGATATCAGAACTCTTTGTGAAGATTCACAGGAAAATATATTTACCAAACCAGATCACTGAGGTGCATGTGACTTGATCTGTATTTGTGAGGGTGACAAGTGGAAAATAGTTTTTTACACCTGAGATGGCCATTAAGAATAACTCATCAGTCCCTTTAGCCTTCAGAAAGCCCTCTCTGGCAGTGTTCCAAATGTTTGCCATTGATGTCTTCCAAGATCTGATCTACAGATGGGTGGTGATATATCTAGATTAGGGATGAGCGAATTGACTTTGGATGAAACATCCGAAGTCGATTCGCATAAAACTTTGTTTTAATACTGTACGGAGTGAGTGCTCCGTACAGTATTAGAATGTATTTGCTCCGATGAGCCAAAGTTATTACTTTAAGAAGTCTTCGCATAATAACGTCAGAAATTGATTTATACTGTAAAAACTATCAGAGAGTACCACTAGAGTGTAAAACTTAACCTTTATTCTGCTAATTTAAAACATCCCCACAAAAAAACATATATTGGACAAAACAACAAAAATTGTAAATACGATAGGGACTTGGTGGTCATCAATCATCCACAATGTAGGAAGGGGCAGTCCCATAGGCAGGGTGGTAATATTTAATTGGGGATCTTTCCCTAATACTCACCCTATATTGTATGTACCTGCCGAAAGAACGTAAAGGCCGCCCCGATAGGGGGAATCCCGTATTCAGGAACCTCCTATACGCCCTAGGATGGCCCTGAAAACAGGTGATACAGGCAAACCATGATAAGGTGGCCCATAGATATATATTGTGGTCTAATCTAGATACACAAAAATAATAAATGCTGAATACATTAAAGATACTTTTACTCAAGTTATTGATGGAGTTCACAAATCTGTGATAAAGACTACTATGAATAAAGCAATAGTCCAGTCGACGGCAAGTACATTCTCAACCAAATCAAGTATTCTTAAAAGGGCACCTGATTGATGACCACCAAGTCCCTATCGTATTTACAATTTTTGTTGTTTTGTCCAATATATGTTTTTTTGTGGGGTTGTTTTAAATTAGCATAATAAAGGTTATGTTTTACACTCTAGTGGTACTCTGTGATAGTTTTACGTGTAACTATACCACTTTAGGATATCTCCCCTCTGACGAGTCATTGTCTTAGCTGTGTTTTTTTTTTTTTATACTATAAAAAAACATTTCCCGAACTCAAGTTCGGTTCCAAAGTACCTCTCGTACCACTGATATGTAATCACAGACCTTCTTTTCTCCACATCCTATGTAACTTGTAAGTTTAAAAAAGGAGAATTTTAACGATTTCTCTAAATATATGCATCAATTGGGACATTTTGGCAGTTGAGCACACGGACGTCATCCGCTATTCATATTGGATCTTGAAAAACATACTGGCCTCATCCGCAGGGCCTGAAAACCATCTGCAGTTTTTAAGGTTTTGGCAATTACAATCAGCAGTTCATTCTACATTTCTGCACACTTTTTGCACCTATCTCTGCCTTCACCAAAAAAGAGATGAATACCAAAACTGGTCATCTGAAGATGAATCTGCTTTCAAAGCCCTTAAGTAGGCTTTCCATGGATGGGAGCAGTGCTAAGTCAGAAGACTTCTTACAGCAAGATTGTGACATGTGGTTTTCTACAAGATCTTCACCAATGCAGAGCGAAATACAGTAATTCTATTGCAGACTATAAGCTACTTGCCCTTAAGTTGGAATTGGTGAAGTAGAGATATACTATGCTTTCCTGAGATACTCAAGAATATGTTGCCTTCTGTACCACGTGTGCATGGAATAAATCGCCCTGGATAAGACTCTACCTTACCAGATTTTGCATGGAAACTTATTGGTATGGACTTCATCATAAATTTGCCTCCATACTCAAGCTGTACTATGATCTCGGTGATGTTAAACTATTTCTCCAAAACAGTTCACTTAGTTCCAGAAACTTCAATCTGAGCATACCCTCTTAGGCTACTTTCACACTTGTGGCAGGACGGATCCGACAGGTTGTTCCCTCTGTCGGATCCGTCCTTCCGCTATTCTGCAGCACAGCAGTGCACGGCAAAAGGCCGCCGGACTAAAAGTCCTGCATGTCCGACTTTTTAGTCCGGCGGCCTCTCACCGCGAACTGCAAATATAGTCAATGGGGACGGAGCGGCGGTCCAGAGGCACGGCGAAATAGCGGAAGGACGGATCCGACAGGGTGAACAGCCTGTGGGATCCGTCCTGCCGCAACTGTGAAAGTACCCTTACAAGTTTGTTCTTTGTTTCATAGGCTCTTATGAGATCCTGAAGCATATCAATTCTGTGTGATACAAGTTATGCCTGCCATGCCTTCATATACTCAATTCTGTACACATTTCTCATCTCAAACCACTGGTTTTCAACTGCTATTCCAGGTTCCCAATCTCTACCCCTCCCCCTCTAGTGGATCCTGAAGTTGAGTTTGAGGTGAAGAGCACCCTTGATGTCAAGAAGGAATTCTGTATACCCCCTGGACCAAAAAAGAGAAGGCATAAGGAAGCATACTGTAATGCTGGGGGTCCGTGACCACTGGCATCTCCCCTCTCCTAAGCACAGCTGCCAGAATACTTACCCCTCCTACAGCTCTGTGGTGCCAGCAATCCATTGTCTCTGCAATCTATTGCTGCCACTCTCTTATGACAAAGTGCCTGAGCCAATGGCGTAGCTTCCATACAGGCAGACCATGCAGTTGCTATGAGGCCCATGGGGAAGGGGGACCCACAGGAGGATAGGCCCCACCTAGGAAAGGTTAAAATGTCACAGGTCCTGTATATCTAGTAAGGGAACTGCACAGCGTATAGTGAAAATTGGTTACCTGGAATTTTGCTTTCCTTGAGTCCGAAGGCAGCACATGAAGGGGTTAATCTTGCCTCATTCTCCCCACTAGGACCACCCACCTAGATTAAACATACAATTAGAATAATGACTTAGATGGTATATAAACACACCCCCAACAACCATACTCTGTGTTTTAAAAATAGAATCAGACAATAGATGCTGTACAAAATATTTTATTTAGTGGGGGTATATATGTACTGCCTTCGGACTCAAGGAAAGCAAAATTCCAGGTAATCAATTTTCCCTTTCCCATTGCATACTCGGCACACATGAAGGGATTTGGATAGATAGCAAAGGGTGGGTACTTCAGCATAGGACTGCACTTAGTACACCCGTGCCAAAGGCTGAGCTACTAGCATCGATGTCCAGCTGATGATGCTTCACGAAAGTTGATGGCGTAGACCAGGAAGCTGCATTACAAATATCCGTTACTGAGACTTGTCCTTTCTCCACCCATGATGCTGTTGTGGATCTTATCGAATGGGCTCTAAGCGAAAATAGAGAGGCTTTACCCTCTAAGTATTCCATATTTATGGCTTTAATCCATCTAGCGAGTGTGTCTTTAGATGCTTTCGGCCCTCTTCTTAGTCCAGCAAATAAACAAAATAGATTTAGTACCAGAGATAAGTCCCAGACAGGTATAGAGTCTCTAATTGCCGGTTTTAACCTTTTTACTACTTTAAAGAATCTGAATATTTATGGATGTTGTACAAACTTGTTCTCAGTCATCGCGTTGATTGCTGTCGTGTATTTGGTTTGAGTAGTTTTCTGTTCCATCTGGACGCCATCAAATCCCAAACTGGCATGCCCCACTTGGCTGTAACCTGTTGGACGTAACATGGGTTTAGCTCCCAATCCGCTGGATTGATCTTCCTCCGACTCAGGTGATCCGCTTGAATATTGCAACAGCCTCTGATATGCATTGCTCTTAAGTCTAGAAGATACAGTTCTGCCCAGGCAAAGATCTCCTTGCATAACCTCAGAAGGGATTAACTTCTTGTCGCGAATATTTTGATTTTTTTTTTTAAATTGGCACACATGATCCCTCCCTGCTTATAGCTTGTGGACCAATGAGAAGGCTACAGTATCTTTGACTTTAGGAGTAGTGTTGATTGTGAATATGCAAATTTTCATAATGCGAATTTTTAATTGCCGAGTAAAAACACGATTCCTCCCTGCTTTTTGCTTGTGGGCTAATGAGTCATTGGCCCACAAACAACTTAAGCAGGGAGGAATCATGACAATGACGAATATTCTAAAAAACATATATATAGCACTATATCGATTATATTTGTCTTTCGAATATTCGTAATATTCTAAAACAAGAATATATAGCACTATAGCGAATATTCGGAAAAAACAATATAGAGCAATTTAGCTAATATAGTGCTATAATCTTTTTTGTCTAATAGTAATTTCTTTCTCATCTGAAGTTCAGATTGGAAAAAAATGACAACTATTAAAAAAAAAGATTATAGCACTATACTAGCTAAATTGCACTGCATTAGTTTTTTTCGAATATTTGCTATATTGCTATATATTCTTGTTTTAAAATATTACAAAACAAATATATTCGAAAAAACTAATATATTCGATACAGTGCTATATATTTGTTTTTTAGAATATTCGTAATTTTTCCAATCTAAAGTCATGATTCCTCCCTGCTTAAGCTGCTTGTGGGCCAATGACTCATTGGCCCACAAACAAGAAGCAGGGAGGAATCATGTTTTTACTTGGCAATTGAAAAATTTGCGATAAAGATTTTCGATCAATTCCTTGCCGATTTTTTGAGTAAAAAATTTGTAGAATATAACGAATATTCGAATTTAAGAATATTCAACTAATATTCTACAAAATATTTGCGAAATATTGCGAATTCGAATATGACCCCTGCCGCTCATCACTATTCTTGTCCCTTCTTGTTTGTTCAGGTAAAACACAGAAGGAAGATTGTCCAACTGAATCATTACAGATTTTCCCATCAGATCTGCTTGAAAATGACGTAGAGCAACCTTGACTGCTTTTAGCTCTCTGAAATTTGATGACTGTTGCTTCTCCAGAGTGGACCACCAACCCTGAATCCACCGGTCTTTAAGATGAGCTCCCCACCCTAGGGAGAACTGGAACGTTTTCCCCCTGGATAAATTTCTGTCCTGTAACCACCATTTGAGATTTTTAACTGTGGATGCTCTTAATTTGACTCTGGCTCCCAAGTTGTGATAAATGTAATGCCAGACTTGTAACATGTCTTGTTGGAGATCTCTCATATGAATTCTTGCCCAGGGAACAGCATCTATCATTACAGTTGTGACCAAGAGTCTTCATCACCCTGCGGACTGAAGGTATTGGAGAAAAGATTAAAGATTTTACTTCTTTCTTTAGAGAATTAATCTTTGGTAGAGATAAGTAAAGAGTCATGGCACATGTTTCTATCTGGAATCCCAGAAATAGCTTGGAAGTGGATATCAGATTTTTGCCAGTTGATCAGGAATAGTGTGATCGAGCACCAAAGTACTCGGGTGTTCAAGTAGAACACTTTGGGATGCTCAGGTGCTCTACACACAAGTAATTGAGAGAACCCAAGCATTAAACCAGGAAACCCCTGCTCTAAAGTTGCCGGGTCCCAATGAGGTCTATGCAGAAGATTGCTGTACAGTGGGGGAATCCCCCAGTGTGAGTCTGTGCTTAGGAGACCCTGCTCTGACGCCATATAAAGCTATGTCCATATATGGAGTCAGTGCTCGGGGGCCCCCTAGTGTATTTAAATCTAGTTTAGCCTCTATTTCTGAAAAGTTTCTGCCGGGATTTGAACTCACAACCTTCTACATTAGAGGCAAAAACCTTAAAGGGGTTCTGCACTTTGTTTAAACTGATGATCTATCCTCTGGATAGATCATCAGCTTCTGATCGGCAGGGGTCCGACATCCGGGACCCCTGCCGATCAGCTGTTTGAGAAGGCAGCAGCCTTCTCACTGTTTACCGCTGGCCCAGTGACATCACGACTTGTATCAACTGCCTTGGGTGGGGCAAAGCTCCATTCAAGTGAACAGAGCTTAGCCCCGCCCAGGCCAGTGATACAGAGGATAGATCATTAGTTTAAACAAAGTGCAGAACCCCTTTAACCACTCAGCTATAAAGCTGAATGATAAACTGTGTCAGAAAAACCTCTCAGTAGTTTCTCATGTAGTAAGTATTCCTATACAGCAGAAGTATCATTTTATATTTAACTGCAGGTTAACATGCAGCTCTATAGCGAAGTGGTTAAGGTTCTTGGCTCTAATATATAAGGTTGTGAGTTCAAATCCCAACAGAATAATATCAGAAATAGAGGCCAAATTTAATTTAAACATATATATACAGTGAGGAACAGAAGTATTTGAACACCCTGCGATTTTGCAAGTTCTCCCACTTAGAAATCATGGAGGGGTCTGAAATTCACATTGTAGGTGCATTACCACTCTGAGAGACAGAATAAAAAAATTAAAATCTGGAAATCACATTGTATGATTTTTAAAGAATGTATTTGTCTTGCACTGCTGAACATAAGTATTTGAACACCTGAGAAACAGCAAAAATTCTGGCTCTTAAAGACCTGTTACCGTGCCTTTAAAAAGTCCCCCTTTACTCCACTCATTAATCTAACTTAGTAGCACCTGTCTGAGCTCTTTAAAGACAACTGTCCACTCCACAGTCAGTCAGACGCCAACTACTACTATGGGCAAGACCAAAGAGCTGTCAAACGAAAACTAGAGACAAAATTTGGACCTCCACAAGACTGGAAAGGGCTACGGGGCAATTGCCAAGCAGCTTGGTGAAAATAGATCAACTGTTTGAGCAATTGTTAGAAAATGGAAGAGGCTAAAGACGACTGTCAGTCTCCCTCAGACTGGGGCTCCATGCAAGATCTCACCTCGTGTGGTATCACTGATGGTAAGAAAGGTGAGGAATCAGCCCAGGACTACAAGTAAGGAGCTGGTCAATGACATGAAGAGAGCTGGGACCACAGTTTCAAAGGTCACTGTCAGTAGAACACTACGCTGTCATGGTTTCAAATCATGCATTGCACGGAAGGTTCCCCTGCTCAAGTCATCACATGTCCAGGCCCGGCTGAAGTTCGCCAATGACCATCTGGATGATCCATGGGAGGCATGAGAGACAGTCATGTGGTCAGATGAGTCTAAAGTAGAACTTTTTGGTCTAAACTTCACTCGTCGTGTTTGGAGGAAAAAGAAGGCCAAGTTGCAACCCAAGAACACCATCCCTACTGTGAAGCATGGGGATGGTAACATCATGCTTTGGGGGTGCTTTTCTGCGAAGGGGACAGGACGACTGCACTGTATTAAGGAGAGGACCATGGGGCCATTTATTGTGAGATTTTAATCAACAACCTCCTTCCCTAAGTCAGAGCATTGAAGATGGGTCATGGCTGGGTCTTCCAACATGACAACGACCCGAAGCACACAGCCAGGATAACCAAGGAGTGGCTCCGTAAGAAGCATATCAAGGTTCTGGAGTGGTTTAGCCAGTCTCCAGACCTAAATCCAATAGAATATCTTTGGAGGGAGCTGAAACTCTGTGTTGCTCAGCGACAGCCCCGAAACCTGACAGATCTAGAGGAGATCTGTGTGGAGGAGTGGGCCAAAATCCCTGTTGCAGTGTGTGCAAACCTGGTCAAGAACTACAGGAAACGTTTGACCTCTGTAATAGCAAACAAAGGCTTCTGTACCAAATATTAACTCTGATTTTTTCAGGTGTTCAAATACTTATGTTCAGTAGTGCAAGACAAATAAACTCTCTAAAAATCATACAATGTGATTTCCTGATTTATTTATTTTTATTCTGTCTCTCGGAGTGGGAATGCACCTACAATGTGAATTTCAGACCCCTCCATGATTTCTAAGTGGGAGAACTTGCAAAATAGCATAGTGTTCAAATACTTCTGTTCCTCACTGTATATGTTTTTAGCCATAATATATTTACATATATTATTATATATTTAGAATATATATTATAATATATGAAAATATATTATGTCTAAAAACATCAGTAGTAGTTTCCCACATATCAGAAGTATGATTTTATATATATTTGTATATATATATATAATTTTTTATATTTTTATTTTTTTGTAATTACACATTTATTTTGTGCCATACATTTTTTACAATTACAAAAAAAATATAAAATATATAAGTTTAATTTATCGAAAATAGGAAGCACTACTACGTCAGGTTCCCCTGATGGGTGCTCTCAGCCAACAGATTCACCCAATCTATAAAGCTAAAATCATATATCAGAAAAAGGCTGGGCACTCGCTATATCTGGAGTAGGTTGTACTTTATTAATAAGACCATAAAATCTTAAGACAATAAATACATGTGTGAGGATGAGTCTGGCCAGACTAAAAAGTGATAAATAATATATTATAAATGATATAAATAAATATTAATACTACAATATACAATGCAATTATGAGGTTAAAATTGTGATGGGGGCTTAATAGTTTGTTCAGTTCGAATTGAACAGTATAATTTAACATCACAATTTAAAGCTACAGTTTTGGCAACATTTAAACTTGATGGTGGACATTTTACAAACCGCATAGACATACTCGAAATTAATTGCGTATATTTATTATCGGGGAAATTATATGCGATCATTTCTACAAACATTGCCACAACAATACTTATGTGAAATATAAGCATATGTGAATATTGGATCGAAAATTATACAGCAATTACAGTCTATTTATCCTCACAGATCGGGTTCTACTGGAGAACCTACACTATTTTAACCTCATAATAGTATTGTATATTGTAGTATTAATATTTATTTATATCATTTATAATTTATTATTTATCACTTTTTAGTCTGGCCAGACTCATCCTCACACATGTATTTATTGTCTTAAGATTTTATTAATAAAGTACATCCTACTCCAGATATAGCGAGTGCCCAGCCTTTTTCTGATATCTCATAAGTTTAATTTAGCCTCAATTTCTAAAATGTTTCTGCTGGGGTTTGAATTCACAACCTTCTACATTAGAGCCAAGAACCTTAACCGCTACGCTATAGAGCGTTAACCTGCAGTTAAATATAGGAGAATATAACTGAATAATGGGATAACCTTAAAAATATCTTTAATTCATAAAATATTAAAGTAATAGGCCCAATAGTTAATCAAGCAAGACTACCCAAATAGATAGTCGTCGGCCACCAACCAGTGTGATGTGGTGGAGAGTAAAAGCAGCCACAAGGTATGCTCGCTAGCTTACTCAGAGGGTGAGTAAAGAAACACAGGGATACAATTAGAGAGGGAGACACATGCTGGGTCTCTACCTCTAAACCATCCCTTGATCTTAGCTCATAAACAAAACCCTCTGTCTGTCCCTTGGTGTCCCTTATAGGCAATATGGTGACTGCCCAGCTTCGTGGGAATGTAAAGACCAATCACACCATGGGACAAACAGACAAACATATAACGTGTACACTCTCCCGAAGCATTTTACTGACAGTAGGTCAGGTCATCAGGGGACCAATGAGTACCATGAAATCAACAAATGCACATAGTGGGCGCTCATCCAGTACAAGACGCTAACAGATATGCCGGCGCAAGCAAGTAAAGAACAATACTGCTAGTGAATAAAGAGTACTTAGCTCGCCATGTACATAGGATTCTGGGTCCGCTCCTCTCCTGTGTATGACAGTGGGGAGCAAGTGCCCGTGCTGGTGTTCTTTCAAGACAGCGCAGGCTTAAATTGGGTCCGCCCCTATGGTCACATGATCGGTCACGCGGGTCGTGACGTACATGGTCACAGGTTACCCGCGTAACAACGCGAAGTCACATGATCGGGATCGGCACCAACTGTGTATCAGTCTCGCCCATTAGCTTAGCCCAGCCCTCTGCGAACAGAAGGTAGGTCTAGTAATATGACGGGACGGAGAGATGGAGATGTGGAAAAATAAAGATGAGCTCACTCAGATTCACACAAACAACCATACAACAAGGCAATGATAGCCAAATAGGGTGCGTCACTTCCATAGAATCACAAGAGGCGCTACCAGGGTATTTACATAGAAGGTTCAAAAAGTGACAAATCAGTTAAGAGAATAGGTCAATGGACATAATAGTTCAGCTCGAAGCCAGTCATACTCAGATATATATATAATTATATAATACTTGAATACAAATGTATCAAAATAAAACCAATGAGGACAGATACATATCCAAAACCATAACATACCGGCAACAGGAGATATGATAATAGGGCAAATGAAGCCGTGTAAAGCCCTGTAGCCCGAAATGGTCAAACAGTGACACATATGTAGACCCTGGTGCAGACACAACAAACATATAGACCTCATTGCATATACAACAACGCACATAAACAAAACGCACATAGAGGTATCTACCTCCAGCACATTAGTTCCATTGGTTGAAAGGGAATTTTAATTGATTTAAATAAAATTTAAATCAGATATGATAGATATGGGCATCCACACATCCTCTATATGTTTGTTGTGTCTGCACCATGGTCTACATATGTGTCACTGTTTGACCATTTCGGGCTACAGGGCTTTACACGGCTTCATTTGCCCTATTATCATAACGCGTCGGGACAGTGTACACGTGTACATGTTTGTCTGTTTGCCCCATGATGTGATTGGTCTTTACATTCCGATGAAGCTGGGCAGTCACTATATTGCCTATAAGGGACACCAAGGGACAGACAGAGAGGGTTTTGTTTATGAGCAAAGATCAAGCTAGCGAGCATACTGTCATGCATTTTCATAAGTGTACAGTCTTAACTGAAGATATTATAGTTTAAATGTCAATGCTCATTGCCTTTAAGTGTAAAGTCAGACTGAACTAGAGTCTAATATCTTTCTACAGGATTGAAATAGGCCAAGATGAGGTTATGCTGAGTTCAATTTGGGTAACATAGGGACATAGAATGTATTGTCTCTTAGAAATTATTGTGAGCAGATGTAGTGTATATGTTAATACTATAATGGGTCCTACAGACATGTGTCTGTGAGAGAGAACCATTTAAATAGCAATGTATTATTTTACTTCATTACAAAGTCATTAAGAAAGTCTGCCTTATAGTAAGCATTGGGTGTGTGAATGTCCCATTCATGTCTTCATAATTATATTCTATATATTCCCGTGTGGTATATTTAGATTTGCAACATATCTTAACCAATGAATTATATAATATGTCATCTATGTGTAACAGTGTGTCGATATATATATATATATATATATATATATATGTATATATCATTTAGAATATATATTTTATGCCATGTATATTTCACTGACTGGATATAGATATAACCTTAGAAGGTTTAGAAAGTATTGATGTTATCTTCCTACTAATTGGGTTTCATTAGGAGAACTGAATATTATTAGCCAGCCATGTGGGCAAGTTAATGAACTCGGATGTCAACTAAAAGGGCCAATTGTCCACTCTATATTATCATGAATTTAAAACAAACGGTAGAAGATGGTGACTCCAACATATCTAGATTATGGGTAATTAAAAATGTCAGGAAGAAATCCTTAATACTGATGTATATTGGAGAGGTTAAAAAGATATTTAGAATTAATTTTTAAGGTTGTGGTATTCATCTGCAATACCACAGTGCCATCTGCCATCCAACTTGTTTTCTATAACATAGCAAGGGTTAAGATTATATCATAGTAGTATTAACATATGTTACGCTCTGCTCTGTTAATTGGGAGATCATAATCCAGGAGGAGGTAACGTAAGATATCAGGGAGCATAAGTATTGCTGGATAGGAACATAGGAGGGAATCATCAGATCATCAGATCAAAACCATCCGATCTGATCCAAATCATATGAAGGAACAGGGTCGTAATAAGAAAGAAAAGATCCATAAAGCATATCAAAAGAAACTTGAATTAAATTTTGACCACTAGAGAACTCCTGAGAACTGGTCCCATCCGAAACTCTGTCCATCCTTGACTTGGTAACTGTCACCGCCAGTTCTGTCAGAAGGTCTGGCAGACGTTCTTCTCTACCTCTTGTATGACGTTCCTTGTTTTGTTTCCACTTTGTCATCCCCTTTCCTTCTGCCTGGTGTCACTTATTTAGACTAATCGTCTTCCTTTATATTCCCTCCCATACTGCCTCACTTTGCGGTTTATACTACTTCCTGAATTAAGTGTTCACTGCTGGAGGCTGCTGCTGCTGTTTGCTCAGATAAGTCTTTTCCTTTATTGTGTTTCCTTGCTGGCTTGATTCTAGGTGACCTTGACTCCGTCCGTATTAAGTGCAGGGAGCCGGTGGTCGTGTCCCCTCACTATTTATAGGGTTTTCAGGTGTCAAACAGTCTTAGGTACGTGGGCATGCAATTGTCTACCATTGAGACCCTTGCATGTGCATAGCAGTCAGGGAGAGCTCTTAGGGTTTTAAAGGGCTTGCCTATATGCTCCTTAGTTTGGGATCAAGCCAGTCCATCGTTTATTTATACATTCTAGCTATCTGCAACTTCATTTGTGACATTATAAACCGCCTTAACCGTCTTAAGCATGGATCCGGTTTCAGCCTTGATTGACTGCATGCAAGGTCTTTCACTGGAGGTAGCAGAAACTGTGTCTCAGTTTCAGGTGACCGGTTCTGCTGGCGTTCATGGAATTTGTTCTGAGCCTAAGATCTCGCTTCTGGATACGTTCTCCGGGGGTAGTGAGAATTTTGTTCGCTTTAGAGAGGCTTGCAAACTCCATTCCCGCCTACTTCCCCATTTCTCTGATGATTAGGAGCAGAAGGTGGCTACTCAGGGATAACGCTCAGTCTTGGGCCTTTTTGGCTGCCGGCGGGGGCACAGCCCCTCCGATCGGTGGATGAATTTTTTGTAGCCCATGGCCAGAAATATGATTATGATGACCCAGGTCGTATTGCTCTGGCTGAATCTATACTGCGTCTTTTATGCCAGGGTAAACAGTCCGCATAGATATATTGTTCTGAATTTTGGAGATGGGCAGCTGATACTGGTTGAAATGATGCTGCACTCCAAAGTCAATTTTGCCATGGTCTTTCGGAAAGATTGAAAGATGTCAGCTGTCAATCTCATTCAGTGCGCAGGGGTCTCAGTCTGTCTCAATCCCCTCTGAGAAGGAGGCCATGCAGCTGGGTTTGCTTGCCTCTGATAGTAGAGGATTCAGCTCTCAGAGGAGGGTTTGTTTCTGTTGTGGGGGTATAAATCATTTGGCTAATGTTTGCCCCTCTAGGAGATTCATGGAGTTTTCTGAGGGTTATAAAAAAAAAAGAGAAACCCTCTAAAAACTTTCTATTTGCTACTATTGGCAAAGTTGATGCGGAAATTGAAGGTTTGCCGTTTGCTTGTAGTTCCAGTTTTCTCCTACCTGCCAAGGTGGCGCCAGACAGCAAGAACATTGTTTGTGAGATTTTTGTAGATAGTGGAGCAGCTGTCAATCTCATTGATAATCAATTTGCAACAACGCATGGTGTCCAGGTATGCACTTTGGAAAAGGATATACCTGTTTTTGCTATCGATATCACTCCACTTTCTCAAAGATCGTTAAACGGCATAGTTTACAATATCCGTTTGACTGTGGGTGACGCTCATGTTAAGGATATGTCATGTTTCGTCTTAAGCGGATTACCTACTCCTCTAGTGTTGGGGCTACCCTGGCTCACTAAACATAACCCCACCATTGATTGGCAAGCAAGTCAAATTAATGGTTGGAGTGAGTTTTGCACAGAGAATTGCCTCACAGCGTCTCTTTCAGAGGTTTCTACCAAAACTGTGCCATCTTTTCTCTCTGAATTTTCTGATTTGTTTTCCGAGAGTGGTGTCCAGGAGTTGCCCCCTCACCGGGAGTACGACTGCCCTATTAATCTCATCCCAGGCGCCAAGCTGCCAAAATCACCTTTATACAATCTCTCCCAACCTGAAAGAGTCGCCATGTGTACCTATATCTCTGAGAGCCTGAGAAAGGGACACATCCGACCCTCGAAGTCACCTGTTGCCGCAGTTTTTTTTTGTTAAGAAAAAAGATGCTTCTTTAAGACCTTGTCTGGATTTCAGGGAGCTGAACTGTATCACGATTCGTGACCCATATCCACTTCCTCTGATCCCGGACCTCTTTAACCAGATTGTTGGGGCTAAAGTTTTTTCTAAGCTGGATTTAAGAGGAGCAGGGAAGGAGAAAAATGGAAGACGGCCTTCAATACCTCTGAGGGTCATTTCGAGAATTTGGTTATGCCCTTTGGTTTGATGAATGCTCCGGCCGTCTTCCAACATTTCGTGAACAGCATTTTTTATCATTTAATGGGGAAATGTGTACTGGTGTATTTAGATGACATTTTGATTTTTTTCTCCTGATTTCAAGACTCATCGGGACCAACTATGTCAGGTCTTGCTGATTCTGCGGGAGAATAAATTGTACGCTAAACTGGAAAAATGTGTGTTTGCGGTTCCGGAGATTCAATTTCTTGGTTTTCTTCTCTCCGCTTCTGGTTTTCGGATGGACCCTCAGAAGGTCTGCGCTGTGCTTGATTTGGAACCTCCTGAGAATCATAAGGCGCTGATGCGGTTTTTGGGTTTTGCCAATTATTACAGAAAGTTCATTTTAAATTATTTCTCTGTTGTTAAGCCACTCACTGATATGACTAAAAAGGGGGTGGATTTTTCCTCGTGGTCGGTAGATACGCTTAAAGCCTTTTCTAGTATTAAAGAGAGTTTTGCTTCTGCTCCCATTTTGGTACAACCTAATGTCTCTCTACTAGAGTTGAGCGAACACCTGGATGTTCGGGTTCGAGAAGTTCGGCCGAACTCCCCGAAAATGTTCGGAATCCGAACCCGACCCGAACTTCGTCCCGAACCCCATTGAAGTCAATGGGGACCCAAACTTTTCGGCACTAAAGAGGCTGTAAAACAGCCCAGGAAAGGGCTAGACGGCTGCAAAAGGCAGCAAAATGTAGTTAAATCCCCTGCAAACAAATGTGGATAGGGAAATGAATACAAATAAAAATAAAATAAATAAAAATTAACCAATATCAATTGGAGAGAGGTCCCATAACAGAGATTCAGGCTTCATGTCAGCAGAGAATCAGTCTTTATGTCATAGCAGAGAATCAGGCTTCACGTCACCCAACACTGGAACAGTCCATTGTCATATATTTAGGCCCCGGCACCCAGACAGAGGAGAGAGGTCCCATAACAGAGATTCAGGCTTCATGTCAGCAGAGAATCAGTCTTCATGTCATAGCAGAAAATCAGGCTTCACGTCACCCAACACTGGAACAGTCCATTGTCATATATTTAGGCCCCGGCACCCAGACAGAGGAGAGAGGTTCCATAGCAGAGAATCAGGCTTCATGTCAGCAGAGAATCAGTCTTCATGTCATAGCAGAGAATCATGCTTCACGTCACCCAACACTGGAACAGTCCATTGTCATATATTTAGGCCCCGGCACCCAGACAGAGGAGAGAGGTCCCATAACAGAGATTCAGGCATGGGCGTGTCTGTTTCCTGCAGCTGAGGTGGAAAGGTGTGCGTGCAGCAGCTCCAGGAGACTTCCACCTCGTTAAGGCCCCAGGGAGATTTTTCAACACCTTAATCCCCTGGGAGGAACCAGGCTTGTGGGGAGGTTTTCCACCTTTCTCCCCAGCCCAGGCCCTGCCTCTCCCTAGGGAGCTCGTAAGGGCCTGGGTTATGCGCTCAGGCAAGGCCCAGGATCCAGCTTCCCGGGGTAGGCCAGCGGGGAGTAGGGGAGGTGAACTACCGGCCTCTGCTCCATCTTCCGCTCCGGGGGTCAGAAGATCAAGCAGGGGTCATGTGGAAGTATCCCCTGCGGCCCCCAGGGGCGAAGCCGTGAACATCGCCGGCAAGTCCAGGAGGGTGGACGATAACCCTCCTGAAGGTATGCGGGGTGCTCCTGGAGGTGGGCCGGGTTTGGTGGAGGCCGACTGGGGTACTATGAGGCCCAGGGAGTCGGTGGTCCAGTACTACAGTTCCCGCATCGCAGCCCACCTCCGGGAGTATGAAGAGGCTGGTAAGACCTTAAAAAAACTGCAAAGTGAGAGACAAAAAGCTGACAGAGCCTCTAAGGTAAAAAGGCCTGAAATGGGGGGGACATCTGCGGTCGCGCCTCTGGATGTACCTGGAGGCGTGTCTGTGGGGCGGGGTTCATGCGTCCGTCACCATGTGCGGGGTGGCGGGTGCCGGGGGTCCTGCGGCTTCCTTCTCTGCCCCTGCCTCTTCTTCTGCTCATGCGCTCTTTGCTCCTTCCCCTGCTGCTGTCATTTTGCCGGTGGTGGGGGGGAGCGGGGCCTGGGCGGTGGGGGAGTCTGCAGGCATGCCCCTGGGAGAGCCTGGGGGCGTGTCCATGGGCGGGGATGGGAGGCAAATAAAGCAAAAAAGAGTTGCAAAGACTGTACACAGGGTGTACAGGGTGGTGGACGCCGCCGCGTCCTCTCTGTCCTCCTCAGAAGAGGGGGGGATGGGGAGGATAGTGGCAGAGGTCGCGGTCCACCATGAAAACACCTATGAAGCCGAGGATGTGGTGGTAGGGACCACGGAGGCGGATGTGCATGAAAAGAAAAATGTTAATATCATTGCCCCAGCTGGCCCAGCTGTGTATTTGAGGGCAGGTGAAAGTTCAGGGATTGTTCCGGGTCCTGGTGGGGGGGGGGTGGATGCAGGGGTTAGTCCTGCTGCTGGAAAAGTGGCGGGCCCCCCCTGTGTGGCCCCCTCGGGGGGATCCGAAGCGACATTTGCGACTGGTAGGGGGGGAGCCGGTTCTGCTGCCCCTCCTGCGTCCGTGGCGCCTGGCAGAAGTTATGCAAGTGTGGCTGCGGCTGTAGGGGGGGAGGGGCTGGCTTCCTTGGCTTCCTCGCTCTCAGGGTCTGGTAATAGTGACTTGCAGCGGCGACTGCTGGAGGCCCTCAAAAAGGGGGAGAGCTCCTTTTCCGTAGAGGGGAAGAAGGTGGAATGTTCATTCTGGTTCAACAGACATGGCGTTTGGACCTTCCGAGAACAGAACGGGGCGAGACCACCTGGTCTTCACCCACAACCGGCCCTGGAGCCAGACGGAATGTGGTCTGTCTCAAGTGGAGTAGCGATCAAGCTTGCCCTACTAGAAAGAGGGTAGTGGAGCTCCTGCTTGGGATGGGTTTCAAGGCAACCGACATCTTTGCCTTGATCCATCCTTTTGGCTCCAAGGAGTTTGACATCAGCTTTGTCCGGCCGGAGGGGCTTGAGCTCTTCTGGTCCAGATATGAGCTCGTGAAGAACATGCCGGACTGGCGTGGTTTCGTTGCAAAAGCGATAACCCGCCAGAGTGAGGTCAAGAGAGTGACCGTGCTGACCCGTAACGAGTCGCTCTCTTGTATTGACATCATGACCTGGCTGGGAAGGTATGGAGAGGTCCAGGGAATACCAGCTAAAAACCTGGACGAGTTTGGCATTTGGTCGGGTGCCTGGACGTTTAATATCAAGCTTAAGCGTCTGGGTAGTACAGTTTCCCACATTCCATCATCTGCCTTTATCAGCCGAGACAAGATCTTGGTTTTCTACAGGGGGCTGCCTAAGCTCTGTCACAAGTGCAGCAGCCCCACACACTTCAGCGCCAGGTTTTATTTGAAGGAGGAGGCTACCTTTTCGCCCTTAAGGGTTGTGGAGGTGGAATTCTCCGATCACTGTTTGATTATGTTTTCTCTGAATATTTCAGAATCCCCCCAAATGGGAAGAGGTTATTGGAAGCTGAATTCGGGTGTCTTGGAGGAAGCAGAGGTGAGACAATCCTTTGAGGACTTCCTTCAGAGTCAGGTAACTTTACTGGATCTCTGTGATACTAAGTCAGAGTGGTGGGAGATATTCAAAGATTGGGCTGCAAAGTTCTTCCGCCGGCTCTCGAGCCTTAGTTCCCTGGACAGGTACCGCCTGTATCAGGGTCTGAGGAGGAAACTCGAGCATCTGGTCTCGACTGGTGGTAGCCGCGAGGATATCTCCAGGGTGAAATCTTTGCTCAAGAGGTGCCAGTATGATAGGCACACATCTTTAGTTTTTGAAAGGGACTTTGGGAGGTACCGCTCGCCCGACCCCTACAGAAATTGTAAGATGTCAGTGAAGAGTAAGTTAATAACAGGACTGGTCGATAGTACGGGATCTCTGAGCAGGTCCAGATCAGGGATCCTGGAAGTCATTAGATCCTTTTACTCGTGCCTCTTGGGGAGGAGGGATCTGGATCAGGACAGGATGTCGGCTTTCCTGGCTCGGGTCACCCCTGAGTCAGGAGCTCACCTCTCTTTTGACGGTTTGGTAGAAGAGATTAAGAAGGAGGAAGTTATCCTGGCGGTGGAAGGGTTAGCTCTGAAGAAGTCTCCAGGCCCGGGTGGCTTAACATCCGAGTTTTATAGGACCTTTAAGGACTCTTTATGTCCCCTCTTGACTGAGGTATTCAATGAGTGTTTATCCTGGGGCACTCTGCCTTGGTCAATGAGGAGGTCAGCTCTGATCCTTCTATCAAAGGGTAAAGATCCGAGCCGTATTGAGAACTGGCGTCCCATAGCACTTCTTAATATGGACAGAAAGATTCTGGCCAAGATACTTTTCAATAGGCTGGTAAAATTTGCACCCCAACTCCTTTCGGTGGCTCAGCATTGCTCGGTTCCAGGCCGCAGCACTTTTAGTGCTGTACTCGGTGTCCGAGAGGCAGTGGAGCAGAGTAGAGCAGGCTACTGGAGGGGGTACATGCTGTCCTTAGATCAAGCAAAGGCGTTTGATCGGGTGAACCATGAGTACTTCTGGTCGGTCCTTCTGAAGTATGGCCTGCCGGGGGGGTTTGTTGATTGGTTAAAGATCTTGTATGCAGGGGCAGAGAGTGTCCCGCTTGTGAACGGTTGGTCTGGCTGCTCTTTTGAGGTTGGGTCTGGCGTCCGCCAGGGTTGTCCTTTGAGCCCGCTTTTATACGTGTTCGCAATTGATCCCTTTCTTAGGCGGATCGATCGTGGACCGTTGGCGGGAGTCGGGATGGATCGGGCGGCGCCGGAGGCCGCTCTGAGGGTAGTAGCGTACGCTGACGATGTCACCATTTTCATATCCTCAAGAGGGGAGGCGGAGTACGTGATGTCTGAAGTGGATCGCTACTCGGAGGCATCCGGGTCCATGATCAATCGGGATAAGTGTGAGAGTCTCTGGCTGGGAGGGGGTGATCCAGTTTTTGATCTCCCGGACACCCTCCCAGGGCCCAAGTCGTCAGCCAAAGTCCTAGGCATCCATTATGGCCATGGGGATTATCCCACTCAAAATTGGGACGACAGGCTTAAGATCGCCGCTCAGAAGGTCGACCAGTGGAAGGGTTGGTCTTTGACCCTCAGGGAAAGGGTAAACCTGATCAAGGCCTACTTACTCCCTTTGCTTATCTATTTATCTAGCGTGTGTATCTTGCCAGAGCCTCTCTGGACTCGGGTTTATAGTCTGTTCTTCCAGCTCTTATGGGGGAATAGACTGAACCTGATCAAGAGGGAGGTGACTTATCGCACTAGGAGACTAGGGGGGTTATCTATGGTCAACCCTGTGGTGTTTCTTGTAAACACCTTTGTTAAAGCAAATCTGGCAAACCTCTGGATGGAGAGGGCTTCTCTGTGGGTAGTCTCCTGCCGGG
Source organism: Bufo gargarizans (assembly GCF_014858855.1). Classification (NCBI taxonomy): domain Eukaryota; kingdom Metazoa; phylum Chordata; class Amphibia; order Anura; family Bufonidae; genus Bufo; species Bufo gargarizans. The sequence goes on from NC_058080.1 coordinate 370,068,218, forward strand.
GGTGGTTTCGGCCTTTCTTCCAGGAATGGGAGACAGGAGGGCAAGTGAAGGACTTACGTACGCCTCACGGATATCTTCCGACTTACGTCACCCCAATTCTGAAGGTGATCCGCCGGTGGGGTTTGGGGGTGAGGGAGATCAGGACTCTGTCAAGGAGGTCCCTTGACGAGAGGGTCTTGTTGTCCCACTTCCAGAAGCCCCTGGCCCTCAGGGATTGCCCAAGCCGGGATCTAGACAAGGGGTTACAGTTGCTAAATTCTGCAAGGATCCCCTTGAAGTTTTGGGACTTGGCTTGGCGCTGCTTTCACGGGAGGCTGTATGTGAGGGACAACTTGAAGTATAGGAACTCTGATGAAAGGGATTGTCCCCGGGAGGAGTGTGGCTCCATACTGGAAAGTATGGCTCACTTCCTGCTTCAGTGTCCCTTTAATACAGAGGTATACCAACGGGTGGGAGCTTCCATTGGCTGGCCTAGGCTAGCCAGCCTCTCCTACGCGGAGTGGGCTTATGGAGTGCTCAGAGACATTGGTAGAAGGGACCTGTGCACATGTTTTTTAGTCAGTATAGTGGTTAGGTTCTACACGTGGAATGCACGGTGCTTAGTTTCAACGCAGCAGAAAGTCCTCCCAGTGGACGAGGTATGTAGGAACATTCTGGGTGACATGGCGAAGGTGCGTTCTTTGGAGTATGAGAGACTGGGTACCAGTAGGGCCTCTCTCCTCTGGAGAGGCTTTGCTTTTAGCGTACCCTAGCCTAGTCATACGTTTCCTGGTGGTGGGCTGATGCTTTCACCGTAGATTTTTGTTTTGTGGGATGTTGAGCTTTGAAGAAAGGTTACAGAGACCGAGCTTAGGCCTTCGGGTAGTTCTGTATATTTGAATATTTTGCAGTGTGTGTTAAATAGTTATGTTGTTTATGTTGTTTATTAGGATAGAATGAGTTGGGGCTAGTTAGGTTGGGTGGGTGAGGGAAGGGGTCTTTTATTTGTGCTTTTATGTGTGTTTTGAAGTGGGAGGCCTGCATCTAGCCCTGGACTATGCGGACATGGGAGGACATGGGGCAAGGGGCTAGATGTGGGTGGTGGAGGTAGGGCTGGCCTCGGACTATGCGGACACGAGAAAGACGTGAGGCGGAGGTCAGCCTTGGGTGATGGGTGAAGGGTGATGGAGTAGGTAGTGGGGTTAGGGCTAGATTAGGGAGGTAAAAAGTTTTTGTTTTGCTTTATGTGTTATATTAGTAAAAAAGTAATATATAAAAAAAAAATATATATATATATATGTTGGTAAGGCTGATTAGTCAGCCTGCATTTGTGGGAGGGGCGGAGGCTCTTCATATACGAGCCACACCCTCACTCACAGGTGTGTGTTTTCAGGTGCACAGCTGCCGCTGGGTGTCATTAGCACACTAGCTTCTCTGGTGGTAGGATTCTTTCTTTGCAGCATGGAGCTTGTTATTTTGCTCTCTGCTACCATAGCATGCACTCTTCGCCTCAGAATCTGCTACCTCAGGTTTGCTCGTTTGGGCCTAAATACTTCCATTTGCTTTTCATTTTTGTTTGTTGGTAATAAGAGTTGGTTCCTATAAATCTTACAAGTTTCACTTTGCTTCGTTCGTCTCGTATGAAAAGTTTCTTTACAGCAATCCGGCTGAAGTAAGAGTTACCCAGGCTGCACCTGACGTCATGTTTGGAGATCGGACGCAGTGTTTATTGTTTAGGCCTTTTGCTGTAGCTGTTCCTTGCCATGTGTCTTCCCCCCGCTACCACCATCTTTAAACTTCATGTATTTCAATTTCGTAGGCCGTGTACCGGGGTGGGCTCCCCAGGATACAGCAAAGTCACAGACATGGAAGCAACACTGACACCAGCTTTATATGCAAGAATATAAACTTTACTTTGGAAACAGTATTAACACAAGTACAAACAGTATAAGTAATACCCCAGGCCCACAGTCACCGTCCCTGTCCGAGGGACAGGCCTAGCCTGCTGGCGTACACAGCAGAGCCTACAAGTCGTACTGTGCCGCTATAGAAGACACACCTAACGGGTGGCAGATGCAGCAGAGCCTGCAAGTCAATTACTGCGCTGCAGTCCAGTACAGTAAGGCATAACAAAGCTATAACCCTATCCAACTAGCGCATACAAGGCCTAGGCTAGTCTCTCGTTACTTTAGGCGCCAAACAGTGAAGTACAATTGGTAATCAGGTGTACTGACCTGTATCCGTTCTGGGCCCTAGGATGCCGCTTACCCAGGATGGCCACCAAGCTCTCAGCAACCGTGCAGCCTTGCTTGATGCTAAGGTTTTCTGTCCATACACTGGATCTGGTCTTCCTGGGACAACCTCTCTTTCAAAGCGCTGGATCCTGACAGGGGACAGCAGATACTCTCCTTCCTTTGAGTGTCCATTCACTGCCGGACATTTACAAGCCAGGATGGAATCGGATTCAGCCCCTCACAGCACAATCCTTCCACCATGTCAGATCAACACTTACTGGTCTCACCCAGAAGCATGCTGACTGTGCTGCAAAACAGCGGCCTCTAGTGCCCGAAATGCCAAATGACAGCTCCAGTACAATTTAAACATACATATACAGGCAGAGCTTATCCACAATCTCATACTTTCATGCTCCGCTGTTATCCTGAGCGGCATTTACACTTTTGGCTTTTATTTAATGTCTTATGCTGCATCCGCACGTCTTCACTGTACGGCACTTTTCTACTCTTGGTTCGTATTCACTCAGATTGGTCTCACATTCAAGCTGCACTCACCTGTTGGCTGTTACATCTCATTCCGTCCCCAGCCGACAGCCGGATCCGTATTACATGCCTGTTATTACATGTTGTATACTCTGCTTACAGCCATAGCTGCTACTGTTACTCCGTTTTCATGCTCTGGACGCACCACCCTGGTGTTCCCACCTTGCTCCACTCACAACCAGAGCTGCGGTTATACCAATTTTCATGCTCTGCTTATACCCAAAGTTGTGTTCACACTTCTACTGCTACACCAGGTCGTATACCCCACTCACCAAAGCCGCTTTCCACGTCTGCGGTCACATTAAGTTAATATTTCGTTCACATCCAAAGCTGTGTCCGCATGTCTGCTTTTCACATCTTGTCCTATACTCCTTTCACTACTAGAGCTGCGTCCACATGTCTGCTTTCGCATCACGTCAATACTCTGCTCGCTTTCAGGTTGTATTTACACGTCTGCTTTATACCATGCTTTTCATGTGCTACCCATACTCAGAGCTGCGCCCATACCATGTTTTTAGGTACCACTCACATCCAAAGCTGCATTCACCCATTTGTTGTTACATCATGTGTTGTACTCTGCTCCCACTCAAAGCTGCATTCTCCTGTTTATTGCTACATCATGGTTTTGCTCAATCTCACCGGGGCAGTCTGCACCCACCGCTCTGGTACCGCTCTCCTGACAAACATAACTGCGTTCTTTTCAGGCTTACGTTCCCTTCCTCGGTGGTCTGTTACATTCCATAGGCCTACCTTCTGTTTTATCCTGGTTCGTATTCACTCAGACTGGTCTCCTTTTACTTCTGGTTCGTATTCACTCAGATTGGTCTCCTGCCCCAGTTAACCAAACAGCTCCTCAGCGGAGGTTAGTGGGCCGATAGGAGTACGTTTCCTGCTATGTTTTCACAAGCTGTTCATTTGTTTGTCACGATAAGAGACTTCTCTTAGCGAACTTGCAATGCCTCAGGCATTTCATGTTTACGTTTATGGTTCGCGGTGGTTAGTGTTTTATGTACGCACGTGCTTCGGATTACTAATGTCTATATTTTTAACACCTGTCGGCAGTCATGTTCCTTAGGCCACCTTCTAGCCAATCCAATCATTCAAGTCGCTTCATATGCCATCAGGTCCGGCTTAAGTTTTAATTACCTAATTTAATTGCTTCAGCCCCATGGCTTCAGGGGTCTGACCAATGGTTGTCTGTCCACCTGTGCAGCTATGCTTTTGAATGACTCATATCTTTACCTGCTTGCCAGCTTATGTTATTAATTTTAGTTAATGTCCGTTATTATCTCCATTTTCTGTCACGTTTCCCTTTGTCTTTTCAGGTCATGCAGTTGAACTATTGGGGTCACCTTCCACGTCGGTCAGGTCTCGTTCCTAACGATATTTCGCCTTGCATGTTATTCAGGCCACGTAGTTAATCTTGGGTATCGCCTGCCACATCGGTCAGGCTCATGGTTTAATTCACGTGCACCTTATTCATGTCACTTTTCATAGTTATAATTCTTAAAAAAAAAAAAAAAAAAAATCGGCCCCATGGCTTCGGGGGCCCGACGACTGCTTCGGCCCCATGGCTTCGGGGGCCCGACGACTGCTTCGGCCCCATGGCTTCGGGGGCCCGACGACTGCTTCGGCCCCATGGCTTCGGGGGGCCGACGTCTGCTTCGGCCCCTTGGCTTCGGGGGCCCGACGACTGTTTTCAGTCCTGCTGGGCTGATTGCCTGGTTGGTTGTCCATCTGTGCATCTAGGCTGGCCCCTATGTATCGCATACATACCTGCTTCCCTAATTACCTAATAATCCATGTTGATCGCTCCATGTTGATCCATGGCTTCGGGAGCCCGACTACTGCTTCGGCCCCATGGCTTCGGGGGCCCGACTACTGCTTCGGCCCCATGGCTTCGGGGGCCCGACTACTGCTTCGGCCCCATGGCTTCGGGGGCCCGACGACTGCTTCGGCCCCATGGCTTCGGGGCCCGACGACTGCTTCGGCCCCATGGCTTCGGGGGCCCGACGACCTGCTTCGGCCCCATGGCTTCGGGGGCCCGACGACCTGCTTTGGCCCCATGGCTTCGGGGGCCCGACGACCTGCTTTGGCCCCATGGCTTCGGGGGCCCGACGACCTGCTTCGGCCCCATGGCTTCGGGGGCCCGACGACCTGCTTCGGCCCCATTGCTTCGGGGGCCCGACGACCTGCTTCGGCCCCATGGCTTCGGGGGCCCGACGACCTGCTTCGGCCCCATGGCTTCGGGGGCCCGACGACCTGCTTCGGCCCCATGGCTTCGGGGGCCCGACGACCTGCTTTGGCCCCATGGCTTCGGGGGCCCGACGACCTGCTTTGGCCCCATGGCTTCGGGGGCCCGACGACCTGCTTTGGCCCCATGGCTTCGGGGGCCCGACGACCTGCTTCGGCCCCATTGCTTCGGGGGCCCGACGACCTGCTTCGGCCCCATGGCTTCGGGGGCCCGACGACCTGCTTCGGCCCCATGGCTTCGGGGGCCCGACGACCTGCTTCGGCCCCATGGCTTCGGGGGCCCGACGACCTGCTTCGGCCCCATGGCTTCGGGGGCCCGACGACCTGCTTCGGCCCCATGGCTTCGGGGGCCCGACGACCTGCTTCGGCCCCATGGCTTCGGGGGCCCGACGACCTGCTTCGGCCCCATGGCTCCGGGGGCCCGACGACCTGCTTCGGCCCCATGGCTCCGGGGGCCCGACGACCTGCTTCGGCCCCATGGCTCCGGGGGCCCGACGACCTGCTTCGGCCCCATGGCTCCGGGGGCCCGACGACTGCTTTGGCCCCATGGCTTCGGGGGCCCGACGACTGCTTCGGCCCCTTGGCTTCGGGGCCCGACGACTGTTTTCAGTCCTGCTGGGCTGATTGCCTGGTTGGTTGTCCATCTGTGCATCTAGGCTGGCCCCTATGTATCGCATACATACCTGCTTCCCTAATTTCCTAATAATCCATGTTGATCGCTCCATGTTGATCCATGGCTTCGGGGGCCCGACGACTGCTTCGGCCCCATGGCTTCGGGGGCCCGACGACTACTTCGGCCCCATGGCTTCGGGGGCCCCACGACTGCTTCGGCCCCATGGCTTCGGGGCCCCACGACTGCTTCGGCCCCATGGCTTCTAGGCTGATTTGGCCCCTATGCATCGCATACATACCTGCTTCCCTAATTTCCTAATAATCCATGTTGATCGCTCATTTTATGTTTTTACCGCAAACTGGTCCGGTTCACCCTACAGCATTATTGTCATGTCTTACGCAGATATTTCGTCTTTCTTTAATTGTTCATGCTTTCGTTCGGGTCCTGCCAGAGGAAGAACAAGTAGGGCAATTCGCTCTAACATTTTAGTCTCTGATTGTAGTCGATCATATCTTGTCAACCAGGTCCCCACGCAAAGTCTTTGCCTTTTTACCACGACCAGGAATTCATTTTCGCCAGTAGCTTCATTGCATTGCATTCCCTCACTCATGGGAGGGCATAGACAGAATCTTGTATATTATGGCTTCATAGCTTCTTGCCGCACTAACCTCCGACTCCCTACAACCACGTTGAATCGGATTTTGGACAAGGTCCAGCATTTTCTCACGGTAGAAGATTCAGATAGTAGGTCGGTCTTCACGTCTCAAGCGTAAAAACAATTCTCAGGGGCGCACAGTAGAACAAAGCGCGGATAGCTGTTGTCTGGGTAACTATTCAAGGATTCTCTTCCTATCTACATGGTTCTTTTTGGCCCTCATTCCTGCATAGTCTAGGCAGTTAGGTTTTGGTCCCACGATCTCCTGACGCTAGGGCATTGCCAGTACTCGCACTAGACCCAAACTTTACAAGTTTCAGTTGGTTTTTATGATCCATTTCACAACGTATTCTCGGTCCTCCATTCCGCTTTGGTGCAGTATCCGCAATATTGAGCATCATGTCTCTGGCCTTGTCATCCACAAGATGGGTTGTAGGTTTCCTACTGGTCTTGCCTCACATACCCCGAATTTTTGCTCTAGATCCCGGATGCCTTGCAGTTGGCTTGAGGATTAGTTTGTACATGCCATTCAAATTCCTTTTCTACCCTACTTGGCTTGGTTTTTGCCCACTTATAGGCCTACCCACGATCATGGCTTAGGGCACACAACAAGCCATTTAGTCAGGTCAGCTAAGACACGCCTAGCTGGGTTAGGTTGTTCCTGTTGTTTTCTCCCTAGGGTTCTTCGGATACCTCTTGGCCGTAGCCATGACCACAAATATATATATATAATAAATTTGGTGATGGAAAAAATATATATATATATTTTGTTTGTATTATTATTGTTATTGTTTTATAGAGTAGTCTTATTTGCGTTTTCGTTTTATTGACGAGTAGTCAAGTTTTTCTTTTGGGTTTTACAGCTGAACCGGCTAAGTAAGTTTCATTTCTTTTTTAGCTTTTGCATATAGTTTGTATATAGTTTTTATAGGGTATTGGTATGAATGTGAGTATGAGTGAGGCTGGGCCAGCTGAGAAGCTGTTCTGTTTGTTTTTTCGTCTGTAAAGTTTTGTATTTTTCTAATAAAAAAGAGTTCCCATAGCAGAGAATCAGGATTCACGTCACCCAACACTGGAACAGTCCATTGTCATATATTTAGGCCCAGGCACCCAGACAGAGGAGAGGTTCATTCAACTTTGGGTTGCCCCGCAATATAATGGTAAAATGAAAATAAAAATAGGATTGAATGAGGAAGTGCCCTGGAGTACAATAATATATGGTTAAGGGGAGGTAGTTATAAATGTCTAATCTGCACAAGGGATGGACAGGTCCTTTGGGATCCATGCCTGGTTCATTTTTATGAACGTCAGCTTGTCCACATTGGCTGTAGACAGGCGGCTGCGTTTGTCTGTAATAACGCCCCCTGCCGTGCTGAATACACGTTCAGACAAAACGCTGGCCGCCGGGCAGGCCAGCACCTCCAAGGCATAAAAGGCTAGCTCTGGCCACATGGACAATTTAGAGACCCAGAAGTTGAATGGGGCCGAACCATCAGTAAGTACGTGGAGGGGTGTGCACACGTACTGTTCCACCATGTTAGTGAAATGTTGCCTCCTGCTAACACGTTCCGTATCAGGTGGTGGTGCAGTTAGCTGTGGCGTGTTGACAAAACGTTTCCACATCTCTGCCATGCTAACCCTGCCCTCAGAGGAGCTGGCCGTGACACAGCTGCGTTGGCGACCTCTTGCTCCTCCTCTGCCTTCGCCTTGGGTTTCCACTTGTTCCCCTGTGACATTTTGGAATGCTCTCAGTAGCGCGTCTACCAACGTGCGCTTGTACTCGCGCATCTTCCTATCACACTCCAGTGCAGGAAGTAGGTGGGCATATTGTCTTTGTACCGTGGATCCAGCAGGGTGGCAACCCAGTAGTCCGCACACGTTAAAATGTGGGTAACTCTGCTGTCGTTGCGTAGGCACTGCAGCATGTAGTCGCTCATGTGTGCCAGGCTGCCCAGAGGTAAGGACAAGCTGTCCTCTGTGGGAGGCGTATCGTCATCATCCTGCGTTTCCCCCCAGCCACGCACCAGTGATGGGCCCGAGCTGCGTTGGGTGCCACCCCGCTGTGACCATGCTTCATCCTCCTCCTCATCCTCGTCCTCCTCATCCTCCAGTAGTGAGCCCTGGCTGGCCACATTTGTACCTGGCCTCTGCTGTTGCAAAATACCTCCCTCTGAGTCACTTCGAAGAGTGAAAAATGACCCCTCTTCCTCCTCCTCCTCCTCCTCCTCCTGGGCCACCTCCTCTTCCATCATCTAAGTGTTTTCTCAAGGAGACATAGAAGTGGTATTGTAATGCTGATAACGGCGTCATCGCCACTGGCCATGTTGGTGGAGTACTCGAAACAGCGCAACAGGGCACACAGGTCTCGCATGGAGGCCCAGTCATTGGTGGTGAAGTGGTGCTGTTCCGCAGTGCGACTGACCCATGCGTGCTGCAGCTGAAACTCCACTATGGCTCGCACAGTCTGTCCAGCATGTGCAAGGTGGAGTTCCACCTGGTGGGCACGTCGCATATGAGCAAAAATAACACAACCGATTATAGTCGGTCACACTATAGTAATATCTGAAATGCTAGACCCTTTAGATCCAAAGAATTATATTAACATTAGTGGGTAGCTTATTTAAGTTAAAACGTAACATTTAATATGATATTTGAAATAAAATAATAGGCCCTTAAGTATTGAACACAAGATTATTGTAGCCACTGGTCACACTATTCTCCTAATAGATGGCGGAGGTGGGAGAGGACCGTATGTAGGGACAGCAATAAATGTTGACAGACAGGATGAAGGGTACTTTGATGGAAAGATACAATGCTGGGACGAGGCCCTAAGTAGCCCTTTCAATCTATTTTAATAGACCTGGCTGGTAATCTGACCCTATTGTCACCCTCCACGTCGCATATGAGGCAGTGAGCGGGAAGGCCGAAGTTACGCTGTATCGCAGACAGGCGAGCAGCGGCAGGATGTGAACGCCAGAAGCTCGAACAGACGGCCCGCACTTTATGCAGCAGCTCTGACATGTCGGGGTAGTTGTGAATGAACTTCTGCACCACCAAATTCAGCACATGCGCCAGGCAAGGGATGTGCGTCAAACTGGCTAGTCCCAGAGCTGCAACGAGATTTCACCCATTATCGCACACCACCAGGCCGGGCTTGAGGCTCACCGGCAGCAACCACTCGTCGGTCTGTTGTTCTTTACCCCGCCACAACTCCTGTGCGGTGTGGGGCCTGTCCCCCAAACATATGAGTTTCATAATGGCCTGCTGACGTTTACCCCGGGCTGTGCTGAAGTTGGTGGTGAAGGTGTGTGGCTGACTGGATGAGCAGGTGGAAAAAGAGGAGGAGGAAGCCGAGTAGGAGGAGGAGGCAACAGGAGGCAAAGAATGTTGCCCTGCGATCCTTGGCGGCGGAAGGACGTGCGCCAAACAGCTCTCCGCCTGGGGCCCAGCCGCCACTACATTTACCCAGTGTGCAGTTAGGGAGATATAGCGTCCCTGGCCGTGCTTACTGGTCCACGTATCTGTGGTTAGGTGGACCTTGCCACAGATGGCGTTGCGCAGTGCACACTTGATTTTATCGGATACTTGGTTGTGCAGGGAAGGCACGGCTCTCTTGGAGAAGTAGTGGCGGCTGGGAACAACATACTGTGGGACAGCAAGCGACATGAGCTGTTTGAAGCTGTCTGTGTCCACCAGCCTAAATGACAGCATTTCATAGGCCAGTAGTTTAGAAATGCTGGCATTCAGGGCCAGGGATCGAGGGTGGCTAGGTGGGAATTTACACTTTCTCTCAAATGTTTGTGAGATGGAGAGCTGAACGCTGCCGTGTGACATGGTTGAGATGCTTGGTGACGGAGGTGGTGGTGTTGGTGGTACATCCCCTGTTTGCTGGGCGGCGGGTGCCAACGTTCCTCCAGAGGCGGAGGAAGAGGCCGAGGCGGCAGCAGCAGAAGAGGCCGAGGCGACAGCAGCAGAAGAGGTAGCAGGGGGAGCCTGAGTGACTTCCTTGTTTTTCAATTGTTTACTCCACTGCAGTTCATGCTTTGCATGCAGGTGCCTGGTCATGCAGGTTGGGCTAAGGTTCAGAACGTTAATGCCTCGCTTCAGGCTCTGATGGCACAGCGTGCAAACCACTCGGGTCTTGTCGTCAGCACATTGTTTGAAGAAGTGCCATGCCAGGGAACTCCTTCAAGCTGCCTTTGGGGTGCTCGGTCCCAGATGGCGGCGGTCAGTAGCAGGCAGAGTCTCTTGGCGGCGGGTGTTCTGTTTCATCTAATTCAATCTAATATACCCTTTTATGGATAGATTTAAAGTAGGCCTGATACAGCAGAAACAACTGATTTAGGGAATTGCTAAGTTGGGAATTGTATTTCAACCCAGAACAAAAACTGTGCTTTGGCGGACACTAAATGAATTGACCAGCCTCAGCAATAAACACAGATTTAGCTGAATATAAATTTGAGGCCTATTATTTAGGCGCTGGGTGACAGGTATACGTTTAGGAACAGAATTAAACTTGGAAATGCACGGTAGCGTGTGAAGTTATTGAGGATGACACTATCCGCACCTTCAATCTAATATACCCTTTTATGGATAGATTTAAAGTAGGCCTGATACAGCAGAAACCACTGATTTAGGGAATTGCTAAGTTGGGAATTGTATTTCAACCCAGAACAAAAAATATATCCTTTGCCAGACAGCAGACAGTATTACAATTGGCTGGCCACAGCTGAAACACCAGATTTAGGGTACTGCTATTTTGGCAATTGTATTTCACCCCTCAATAAAATAGCAAGCACAGCCAAGCCCCTGATGTAGGATATAGCAAAAAAATAACCACACTATTGATGGTTAAATGGACTTGGTGGCAGCTTGTGCTGGCGCACCACAAGACACAGAATGGCCGTCGATCACCCCAGAAAAAAGTGACTGAAAAACGCTCTGGGCAGCCTAAAAACAGTGAGCAATTAAATAGCAGCAGTTCAATGATCCACAGCTGTAGATCGATCACTGAATTAAGTGTTTTTGAGGAGTTAATTACTGTCTAATCTCGCCCTAACAGTCGCAGCTGCAACCTCTCCCTACACTGATCAGAGCAGAGTGACGTGCGGCGCTACGTGACTCCAGCTTAAATAGAGGCTGGGTCACATGCTGCACTGGCCAATCACAGCCATGCCAATAGTAGGCACGGCTGTGACGGCCTCTTGGGGCAAGTAGTATGACGCTTGTTGATTGGCTGCTGTCACGGCCATGGTCATGGTCGTGACTCCTGAACCGCAAGCTGTAGCCTGCGGTTTGTTATTGGGTGTTCAACCACATGTGAGGGCCGCTAGTGTGCTGCCTCACTTGTGGTTGCCGCGGGCAACAAGTTACTTTGTATTGTCGCAGTAGAGCAGCCTGAGCTGGTGCTAGGCAGCTTGCGGCAATGTTCATGCGGTTGCACCTAGCAACCTCTCAGTTAGGTGTGTGTGTGTGTGTATGTTATGCACTTTGTATGTCTGGTGTGCACAAAGTTTATGTTTGGTGTGCACTGTGACTCTTCCCTTCACTGTGGCTGCCCGTGGCAACGTTTGGTTTGGATGTGTACATGTGGTGGCAGTGTCTCGGCCTTCTGGCTGACTCCCAGGACATGGTTGCCACCCATGTCGTTGCCTGCGGTAACAGCTGCAGTGTGATCTTCTTTTGGACACTTCCCCTTTAAGCTTTAAGTGGTTTCACTCCCTGGTTAGTGTTGTAAGGGTTCATTCCCTCTCCTGTGTGTCTGTGTGGGTGTGGCCACTTTTGGCTATAAAGCCTCTTTGGAGATCAGAAGCTGAGGGGTTCTTCAGCCAAGCTTTGCTGGAGACACCCTCCTGGTAATTACATCTGCCAGTGGGGGCCACCCTTGTGGTCATAAACAAATTGTTATGTATTGTTTATACACGATGTTATGAGAATGTGTTTGTGTGTCACGTCTATTCTTTACAGTGTATGGTTTCCTGGTGTCCTGTGTGGTGTGTGTGCTCTGTCGTTTTTGTTTGTGGACAGCAGCACTGATACTTGGGTCCCAGGCTCTGTGTCTGTGGCAGGTAAGTGTTAGTACTAGTTGCACTTACCTGCCATTGCCATTACTCCTATTTCTCCATGTCCAGGAGGAACAGGTAGTCTACCCAGCTCCTAGCTTAGGGACCTGCGGAGGGCTAGTAGGGACCCGAGGTTCCAGAGCATGAGCCCTCCTACCTTCAAGGTCGGCTCATGTTGCTAGGAGTTAAGGTCAGATTAGGGAAGCAATAGGAGGTGACCTGCTCCCTAATTCTGTGGTTCTGGCCAAGTCGTGACTACCATCCTCTGTCATCACACGGCTGAGGGTTTTCCCCATCCTCAGCCATGACATCTGCTTTGCAGCCTTTCAAAAAGCGCCAAGAAAGCGACGAACACCGAACCCGAACCCAGACTTTTACTAAAATGTTCGGGTTCGGGTCCGTGTCACGGACACCCCAAAATTCGGTACGAACCCGAACTATACAGTTCGGGTTCGCTAATCCCTACTCTCTACCTTTTATTGTTGAGTTGGATACTTCTGAGGTGGGTGTGGGTGCGGTCTTATCTCATGGTCCCTCTCCGGCCAAATGGTGACTATGTGCCTTTTTCTCAAGGAAACTCTCCTCTGCAGAGAGAAATTACGATGTGGGAGATAGGGAGTTGTTGGCCAATCAAATTAGCTTTTGAGGAAATGGTGCCATTGGTTAGAGGGAGCCAGACACCCTATTACCGTGTTTACCAAACATAAGAATCTGGCCTACTTGGAATCGGCCAAGCGTCTGAACCCTAGACAGGCCAGATGGTCTTTGTTCTTTTCTAGGTTTAATTTTGTTGTTACTGTGACGGTATCACTGTATCTCACCGCCTTGTAATTCCTTAATTCCAATTAGTTGAAGAATCCCCCATTCGCCAAATAAGAAATCATTGGTAGCGCTGAATAATTCCACATATGAGCCAAAGCTGAATACTGGAACAAGACTTTACTGGAAGCAGCTGTGATAAAGCCAGAGAGCGAAACGGTCGTCGGGTTGTTCCCCCTAGCCAGGTTGGGTATTTCATTGTCATGTACTTTATATGCCTTTAAAGCTGCTTGTGGGTCCACCGGTGCTTTAACTGTACTGCATACTATTTATGCTCCAGGGTCTCCTCAGTTTCCCAGACTGGTAACCCTTATCTGGGATGAGGTAGTGCCTCCACTGAGGTGACCCATTTGGGAGTTCCTTGATTTATCCTTTGATATTTTATTGATATTTCCAGTGTGCTTGCTATGATTTCCGGTGTACCACACAAGCAGTGGCAACTTGTTACAATTATACACTGATGTATATATACCGGCTATGGGGGGTATTTTCATCCACACTTGTCTGTATTTTGCTTCTGGGTTTTAAACCTTGTATTTAATGTACTGTAATTTTTTTGCATATATGTTTAATAAAGTTTTATATGAACATCACCGCTGGCGTGTTGTGCATCTATAGGAGTTCTTGCCGCTAATGTAGAAGGTTGTGAGTTCAAATCCCAGCAGAAACTTTTCAGAAATAGAGGCCAAATTAGATTTAAATACACTGGCTCGAGCACATGCGGTGTTTGGGCAAACACCGCGATGCTCGAGTCAAAATGGTGTTCGGCCGAGCATGCTCGATCAACACTAATCAGGAACCTTAATGATTGGAGAAGGTTGTTGACCACCTGAAAATGAGACTTTAACAGGCCCTCGGATGGAGCTACTATGAGCCAGTCGTCTAGATATGGGAACACTTGTAAGGCCTGGAGACGAAGACTCACCACTGCTATGACTGCAATCTTTGTGAATTTCCTGGCCGCAGAAGAGAGACCGAAAGGTAGTGCTACTGGAAATGTCCTATTTTGTCATTCTTGAGTATGGCTAGAGATGGCCTTGCGGTTCGCCCGGCAGTCGTTTTGCGGCGAACTTTGCTCATTCGCAATTCGCTGACATGCAAAAATATGGCGCTATTCGCACACGCTATATTTTTTTGAATAGCACCAAACTTTGACACATGACACATCCATCAGGTGGGACAGGATAGCAAATTGAGACTTTTCAGCACATGGACACACCCCCAACCCTATAACAGAACCCAATCTGGCAGCCATTTTACATTATGTGTTATGCCAGTGTAGAGAGAGGTTGAATTTTGGAGCAGGGACAGTTAGGGACACCAAACGCTAGCTAATAGGGCCACAAAAGTCCTTCTAAGGACTGGTATAGGTGTGCTATTGATAAGTGTGATATAGAGAGGTGTGATATACTTATAATATACTTTCTAACATAAAAATTATATTATAGTGTATTTGTATTGTGCAGCAGTTGTGTGCAGTAAAGGTAGAATATCCGATCTGTACATAATCGATCATCAGAAGTTCTAGGGGCGCTGAGGTGCAGATGGTCTGCACAGGAGGCCGCTGTTCAGTACTCTTATTCAACCCACAGGATCGACACTTGCCACCATGTCGGCCAGATGTGGACAGTACACCAGCTGTTGGAGCCACTTGAACGTTTTGTCGCTCCTGAAATGAGCTCCCTTTTCATGAGCTTCTCTGGCGGCCTCCGGTCCCAACGACATGGGAATGACAATCTGTTGCCGGTACTGCAGCTCTGACTGTAAGTATATGATCCAGCACAGGAGGCCCTGAGTAATTGTTAGCTTGTCCCACTGCCTTAACAACTTCTGACCCTCTGGGGTCAGGAGGGCTCGTTCTTCTGGCCGAGGCCAGATCTTGCTCCGAACCCATTCTTTCACC
Source organism: Bufo gargarizans (assembly GCF_014858855.1). Classification (NCBI taxonomy): domain Eukaryota; kingdom Metazoa; phylum Chordata; class Amphibia; order Anura; family Bufonidae; genus Bufo; species Bufo gargarizans. The sequence continues at coordinate 370,083,279 of NC_058080.1, forward strand.
TTCTACAAATCCCGGCAGCTATCCTGGACTCTCTCCCAATCAGTCAACGTTTTCCCCAGCACCAGCATCATTCCAGATGCCACCCCACTTGAATGTGCCACATCCGGGAACAGAGGTAAGCGACAAATGTCAGGAGTTTCAGTATCCTCTAACTCCTCACTGGCTCTCTGAGTCGACTGTCCTACTGGAACTCGAGAGAGTGCATAGGCATTGCCGTTTTACCTACCGGACCGGAACTTGATGCGGTATTGGTACTTAGAGAGGCGGGCCAACCATCTTTGCTCGAGTGCGCCGAGCTTGGTGTGCCAACGGGTTGTTGTCATGGTCATGGCCCACACCAGTGACAGTAGTTCCAGTTAAAAGGAGCTATAGTTATCAGGGTTGCGTTCTGACTCTCTTAGGGACCGGCTCCCATAGGCGATGACTCTCTCTCTCGTCCATCCTGGACTTGGGACAAGACGGCCCCCAGACCATGTAGGCTTCCATCAGTATACAGCAGGAATGGGGTATCAAACCGCGCGTAAGCCAAGATCGGGGCATTGGTCAGCGCCTCTTTCACTGCTTCAAAGGCCTTTTGTTGCCGGGGCCCCCAGTTGACGGGGCGTTTCTTCAGGCCCCTAGCTGTGCCTCTTAGCAACTCGTTTAACGGGCCCACCAGATGAGCGAATTTGGGTATAACTCTCCTGTAGTAGCCGGCCAGTCCCACGAACTCCCGTACCTCCTGTAGCATACTTGGCCGGGGCCATTTCTGAACGGCCTCCACCTTGCTGAGGGCCGGTTTTACCCCCTCCTGGGTGACCACATGTCCTAAGTACTCTATCTGCTGTAGGCATTTCTTTGGCTTGATCTTGAGCCCATGGTCTCGTAGCCGTCCCAAGACTTGCTGCAGCTTCTGGAGGTGATCTTCAAAGGAGGCCCCGAACACTACTATGTCATCCAGGTATATCAACACTGATTCAAAGTTGAGGTCCCCCAGACAGTGTTCCATCAATCGCTGGAATGTCCCCGGAGCATTGGAGAAGCCGAAGGGCATCCGGTTGAACTCGTAGAGTCCCATAGGTAGAATGAAAGCCGTCTTGGCTGTGTCCTTCTTGGCCACAGGCACCTGCCAGTACCCACTAGCCAAGTCAAGAGTTGAGAAGAACTTAGCTTGGCTTAGGGCTGATAATGACTCTTCAATCCGCAGAAGGGGGTAGGCATCCCAGACAGTCTGAGCATTCAGCTTCCGATAATCCACGCAGAACCGGAGACTCCCGTCTTTCTTCCGCACCAAGACTAACGGAGCAGCCCACAGACTTTGACTCTCCTGGATCACCCGGTTCTCCAACATGCTGGCCACCATAGCTTTCACCTCCTGATATATCTTAGGTGGGATCTGCTGGCAGCGTTCCCTGATCGGTGCAGCATCGCCAGTTGGGATTTAATGTTCGATAGCAGTAGCACACCCAAAGTCCTCATCATTTCTTGAGAAGGCCTCCTGAAATTCCCAGAGGGTGTCTTCCAGCAGCTTTTGTTCCCCCAGGGTCAGGGTTCTGCAGTCCACCCCCATACGGGCCATGATCACTCAACCGTTCCACTCCGCTGTCGGGGGTTTCCCTTGAATGGACCTCCACAGCATAGGTCCAGGCTGATCTCCTATCCGGCTGCAGCGTAAAGCCCCTTCGTCGAGCGATACCCCCTTCGGACACATAAATTTTGGCCAGCAGGGTGTTTGCGGGGACAGTTAACTCACAGTCCTCAACATTACAGCAGCGTATAGGCACACATCCGTCTTTCACAACAGCAAGGGCCCAGGCTACCAGTGGGCGAATCTGAATTTCTTCTTGATAAGCGGGCTTGATCAGGACTTCCAGTCCATTCAGTTGTCGTCCAGCTCCCACTGGCAGCATCAATATTCGCTACCTGTCAAGGTGGGATCTTCAACTGAGTCCTCCGTAGCACCCTCACGTCTCCAATGACCCGTCCGGACAGGTTACTCTTTTGCAGGCTACAGCTCCTCACCATTTGTTGTAAGACCTTCTGGGTAGGCCGGTGTGCGGTGGCCCGTTGCCAGTACTTCGGCCCTTCCTTGGCATAGAGTTGATGATCTAGGTCTCTCAGTATATTCATGCCCAGGGTCACGTCCATTCCTTTCCGGGACGAATGGTCCACCAGCACGACCCCTTTCTTGCCGATGTCTTGCCCAAACAGTCGGACCCGCATCCAGACTATCCCTCGAACATCCATCTCTCTATTATCGGCAGCCGTCAGCCTGATGACACTCCCATCTTCAGGCTTCATCATATGCCCAAAGTGCCTCTCAAAGAACTCCAAAGGCATTAGAGTGCACTCTGACCCTGTATTAACTAGGCAGCAAACCTTTCGGCCTTCTAGCTCGGCTTCTAATACGGGGCTGCTGGCATACAGATCACATTCTGCACGCAGAGGGCTTAACTTCTGGTGCAGTTTAACGTTGGCTCTGACGCTACCTATTCTGGGCACTCTCTGGCCATATGGCCGTACTTTCGGCAAACCCAACAGAGGGGCCCTCTTCTGCCTGGCCCCCTCACCGGGGGTTGTTCTGGGTGGAGTGACACGAGGTGCGGGGACAGTTTCCGGAGGCCGGGACGGTTCTACCTTCATCTGGGACTCTTCCAGCCGAAGCTCTTTCAATTCCGCCCGCAGGGCCTAGACCACATCCTTTAAGGACTCTGATTCTTCAGATCCCGGCCAGTCCCTTGTAACATTCGCACTATTCACCACTCTTGCTGCCGTAGGTATGGGCACTTCCTCCATCTCTATGGCGGCTAAATAAACGCTGTAGAATGCCATATCGGCCATTGTTCGGGTCATCTCTTGTAATTTATCTTGTAGAAATTTATTGGAGAGCCCCACTATGAACTGATCTCGTAGAAGCCAGTCCACCTCCCGGAAGGCGCCCATAGCCTCAGGGTCTCGTCGTTGTATCTCATTCAGTGTCTCCTGTAGAGCATTGGAATATTGCATCAGGGTCTCGCCCTCTCGATGGGGTCGGATAAAGAAGTGACTCCGTAACAGGCATCCTCAAACTGCGGCCCTCCAGCTGTTGTAAAACTACAACTCCCACAATGCCCTGCTGTAGGCTGATACCTGTAGGCTGTTCGGGCATGCTGGGAGTTGTAGTTTTGCAACAGCTGGAGGGCCGCAGTTTGAGGATGCCTGCCGTAACTGTACCACTTTGGCCCGCCCCCCATGGGTTCTCTCTAACAGGGAGAATATCTTCTCTAGGGTATCTATCTCAGAGTCAGGCCTTACCATCACTGTCCGCCTGACTTCACTCTCTAGGGCTCCCAATGCAACCTCGGCCCGCAGTTCGGGGGTCTGGTTACACATTTTAACAGCACTTCGCACCCTTTCAGTCCCGTCCTGCAATGTCATGTTGTTACAGTCATACTTTGGCAGATGATGCAGCAGTGCCCCTACAGTAATGTATCCTACTGGGGTAGCCATATTGTTGGGGGCAAGCTAGACTTGCGCCTGTGCTGGGTCTTGATCCGGCATCACTGGCGCCGGGGGACGATCTCCCGCCATGTTCCCGTCCATAACGGTCGCTGTATCCTGTTGTAAGCCGTGTACCGGGGTGGGCTCCCCAGAATACAGCGAAGTCACAGACAAGGAAAGCGACACTGACACCAGCTAAATATGCAAGAACAGAAAACTTTACTTAGACAACAAGTAATAACATAAGCATCACCAAAGCAATACAAACATGCATAGAAACACTATATCCCAGACCCAGAGTCAATGTCTCTGCCCACTGGACAGGCCTAGCCGATGGCGGACACAGCAAAGCCTGCAAGTCGTGCTGTGTCGCTACAGAGGACACCCCTAGCCGGTGGCAAATGCAGCAAAGCCTCCAAGTCAATAACTGTGCTGCAGTCCAGTACAGTACAGCCTAGCAAAACAATATAATCCTAACTAACTAACTAACTAACTAATGAGAGTAATGAGAGGCCTAGGCTAGTCTCTGTAACTTCAGGCGCCACACAATATATTACAATCAGTAACCAGGTGTACTGACCTGCATCCGTTCTGGGCCCGAGGATGCAGCCTACCAGAGATGGCCACCAACTTCTCAGCAACCTTGCTTGATGATGAGGCCTTCTGTCCACAGACTGAACTGGTCTTCCTGGGACAACCTCTCTTTCAAAAGAACTGGATAAAGAAAGGATATTACAGCTACTCTCCTTCTTCTGAGTGTCCATTAACTGCCGGACATCTGCAAGCCAGGATGGAATCGGATTCAGTCCTTCACAGCACAATCCTTCCACCATTCCAGATTAACACACTTCCTGGTTCACTCACAGGCACCAGCATGAGTTATCATCTGTTTTGCATATTCAACTCTCAGAGTGTGCTGGCTGTAGCTGCAAAACAGTGGCCTCTAGTGCCCGGAATGCCAAATGACTGTTTAAGTACAGACATTATGCAGAAATAGCTATTTCACAATCTCACACTCTCGCCACATAATCACACCCCTGTCTCACTGCTCTGCCACTAATTATGGTAGCGTATGAACCGCATTCACCATAAGGACCTTCTAACGTCACAGGGTCATGTGACTGTGCCCCCCACCCCGTACTGTGCCCCCCACCCCGTACTGTGCCCCCTTATACCCTGTATTGTGCCCTCTTACCACACCCTGTACAAAGCCCCTAGTCATTCCCTGTAATGTGCCCTCTTATACCCTTTTATCCGGTCACTGTATGGCGGCGTTATCCAGTCACTGTACAGAGGTGTTATCTGGTCACTGTATGGCAGTGGTATCCAATAACTGTATGGCCATAACTGTATCCCTTTCCCTGCCCACGGCTTCCTATTTTAGACCTGGCATGAGCGGGAAAAATATGCAGATTGCGGTGCTAAGGACCTTTGCGCCATAATCTGTGTCAGAAATACGCATAACATAGACGTAATTCTATATAATAAATGACCAACTAATTGTATTATTATTCGGGGGTAGGGATAATATCTTTTTACTAGAAAAGCTACAATTTCTGGGGAAATTGTGTGAAGTGTTCTTGCCTCCACCAGTAGCTTACAACTGGAGTGGGCGGAGTAACTGGGTGGAGTGGCTTGAGTAACTGTTGTGTGGTTGGATTGGCTGGAGTAACTGTGCAAAGGTTGCACCTAAAAGTCGGTGTGGTTGCACCTAAGGGTCGGGGTGGTTGCACCTAAGGGTCGGAGTGGGTGCACCTAAGGGTCGGGGTGGGTGCACCTAATTGTTGGGGTGGTTGCACCTAAGGGTCGGGGTGGTTGCACCTAAGGGTCGGAGTGGGTGCACCTAAGGGTCGGGGTGGGTGCACCTAATCGTTGGGGTGGTTGCACCTAAGGGTCGGGGTGGTTGCACCTAAAAGTCGGGGTGGTTGCACCTAAAAGTCGGGGTGGTTGCACCTAAGGGTCGGGGTGGGTGCACCTAATCGTTGGGGTGGTTGCACCTAAGGGTCGGGGTGGTTGCACCTAAGGGTTGGGGTGGTTGCACCTAAAAGTCGGGGTGGTTGCACCTAAGGGTCGGGGTGGGTGCACCTAATCGTTGGGGTGGTTGCACCTAAGAGTCGGAGTGGGTACACCTAAGGGTCGGGTGGGTGCACCTAATCATTGGGGTGGTTGCACCTAAGGGTCGGAGTGGTTGCACCTAAGGGTCGGGGTGGTTGCACCTAACAGTCGGGTGGGTGCACCTAACAGTCGGGTGGGTGCACCTAATCGTTGGGGTGGGTGCACCTAGTGACTAGGGTGAGTGCACCTAAGGGTCGGAGTGGGTGCACCTAAGGGTCGGACCCCATGACTAAGTGACCCAAGTTTGGTGACTTTAGTTTCAAATCTGTGCGACTGGGAGCAATTTGAAAATTTTCCCTGTCAAAGTCAATGGGAAAAACGTGGATTGCTTAGCCGTGGACATTTTTAGTGGCAGCAGGGATAGCTGAACGTTTTGATATAAGATTTGTGTAGGTGGGCCTGAAAATGAGGGAGTGGTGGCAGTTTAGAAATCATGTCCTGATTTTTCAGCTTTTGCCAGCTCCCACTCTAGCTTTGCCATTCATTCCTATAGGACAACTTTCGCCACAAGAACCACGATATTCCATGAACCATTCGGCGAAACGTTCCACAAAGTAATATCAATCCGATCGGGAACAATCTGCACGTTTTGGTAAATTTTTGTCTATGTAGTGTAAAAACTGTGGGAGGAGTTAGGGTGGCAAATTTGGCTATAATAAGAATAAGAATATATATGTGAGATAACATTAAGTGGTCTTGCTATGCAAGAACACTTAATTATATGGATTCTAGTGTATTATACTGTGCGCTGTATTTCCCAGTAGAAAATGATCCTTGGGAAGCACAGTCCTCATCCCTGACCACCAGGACCAGGTAGCGCTCTGTCAGCACATGGCGGCCTCCCCTCTTCGCCACGCTGCTCCGCTGTGTACTGGTGCTTATTCTGACACTAGGGCTGGGTTCACATCCTATTTTTCCCATCCTTTCAAAGCATATAAAAAATGTATGCGCTAACAGATGCCTCAGACTCATGCCGTACACCATACAGTTCCATGGTAGAAAAAAAAATTCCGTTAACGTATGCATTCTTTTAATGGACTCTGCAGGATACAAAAACGTGGAGTGCTGCACATTTGTATACATCAAACCGATAGGAAATCATTTTCTAGGCTCCAGCAGGGCGCATTTTTGAGAGTTTCCCTTTAACACGCATAAAAATGGTTCCTGATTAAAATACATATTTTTGTGGGAATTTTTGTCATTGATCCCCCTCTGGTATGTCACTGTCCATGTTGTGGGACTATTTGTGCACTTCTAGTAAGTGTTTGCTGGCTGCAAATATGACCTGAAGGTTTTTCAGGTTCGCCTGTCATTAAAGTGAAAGTATGGCCACTCTCAGGAATTTTCTTGAAGACTGTCTTATTAGTATATGTAGGTAAGTGTAAAGGGGAAATATTAATTACCAATATTTATGCAAATATCAATAATTAATATTCATGAATAAGAGGAGTCATCTAGTGATGACTCCGCCTATTTATACCTTAAATAAGGAATAATACTTTCACCTTGCCTTACGCTAATCACTAAGCTAGCTGCATACGCCTAACTGAACTAGCTACCGCTAATAACCACACGTTACACAGTAGGTATAATACAAATAATACAAGATATTTATTATCACCTACAGTACACGATACAGCACCATAAATACAGCACAAACTACACTATTCAATCCTAAGTTCCATCCCACACACTATCTATAAAATACAATAGTACACTTACATACACACAAATATCAGTAACCCACCCGCCTGGCTACTCACTGTCCCTACAGGGTACAAGGGGTTAAAAACACAATTGTGGCACTGCAGGGGTTAATACATGCAGGCCAAGGAACACATGGTTGTAGCTGGGCAATGCAGGGGTTAATGCTCTGCAGGGACATAGCAATGCAGGGGTTAATGCTCTGCAGGGACAGGGCAATACAAGGCAGAGAAGGTGTTAACGGGAGAGGCTGGGGCTGCAGGGGTACAGGGGACTGTGGGCTGGGGCAGCAGATCAAGGTACAGCAGGAGTTACTACTGGGGTACAGGGCAGCAGGGGTTAAGGAAGAGGCAGGAAAAGCGATACTTAGCCAGCTGCTCAACTTCTCAGTCCCTCTGGCTGCTCTGTCCTTCTACTCTCCTCCTCTGGGCTGCTCTGGGCTCAACTTCTCTGGACTCAGCCCCCTCCACCTCTCTTCTGAGCGCTGCCAGCCTCTTCCTCCGGTTTGGGATGGTCAAGTATGTGCAGGGTATGTGGGTTAGCGCAGCTCCTTTCTTTTCAGTACTGCCTGCACTCCCTCTCTGTGGGGGGGGGGGGGGGGCGATCTTCAGAGCGCAGCACATCGCTGCCTGCGCTCTCCTTCTTGCAGGGGATGTCGGGCTGGAGACTGCTCCTGAGCGCAACACAGCGCTCTGCTTCCAGGAGGAGGGTTGGGGTCCTGTGATGCGGATGCATTCTCCTTCAGAGGGGGGTCCCGATCTCCAGAGCGCAGTGCCGCTGGTGCATTTAAACCCTGCGGCGCTCGCTCCCGTTTTCCCGCCCTGCAGGCGTGTGCCTGCAGCCAGGTCCACGAGAGCTCGCAGGGGGATCCTTTGATCCTCCCGCCTGTGGAGATATCGCACATCTCTGGCGCTGTTTTTACAGCGCCGGAGGTGAGCGGCACACAGGGGCATGGGAACTCTTTGTTCTCATGTCCCTGTTAGGCATACCATCTCCGGCGCTGCCAGAGATGGTGACAAAGGGCAGAGGATCTTTATTGATCATCTGTCCTTTGAAGAGGCCGAAACTGGACATAATTATCCAGTTGTCGGTCTCCCCTTCCCCAGCAGGCACATTCCAGAGGGGGGGGGCATCCATGGGAGCTTCTGGGCACAGTTTAACTGTACATATATACTTATAGATGCTTGGGGCACATAAATACAGGGAGTGCAGAATTATTAGGCATGTTGTATTTTTGAGGATTAATTTTATTATTGAACAACAACCATGTTCTCAATGAACCCAAAAAACTCATTAATATCAAAGCTGAATATTTTTGGAAGTAGTTTTTAGTTTGTTTTTAGTTTTAGCTATTTTAGGGGGATATCTGTGTGTGCAGGTGACTATTACTGTGCATAATTATTAGGCAACTTAACAAAAAACAAATATATACCCATTTCAATTATTTATTTTTACCAGTGAAACCAATATAACATCTCAACATTCACAAATATACATTTCTGACATTCAAAAACAAAACAAAAACAAATCAGCGACCAATATAGCCCCCTTTCTTTGCAAGGACACTCAAAAGCCTGCCATCCATGGATTCTGTCAGTGTTTTGATCTTATTCACCATCAACATTGCGTGCAGCAGCAACCACAGCCTCCCAGACACTGTTCAGAGAGGTGTACTGTTTTCCCTCCTTGTAAATCTCACATTTGATGATGGACCACAGGTTCTCAATGGGGTTCAGATCAGGTGAACAAGGAGGCCATGTCATTAGATTTTCTTCTTTTATACCCTTTCTTGCCAGCCACGCTGTGGAGTACTTGGACGCGTGTGATGGAGCATTGTCCTGCATGAAAATCATGTTTTTCTTGAAGGATGCAGACTTCTTCCTGTACCACTGCTTGAAGAAGGTGTCTTCCAGAAACTGGCAGCAGGTCTGGGAGTTGAGCTTGACTTCATCCTCAACCCGAAAAGGCCCCACAAGCTCATCTTTGATTATACCAGCCCAAACCAGTACTCCACCTCCACCTTGCTGGCGTCTGAGTCGGACTGGAGCTCTCTGCCCTTTACCAATCCAGCCACGGGCTCATCCATCTGGCCCATCAAGACTCACTCTCATTTCATCAGTCCATAAAACCTTAGAAAAATCAGTCTTGAGATAATTCTTGGCCCAGTCTTGACGTTTCAGCTTGTGTGTCTTGTTCAGTGGTGGTCGTCTTTCAGCCTTTCTTACCTTGGCCATGTCTCTGAGTATTGCACACCTTGTGCTTTTGGGCACTCCAGTGATGTTGCAGCTCTGAAATATGGCCAAACTGGTGGCAAGTGGCATCTTGGCAGCTGCACGCTTGACTTTTCTCAGTTCATGGGCAGTTATTTTGCGCCTTGGTTTTTCCACACGCTTCTTGCGACCCTGTTGACTATTTTGAATGAAACGCTTGATTGTTCGATGATCACGCTTCAGAAGCTTTGCAATTCTAAGAGTGCTGCATCCCTCTGCAAGATATCTCACTATTTTTGACTTTTCTGAGCCTGTCAAGTCCTTCTTTTGACCCATTTTGCCAAAGGAAAGGAAGTTGCCTAATAATTATGCACACCTGATATAGGGTGTTGATGTCATTAGACCACACCCCTTCTCATTACAGAGATGCACATCACCTAATATGCTTAATTGGTAGTAGGCTTTCTAGCCTATACAGCTTGGAGTAAGACAACATGCATAAAGAGGATGATGTGGTCAAAATACTCATTTGCCTAATAATTCTGCACTCCCTGTATATATATATATATATATATATATTGAAGAAAAAGTCCAGCAGGAGCACCAACCAAGAGACGGGTGCAATGTCCAACAGAGGGTAACGGCAATACCCAGTAATATAAAAGCGAAAAAGTAGGACTGCACTCCTGAATTGTAGTGAAATAAGAAAACTTTTTATTCACCCATTATATGGCAAGCAAGTTTGCCATATAATGGGTGAATAAAAAGTTTTCTTATTTCACTACAATTCAGGAGTGCAGTCCTACTTTTTCGCTTTTATATAAATATATATATATATATATATATATATATATAGAAGAAAAAAATATAGCTGGACAAAGGCTCCAATGAGAGAGCTGAAACGTTGCTGCTAGATGGGTGAATAAACCGTCCACTTTTCTTCATCACATTTTGGAGTGCTGCCTTTTTTCTTCCATATGCATTTGGGACCTTGGTCTCAGGCCCCCAGGAGGACTTGCACCCGTGTTTAATGTGTGCTGCTTTTTTTATTTTCTTCTCTCTCTCTCTCTCTCTCTCACTCACACACCTGTTCTATTTCTCATTAATGTGATTATCTAGTCAACCAATCACATGGCAGTTGTTTCAATGCATTTAGGGTTGTGGTCCTGGTCAAGACAATCTCCTGAACTCCAAACTGAATGTCAGAATGGGAAAGAAAGGTGGGCTACAACAGCAGAAGACCCCACCGGGTACCACTCATCTCCACTACAAATAGGAAAAAGAGGCTACAATTTGCACGAGCTCACCAAAATTGGACTGTTGAAGACTGGAAAAATATTGCCTGGTCTTATGAGTCTCGATTTCTGTTGAGACATTCAAATGGTAGAGTCCGAATTTGGCATAAACGGAATGAGAACATGTATCCATCATGCCTTGTTACCACTGTGCAGGCTGGTGGTGGTGGTGTAATGGTGTGGGGGATGTTTTCTGGGCAAACTTTAGGCCCCTTAGTGCCAATTGGCCATCGTTTAAATGGCACGGGCTACCTGAGCATTGTTTCTGACCATGTCCATCCCTTCATGACCACCATGTACCCATCCTCTGATGGCTACTTTCAGCAGGATAATGCACCATGTCACAAAGCTCAAATCATTTCAAATTGGTTTCTTGAACTTGACAATGAGTTCACTGTACTAAAATGGCCCCACAGTCACCAGATCTCAACCCAATAGAGCATCTTTGGGATGTGGTGGAACTGGAGCTTCGTGCCCTGGATGTGCATCCCTCAAATCTCCATCAACTGCAAGATGCTATCCTATCAATATGGGCCAACATTTCTAAAGAATGCTATCAGCACCTTGTTGAATCAATGCCACGTTCTAATGCTCCTTTTTGTAGAAATTCTTCTACTAGTTGTACAATTTGAATAACCTTTTATAATTTCCAGGACCCATTTGTCTGAAGTAGTCGTTTGCCAAGTTGAGTAATATTGAATAAGCCGACCCCCTACTCTTTGACTTCTGGCATCAGAATTTTGATTTGGATGGCTTATTTTCATCGGTTTTCCTCCTTGATTTTTCTGATGATACTCCACGGAATCTATGGTCTGATCTCCCTCTGTCAGAACGTCCACGGAAGCCAGATCTCTGGTATCCTTGTCTTCTGTAGGGACGAAAAAACCTTGTCCGATTTTTTTTTTTGCCTGGACTGCGGGAATTCTAGAGCTTTATCTTCCTTGTTGGCTTCTAGCAGTTTGTCCAGCTGAGAGCCAAACAATCTTCAAATAGATCTTCAAATTCTCTTCAAATAGAAGAGAATATAGATTGCTCTTTGATGCCATGTCTCCTGGCCACAGTTTCAGCCAAAGGGATCTTCTAACAGAATTAGAAAATGCCATGTTCTTCGCTAGAACCCTTAAGGAATCTACAGGAAAATCGCTCAGGAAATCTGCTGCTAGCTTCATGGTTGGCAATTGCAGGAGTAATTCTTCCCTTGGTACTCCATCTTCTATAACTTTCCCAAAATGACTTAACCAGATTCTAAGAGCACGTGCTACTGGTACTGGTACTGCAGCCATGGCGGCTTTATTGAGTGAAGCCAGATACTCCTGGCAGTGGCTTCGTTGAGAAAAGTGCGAATGCGCATCAGCCAGCTTTGTTGAGCGAAGTGCGCATGCGCCAGCTGATGCGCATGCGCACTTCGCTCAACGAAGCCACTGCCAGGAGTCCGCGGTGCATCAGGCTGAGCCTAGTGCGCAGGCGTGGGATTTGGCAGAGGGACGAGTAGGATTGCGGATGCAGCGCTGAGCTAGGGAAGGCGGCGCTGGGCACAGGACGGCGAGGGGTGTGGCTGGGACCCTGTATTAACGGACCTCCCCTTGGGCACCTTAAGTGAGTGATTGACAGGTTATAAAAACAATTTTTTTGTGCAAATAGAGCCACAGTGAAGTTTAATAATGCCAGCTTAGGATTCTTATTATTACTCAGGACATGAGCATATGTTTAGGTTATAGGGGTAAAATCTCATGACAGAATCCCTTTAAGCAAAGTGGAATCATCTGAAGGAAAAAATGATCTTCTGGCAAGTCTAGTGACAGCAGGATCAACCCTGGATGAAGACTCAATTATATTCTTTACCTCCTTTATTAAATGAAAAGAAAAGAAAATTATCTTCAGCAATGGCCAATTCATCTTCTTAACCAGAAGAAACTTCTCCTTCAGAGCGAGCAGATTCCTCAGAAAAGGAAGATGGTAATGGGTACAGCATCTTTTTTACTGCCTTTCTTTTCTTTTGAGAACGTGACAGAATAGATTTTAAAAGTATCAACAACCTTTTAGTTTCATCATCAGAAGCTTCATCAGGCTGAGAACAATCTACACAAATATTAGATGAGTAGTCATCAGGCAGAGGTTGGACGCAGGAGATGCACAGAGCATGTTTTCTCTTTTGCTTTTTTAGAGGTCTGGCAGGAGAGGACTTTTGAGAAGAATTAGCAGCTAATTCCACATCACAAGCCTCACAGTAATCACACATGTGTTCATCAGGAAGGGGCTGTTCACATGACAGCCTGTGCTGTCCCAGCATTTATTTCTTCCATTTAGGTAATGGCTGTATTTATGTTATTATATCATTACCATGTTATGTAATGCTGCCACCCTGTGGCCATTCTTGTCATAGGTTTCCTAATGTATTATGTAAATTCCATTGCCTTTGCTCTCTGTTCTACTCCTCCCTTTCTGTGACATCACATCCTGTGCTCTTTTCCTGTGTCTTCCTTTCTGCTGCAGACTCAGAGCTGGTGAGAGCATTTAGTTTTTACCTCTAATGTCCTCTAGTATCCTCTAATTTCCTCTATGTGTTTTGCTCAAGGTAAACTCAATAAATTACCAAAGCATCTCCATTGTATTCTCCTCACTGGATTTTCACATACAAATGGTACCACGACCTAGGGATATTAGTGAGTTCAGCTATCTACCATTGCTTGTACAGAAATTACCACTCACAACCAAAGACTTCTCTAGCGTACATCTGTGCCAGAATAATCAAAACAAAGTTAAAGCTACAGTCTTTGCATGTCTACATGCAGTCTGCAAGCAAGCTTAGAGCTGTCCACCATCTCACATGCACGTGGCTTCATAAGCACAGTGAGTAAGCCGAAATCATTTCTTAAAGAGACAGTACCACTTAAACAGGAATAACACGTCCACAAGAGGCTCCGTAGATTTCTCGGTCACTGAACATACGGAAACTCACCCTGCTCCCAAAAACTCAGATATACATGAAGCAGAGTCCATGTTCACTGAAGAACAAACTGTACAATCTTAACGTGTTATCAAACCAACACAAAAGATTAGAGAGAACTTTGAGGCAACCAAAGAAGAGTTCAGTGACAATTTAAATAATTTATAGCAAAGAACTGAACACTATATAGCAGCTCTTTCACTCTATAACAATGATGCAGCAAAGTTAACCACAGCGTTGAATCATTTAACTAACGTCAGATTTTGATGATGCTTCAGAACACGGAGATAAAGAATCTCCTCCAAGAGAAGGATGCCTTATTACAAGACACCAAGAGCAAGGCAGAACTCCGCATCGCGCACTTGCAGGAGGTGAGATCCCATCGATCAACTTCAACCAAATATACACTGTCATCTTCCAAAACCTCTCGTTCCGGAAGGTTGGCATTGCATAACAAGCTTATAAAGATCTGGGCAGAATCAGAGGAAGCTAGTGTAAGAAGTTCCTTTGCTAAGAAGGAGGCTGAGATCACAAAGAAGAGAGCAGAAATGGAGGCTGAGATCGCAAAGAAGGAGGCAGAAATGGCAAAGAAAAAGGCGAGGAAGAAAGCAAAAATGGCGCAGATGGAGGTAGAGGCAGAAGCCCAACTAAAAATTTTCCAAACAGAAAGGGAATAAGCAGCTACCTTAGCTAAACTGAAGGTCTTCGAGCAAGCATTAGGGCAAGGTACCGACCTAGACTGTTTCATCCCAGGAGAAGTGGAAGACCCAGCTGACCGCACTGCCAGGTATGTGCTAAGGCAATCATCGACTGCTTCTCCTGCTAAATCGCATGTACCAACGCCACTTCTTAATCACCAACTGGGTGAATACACAGAGGACCAGATATCGTAATCCACCAATAAGGTACCTTTTTTAGAATATTCGTCATTTTTTCCCATCTTAAGTCATAATTCCTCCCTGCTTAAGTTGCTTGTGGGCCAATGACTCATTGGCCCACAAGCAAGAAGTAGGGAGGAATCGTGTTCAGATGGGAAAAAAAATGACGAATATTCGTCATTACAAATATATAGCACTATATTCAAAATATTTGCAAATTCTCAAACTGCCGATGTTCAAGATTAAAATTCACTATTTGAATATTCCCACTCAGCACTAAACACAATGTGTATTTTACCTCTTTCTCTTATTTTTCCAGATTCATCAGTGACCAAGCTCGGAAGAAGAATGATCCCAGTTTTATATCTGTAAAGAATAAATCAAGGCAACTGGACGTACTGTAGATTTCTTGAAAACGTTCCAGTCATTCTTCCAACGAGCTTTCTCAATTTCACATTTTGGGAAGATCCCAGTTTTGACTTCACAGACAAACAGAGTTGACACATCAATACAGAGCAGTGCCAGGGACACACCACCTGGCTATGCTGAACTCTAAGCCATGTAACCTGGGAACACACGCCATGGTATAGGAGGCAAACACACCACAGGTGGGCTTCTCTTCAGGAATGAGGACAAATAAGAAACACAGAGCATGGTTGTTGGGGGCTTGTTTAGTTTACTATCTAAGTCATTAGACTAATTGTCTAGGTGGGCGGTCCTAGTGGGGAGAATGAGGCAAGATTAACCCCTTCATGTGCTGCCGAGGACGAAAAGGTAAAGTCTAGTTCCCAGGTTAGAACAGTGCATCTGCCAGGACCTATGACAACATCATCTTCAGCATCTCAGGTCCTGCACGATCTAGCAAAGTAACTGCACCAAGACTGGTGTAATTAGAAAGGTGCATCTGCCAGGACCTATGATGACATCATCACAGGTCCTTCAACCCCTAACAGCAAGGATTAGAAGTGAACAATGTGCTCTGCATTGATCCATTGAGACTGGAATGGAGTGGTAAGAGGAGATCCTCCTCTTTTCTCTTCATTTGTCCCCCCACCCATGCCCTGTTTTTACTCAATGCTCGCTCATATATAATACTGCAGACAGTTACAATGACCACTACCTCATTTACCTCACAAACAGTGACCATATTATATAACTGACCACATATTTCTATACACACTGCATCTATTTTACCTTGTATGTCTCATATAAGTACACTGCTATCTCTCTGTATATATAAATATATAATATATATATATATATATATATATATACACACACATACACTGCATATATTACACAGTATTATAAATGCAATAAGTACAGATATATATTATATATAGAAGTGTACTGATATGTGAGGTATGAGGTTTAAATTACACCTCGTACACTCTTGTATATACTATATATCTATACCCACCCTGCCACTTGGCCAGAAATTTGCTTTCTACCATGGGAACCAGCACTAGTACCCGATCCCCAGGGTTGAACTGCCTCACCCGGGCCGCTCTATTGTGCACCCTGCTCTGGGACTCTTGGGCCTTCTGCATGTCACAGAGTGCCCTCACGCTGTGGGCAGCCACAGCACAGCCGACAGTCAAGGACCAAGGAAGCAGCGCCTCCACCGCTTCCCAGTCCTCTGGTACTAATGAGCGCTTCCAAAATTGAAGCGCTTATTAGTATTTACCCCATAAGATGCAGAAACATTTTTCATCCACTTTTGTACACACTGCATCTGTTATACCTATTTTGTAGGTCAGTGCTGTTTTGTAATCCCGGTCCAGCCCTGATGGCACACAATATAACACACATCAGCAAGCACAGTTTATGGAGCAAAGGGAGAGGCCTGAAATGGGTATTGGGATGTGCTATAAATGGGGCATGGTGGCCCAATTTAGATACTTGCTATGTGACCCAGTGATTTCTATGTATGCCACTGGCCTGAGCAATAAGGTTCCTAGCTTGTCTAGTCCCTGCAAAGGCATTTCTTCTGAATGACCATGCCTGACTTCTGCCTGTTTACCATGTTGATCCAGTTCTGCCCATCCTGACCTCTAACTGTTCGCCGTATTGACACTGTGCTGCCTATTGCTTGTTCATTGTATTGAACAAACTCCACCTGGGTCAGCTGTCACTGAACGGAGACTAATGCTAGATGTAGCAATCTGGAGATTGCTGTACAGGGGCGACAGGGTGAAAACCAGGGGACCACTTAGATAATGCTGTCAGGAGTAGCCCTAAGTCAAATCTGTTCAGTGACATTCCTTAGATTCATATTTAATTCATCACAAATGCAAAGAACTTCTCATTGTTTTGATTATCAAAGTTATTTGCAATGATAATAAATATGCACATTAGCAAAAGTCCCTGAATTAGATGATTTGCACATTTTCAGCACTACAAAGAGTAGAGAAGGAAATGCAACATACTGTAAACAATTAATAATCTGCTAGAAATAAAAGTGAGTAAATACAAAGCTTTACCCGTTCTCAGAGGTTAACTATTCATCACATGACGCCTTTGTTGCTACCACGTGACATTCTTTGATGCCCCCAGTCTCCCAGCAACAAACAATAGAAGGAAGGCTGGACACATGACATGAGAGCTGTGCACTGATGCAGGAGGTAAGTCTGACTTTACATCTCTAATATATCCTTTAATTGGACACATTATATAGATAGTGGCTACTTCTGCAGATGCTGGCATGTAATGGTTACTTCTCATCTAAAGTCTCAGCACATGATGCATGATGAGATAAGGAACTGACTGTGCAAACACCAGTATTATTTACTTTCTTTCTCAGACACCTGAGCAAACAAACTAATGAAATGTGGATTTACTTAAGAATATATACTAAGAAATGTGAAGGTGTTGAGCTGAGTTATAGATATACATATATATATATATATATATATATATATATAGGTGTGTAGAGTGAGGAGCCAGATCGGACCCAAACTGTTTGGAAGGCAGCCGGAGGAAAGTAGATACAATATAGAAACATAGAATGTGCCGGCAGATAAGAACCATTTGGCCCATCTAGTCTGCCCAATATACTGAATACTATGGATAGCCCCTGGCCCTATCTTATATGAAGGATGGCCTTATGCCTATCCCATGCATGCTTAAACTCCTTCACTGTATTTGCAGCTACCACTTCTGCAGGAAGGCTATTCCATGCATCCACTACTCTCCCAGTAAAGTAATACTTCCTGATATTACTTTTAAACCTTTGCCCCTCTAATTTAAAACTATGTCCTCTTGTAGCAGTTTTTCTTCTTTTAAATATTCTCTCCTCTTTTACCTTGTTGATTCCCTTTATGTATTTAAAAGTTTCTATCATATCCCCTCTGTCTCGTCTTTCTTCCAAGCTATACATGTTAAGGTCCTTTAATCTTTCCTGGTAAGGGCTCTTTCACACTTGCGTTCTTTTCTTCCGTCGTCGGGGCTCTATGCTGGAAGAATCCTGATCAGTTTTATCCTAATGAATTCTGAATGGAGAGAAATCCGTTCAGGATGCATCAGGAAGTCTTCAGTTCCGGACCGGAACGTTTTTTGGCCGGAGAAAATACTGCAGCATGCTGCGCTTTTTGCTCTGGCCAAAAATCCTGAAGACTTGCCGCAAGGCCAGATCCGGAATTAATGCCCATTGAAAGGCATTGATCCGGATCCGGCCTTAAGCTAAACGTCGTTTCGACGCATTGCCGGATCCGACGTTTAGCTTTTTCTGAATGGTTACCATGGCTGCCGGGACGCTAAAGTCCTGGCAGCCATGGTAAAGTGTAGTGGGGAGCGGGGGAGCAGCATACTTGCACATGGGGCGCTCTGACGTCATTCTGGAGCGCCCCGGGAGCCGCACGGACGGTAAGTATACTGCTCCCCCGCTCCCCACTAATACTATGGCAACCAGGACTTTAATAGCGTCCTGGCTGCCATAGTAACACTGAACACATTTTGAAGACGGATCCGTCTTCAAATGCTTTCAGTTCACTTGCGTTTTTCCGGATCCGGCGTGTAATTCCGGCAAGTGGAGTACACGACGGATCCAGACAACGCAAGTGTGAAAGAGGCCTAAGTTTTATCCTGCAATCCATGTCCTAGTTTTGTAGCTCTTCTCTGAACTCTCTCCAAAGTATCAATATCCTTCTGGAGATATGATCTCCAGTACTGAGCACAATACTCCAAATGAGGTCTCACTAGTGTTCTGTACAGCGGCATAAGCACTTCACTCTTTCTACTGGTAATTCCTCTCCCTATACACCCAAGCAGTCTGCTAGCATTTCCTGCTGCTCTATGACATTGTCTGTCTACCTTTATACATATATATGTGTTGTCTGAGAGGTACCCCTCATTATGGATAGCACCTACTATGCATACTATGTGTTTACCCCACCAGACAATGAATAGATATTGTTTAAAAAAGCCGAGTAGCATACTAGGCTTTCTCTTTCACCTTCCCCCCATCCCTCCCTCAATCGCTTTGTGCCCATACCAAATATTTAGAAAAATTCAGCAAACCTGAAATGAACTGAATTTTAAATGGTTCGCCCATCTATTATATATATATATATATATATATATATATATATATACACTTATACACCTCTGTGCACTATTCAGCTAATGTAATAATCATAATAATTTTTATTCAGAATATCATTTATTATTCACATCAGAATCACCATGTGTGCGGCTCAGGTCTCTTTATCTCCAGCAAATCGACTTGATGTTCTTGCTCGTCCTAAAGTGAATTTTCTACAACAACAAGACAGGTCAGTTCATTCAATGAGGGTTTTAGACAAATAATTTCAAGAGATGATCCAGAAAAAAGTTATCTCATCTCATTTACTTACATACTATGATCCCACTTGCTGTTCACAGTGTATAGCAATGTGCATGTCCATATGAGCTCAGTGCTGCTGGTCACACATGGTCAGTTACTCTCCCCACAGCCAGGCCTCTGCATAGTGATCCTCTCTTCAGTGCAGAGCAGGCAACAAAATAGCTTTCCAGCTTTCTTGTCAGAGATGGAAAAAAGCCTCTGCAGTAACGTAACAGCACAACTGAGTGGTTTCCTGCTGTAGTATAAGTGGGAAGATACTAAATTTGCAGCTGCCAGAGGGGAAAGTAGACTGCTTTTGTAAAAAAAAGCCTCTGCAGTAACATAGTATCACAACTGAGAAGTCTCCTGCTGTAGTAGAAGTGAGAAGATACTATACTGCCAGCTGCCAGAGGGGAAAGTAGACCGATTTTGTCCAGCACCTGCCCCACAACAGCACAGATTACCAGCAGCACCAAGGGGAGCATATGAAATAAAAAATATGAAAAGGGTATTTTTATAGTAGAAATTCTGTAAATTACCTTAAAACAGTTGTTAACAGCTTTTCAGGGCCTTTGATACCACATTGATTCATGTTATAACCCTTTATAGAGGACCTGTTACCACACAATATAATGCAATCTGAAAGCACCGTGTTATAGATCAGGAGAAGCCAAGCAGATTGATATATAGTTTTATGAGAAAAGATTCAGTAAAACCTGTAATTAATACATTTATATCTCTGCTTTTCCCACTCCCCGTGAACAGCTATCGGTACAGGATGGAGAAGTTACCGATGACTGACAGCTGTCTCTGTATACAAAGATATAAGTGTATAAATTACAGGTTTTACTGAATATTTTCCCACAAATATATAACAATCTGCTCGGCTTCTCCTCCTCTATAGCATGGTGCCTTCACGTTGCACTGCATTTTGTGGTGACAGGTCCTCTTTAAATAAATTCAATCTTCATAAAATTATAGTTATCAGTATTTGTTTTTAGTTCATTAAAAATATAGGTGATGCATTCCCTTTAATTTGCCTATTACAGTTTGTACTTGCTGTCATGTTTATCCCACATTTTATCATTATAATCTTTTGTTTCCCTGATAAAATCCTCTGTATTTTTAACCCGGATTGTTTCAGAATTGTTCCTGTACCATTCTGCACTAATCATATTTAGAACCGTGTTGATAAATATAAGTAACAGCCTCCCATTTGACAATAGCACTTATTATTTGTTACCACGTACTTATTATTTGCCATTTAATTATACACTATTAATAGCAGATCTCGCGTAGAGCACAATGAGACTGTAATTACAGGTGACCCCAGCTAACAAGCATTCAAAATGCCAGAATGCTGAAAAACACTGTAATTACTGTGTCAGTCTCTTATGTCTATGACGACCCCATATCGCTCTCAACAAACACAGGAACTCTCAAATTGCTCCAATGTTAGCAATCATCAAGAATAAGGAAACAAAGGGATATCTTTTTATTTGATGATGACAATTGTCTGTAGAGTTCAGCAGACGCATCCTCACAACATTACAGACATAGCAAGTTACTTCAATTATTATGGCTCATGTATGCAGCCCTGTAAAAACGCAAGAGTCCATACTGTGCTGCACGTGGCTCTGATTTTACATGGAGGTACACATAAGAAAAATAATTTTAGCATTTTTCATTACATGCCATATTGTGTTTTCATTCTAGATGAAGATAAGGCTCTTAATGGAGCCAGCATACAGAAGTATTTATAGTGCTAATGGGATCGACTCCAAAAACAAGCCTTTAGACTACAGACTCCATGTGTCCCCTTGTCAGTGCACATGAGGTCTCATGATGAAGAGTATGGAGTCAAACAGTTCCATGATAATGTTGCAGCTTGGCTTTGGGTCACCACTAGGCTGTAAGATTATTTTGAATTATGATAGCCGCAATTACCAAGTAAAAATGAGTGTTCTTAATATTGTGAGTTCAGTGATTATTTATTGATAGTGGTTGGGATTAATTGCCATGCATGCAGAATCTTGATAAATACACCTGTGCATGTATGATTAGAAGGGGGTTACATTTTTGGGATGAGCTTCCAGTTACAAATGATGAATTACGGTAATCAACATCAATATTCTTGCTTGGCGTAAATGTTCTTGGGACGGTTTCAATCAGAGGAGTTGGTGCAAAAATGCATCAATTACACCCAAAATATTTTATGCTAATTGTGACCTTGATTTTGAAATATGTCCCCAGGGCTGCATTTTGTATTGTTTTTCAACTTTAAAGGGACACTGACAGGGCCAATAAGCATATTGAGGTCTATATATGTGACTACAGGTCTTATACAGGGTATTACAATCATATAAGTATCCCCCCTGTCCACATTATACAAACAGTGAACTTTAAAAAGTTTTATAACCTGCTCCAACGGTCTGCAATCTGCCCAAGGGGCGGCGTTTCACTTCTCTTGCGCCCAGCCAGCCTCCCCAACTGCCGATTTGAAGCGCCGCCCAGCTCATGAATATTCCGTTTGCTGGGCGGCTTCTGCGGTCCCCGCTCTGAAGTGCTTCGCTTAACAGTGCCCGGCGCATGCGCCGGATCTTGTGAAGTCGGGGACAGTAAGCGCCGCCCAGCGAAGTGAATATTGATGAGCTGGGCGGCGCTTACTGTACCGGACTTCACAAGATCCGGCGCATGCGCCGGGCACTGTTAAGCGAAGCGCTTCAGAGCGGGGACCGCAGAAGCCGCCCAGCAAACTGAATATTCATAAGCTGGGCGGCGCTTCAAATCGGCAGTTGGGGAGGCTGGCTGGGTGCAAGAGAAGTGAAACGCCGCCCCTTGGGCAGATTGCAGACCGTTGGAGCAGGTTATAAAACTTAAAGTTTACTGTTTGTATAATGTGGACAGGGGGGATACTTATATGATTGGAATACCCTGTATAAGACCTGTAGTCACATATATAGACCTCAATATGCTTATTGGCCCTGTCAGTGTCCCTTTAAGGGGTTGAAACCGATTCACATGAAATGGAGTTGAACAGTAGTCAGGCTTGGCCATCACACAGTGCACAGAGCTTTCTGATACTGATGAACTATTCTGATGATAGGCCACCACTATCTAGACCAGAGGCCTTGCTGTTCCGTGCAGCTCCGTCATCTGGTCCCAGTCATCTGGTCCGAGATATGCTTATATTTGGTTTGGTGGCTGTTCACGTGTATTTTGTGTGCTAGAGGGAAGTGGCACATAGTGGCAAAGACAGGTAAGAGTATGCTATCTTCATTGTATAGCAGAAGTGAAACACTTCACTGCTTCAGTAATGGTTCATTTAGAAGAGTAAATAATCGTTCAGGCGACTGATGACACAAGTGACCTACCAACAATACGCCAATGAAAACGACAAGCATTTACATGTAGGGAGTATTGTGTACAAACTTGTTCATATTTGATTGTATACTCACTTAAGCAGTTATTGTTGGCTGTGTTCAGACAGGTCTAGTCATCGTGTCTATCAGCAAAAGGTCACAGGATGTGTATTTACATTTCCACAATTCATTAACAAGTGAAAATCTACTTATTCACATCAGCAATTTGACAATTGCTGAACAAATGTTTTTATTAAAATCGTTTAGTCACTACATACATTCACATAACACGATTATCGTCCATCAGGAATCGCTAATGTTCTACTCGTCAAAATAAGCCTTTACTCACATAAACTACAATAGAGAGAGAGAGAGTTGCATACATGCATGGTCACTTCCGTTCTAGAGGGAGAACTGGGCCCCCATTCTCCTGATAGGGGGAATCCTGGAAGTAAAAATGTATAGGAAAGTTCTAATTCAGAAGTTAATATCCCCTTTAAGTTTAATTGTAGCCCTTTGGACGTGTTCAGTCTGAGAACGGGACCCTTAGGGCTGTTGCACACGAGCGAGTCCATTGCGGCAATCGTGCTTCATGTGTGAGCATGATCCTCCGTTCTGGACTTAATGGAGCACAAGGCATTATACTGATTTATAATGCTGTGTGTCTCTTCATTACCATACTTCTACAGGACCATAGTGACATAAAGCTGTCCCTATGATTCTGTAGTAATAAGGTCATACAGAGACAAATAGCATTATAAATCAGTATAATGCCGTGCGCTCCTGCTCGACCAGCAGTGTCCACAACAGAAGATCACACTCACACACAGAGTAGGATTCCCGCAATAGACTCTTTCACATGATTGAGTTCGGATGTGATGCGTAGAGCAAACGCATAGCATCCGGATTGAATCCTGACCCATTCATTTCAATAGGTCTGTGTACGTGAGTCTCGTTTTTCAAGCATCATCTCTGCGTTCAGGAAAAAAATTGCAGCATGTTCTATATTGTGTGTTTTTCACACAACTCTGCCCCCATAGAAGTAAATGAGACTTATTGTGAAAAACAGAAGACCGTGAAAAATGCATACAATCTGTATACAATCCAGAAGGAAAAACACACTCACAAAATCGATTGAATTTCCATGCAAAACCATCAGTTTTTCCTGAACAGATTCGGACACAATCCGTATTGCTTGTGTGAAAGAGACTTAAGATCAGAAAAGGTTGTGGCATCCCTGATCTAGACACTGGAAAATCCCTTTAAATCAAAGTAAGAAAAAAATTCATCAAAAATGTTTGCTGGGAAATGCTCTGAACACTACCATACTGTGTAAATGGGAGCTCATATTTATTTATTTATGTAGCAGGCAAAGAATCCAGACAAATGTCACCTCAACAAGTATTCTTAGGATGAAGTCCCACATTGCATACTTATTGCATAATGGTGCGAAATCTGCACCAAAGATCTTAGTGAATAGGATTTAAACCCCATCCACTCACAGCATAAAAATCTTCTAAGGATCAAGGCACACTGCGGATTTGAAATGCCCTATCTGTTGCTGAAATGTCATGGATTTTTATCCTAGATTTCATTCATTGCAATGTAGTCAATTAAATCTGTGACCCTATCTGCACCAAACTGAACAACAACTTTGTGCCCGAATGTCTGCACACCCCTTCAGGTGAATATTGCAGTTACAGAAATTTTGGTAGCAAATCTATCATGTATGAATATACCATTACTCTAAGACCATGTTCACACTGCAGATTTTGCACGATGATATGTTTCCTCACCCAAAATCGGAATCTGCTCTGAATCCGCATCCATTATTTTTAATTCCTATGAAGCATTTCTCTCCACATGCTAATTAGGGCTCATGCACATGGCCGTTGCCAGGCCGTGGCCATATTGCGACCTGCATACAGCGGGTCTGCAATACACGGGCACCAGCCGTGTGCACTCCGTGTACACCCTGCATCACAGATGCAGACCCATTAACATGAATCGGTCTGCAATCTGGGAGATGTGGTACGGAGTGCTTCCGTGAGTTTTCTGTCCGTGCCTCCGCACCGCAAAAAAGTAGTGCATGCACTACTTTTTTACGGTGCGGACCGTCGGATGCAGATCGCGGACCCCATTCAAGTGAATGGGTCCGCGATCCTTATACCGTGGCGACACAGTCGGTGGCCATGCAATTTGCAGTCTACAGCACGGGCCCGGCCAGCACACGGTCATGTGCATGAGCCCTTAATAAACTTGGAACCGAAACCGAGTTCAGGAAATGTTTTTTACAGTACAAATTAATTTATGAAGTTATTACCCAAAGTCTTGCAAAACTTTGCAAAGCAATAACGTTGTCTCATCGAAGCCAATACATTCTAATACTGTCAGAGCTCCTGCACCGTACAGTATTGGAACGAAGTTTTATGCGAATTGATTTTACATGTTTCATTAGAAGTCGATTTGCTCATCCCTAATTAAAACACAAGAAAAACTATAAAAGTATGGTATCACTAATCATACTGACCCAGGTAATGAAGGGAAACAGGTCAGTTTTACCACATAGGGAACGCCGTAAAAACAAAACTCATAGAACTATGGCAAACTTGTGTTATTTTTCCAGTTCCATCCCATTTGGCTTTTTCTTCCAGCTCCCCACTACATCGTATCCAATATTAAATTGTGCCAGTAGCAAATGAAACTTGTCCTGCAAAAAAACAAGCACTTATACGGCTACATACTTAACAAGCACTTATACGGCTTATACGGTACAGAAAAAGCTGTGAAGGTAGAAAGGACATCGTCATCTCTTTAGCATCTTAAACATATATAGGCAGGAGACCACAAATACATTAGCATGGGGGTGGTGTAGACAGCATCAGAAACAGAAATCGAATAGTATTGGACCATATTGCTAACAATTCTATCTAATCTCTAATGACTGCTTGGCTTGACAGCATCAGTGCAACTCTCCACAATACCTGGTAGGGTTGTCACTGCTGATTACATTGCTGCAATTGTAAGAAAAAATATATATTTTTTATCCTTATGCAAATTAGTTCTTATGTGCACCTAGTAAGGGCCTGCGCCACTTGGTGCACCCTAGCTCCTCCATTCTCCTTTCCTAGCCATTCCACTTCATTGACAAGACAAGAAGAGATAAAGATTCAGATGACTGGGCCTGTCAAACAAGTGAAAGGGGGAATGTCTAGCAAAAGAAGGAGCAACAGAGAAGCAAGGGCGCACCAAGGGGTTCAGGCTTACCATTGATGCTCGTAAGAACTTATTGCATAAGGATCAAAAAGTGTTTTTCTCACAATTGCAGGGTTGGGTTGATAATGATTTCCCTGGAGACTGATGCCTTCAAGGACCCAAGTACAATGACATCTTCCCTTTTGCATAAAAAGTGATGATCTTCACTATATATAAATGATTGCACCACCAGTACCATGAAGATGCAGTTGGAGAGTTGGAGTGATGCTGTCATTGGAGATTAGCTAGTATTGTTAGCAATATGCTCCAATGCTATTTGATTCCCATCTCTGATGCTGTCTCCACCCTTCCCATGTCAATAGATTTGTGGTCTGCTCTCCACCTATGCTTACAATGCTGAAGCTATGACATGTCATCCCAATATGCGACTGTTCCAGCCAATTACTCCTTACAGCATTGTAAACAAAGAACATGGTACTCGAAGATATTAAAGGTGGGTGTATCTTTGTCATTTTAACACACATACAGCTTACTGGCCAACCTGGCTTTTTATTTTTTTTATTATTTATTTAAGGGGTATTTTGGGTCTAAAATTTTAATAAAACCAGAGAGAGAGAGAGAAAAAAAATAACAAACACCTTATCGATTCTCTGCCTTTGCTGTTCATCCACTGCTCCAGTCTCCAAGCTACTTCCTTTAATCAGGCTCTTTAGGCCTGCCCACTCAGCCAATCACTGGCCACAATGGAGACCTACCTCAGTCAGCCATTGGCTGAGCAGGCAGTCCAAGCCATTTATGGCGTGATGAGCTTGAGAAGAAGATGTGGAGAGGAGTGGGAGAACAGCAGAGGCAGGAGATTAGTAAGTGAATACTCACTATCTGGTATTTGTTGCCCTCTTCAACCCCTTTTGTTATTTATTTGTATTAATAATTGCACCAGGAAAATGTTATAGTATATTGTGACCAGAGTGTAAATTTATATCAAGTTTTTTATTTAATGTGTTTCAGGCCATCTGTATATTGGCAGGACAAGACAGACACAATATCTTCTTGTAGTAAGTGTTTACAATAATCTAAGTATGTTGCAGTAGATATGCTCCATTTGTAATCAAACTTTCTGTCAGTTAAGAGCAAACAGCTCGATCGCCAGCAGTGGTTTATGGCAGCTTGTATTCATAACTAATGGAACTTCACCTGTAAATTGTTTTTTTACACTGGGCAGATGGTCTCCCAGAGTAAATAGGTAATCTACTGCTGATAATGAAAACAAATGGCTGCACAATCCATCATCAGTACTGAGAAATCGTTCATGTGCCCTTTTGTTCAGATGATTATCTACCAGTGTAAAGGGACTCTCTGGGAAATAAATAAAAACATTGTAAAATTGGTCCACAAAAGGTTAAAAATAAAAAATAAGCCATACTCATCCTCACCGATCCCCTGAGCTGCCATTCTAGTCTCCGCAGCTCTTCACTTTCAGGATTCTGGCTTCAAATGCTAGGAAAGGCCCAAAGCGAGTCACCACTACACCCGGTGATTTAATGAGAATGGCTTTCCAGAGGGAATAGGAACCATTGTTTGAAAGCTACGGCAGAGAATCATTGAGGGTGAGCACAGTTTATGGTTATTTTTAACTCTTTTAGTCCTTTAAAAAAAATTACATGTCATGTAAAAAAAGTAGTCCATTAGTCCTTTAAAAAATATTACATGTCATGCTTTACATGTCTCCACAGCTTTATCCCTGACCTGTCTGGTGTGTTCCTTGGTTTTCATAATGCTGTTTGATTACTAATGTTCTCTAACAAACCTCTGAGGCTTTCACAGAACAGCTGTAGTTATACTGAGAATACATTATACACAGAATCTACAGGGTGGGCCATTTATATGGATACACTTAATAAAATGGGAATGGTTGGTGATATTAACTTCCTGTTTGTGGCACATTAGTATATGTGAGGGGGGAAACTTTTCAAGATGGAGTAGTGACCATGGCGGCCATTTTGAAGTCGGACATTCACAGCATATGCTGTGAAGATACAAGATGTGCAGCACCTGAAACTACTGGATACTGGAAGCCTGTGCTAGCATTTCTCCTGCGGTGTTGCTATCAGTGTGTGAAGAGTGGGAGAAGAGGGTTGCATTGACAATCCAACACAATGGGCAGCACATTGAACACATTTTATAAGTGGTCAGAAACTTGTAAATAACTCATGAAAGAATAAAGGTACGTTAAAACCAAGCACACCATTGTTTTTCTTGTGAAAATTCCCAATAAGTTTGGTGTGTCACATGACCCTCTTCCTATTGAAAAATCAAAAGTTGAATTCAAAATGGCCAACTTCAAAATGGCCGCCATGGTCACCACCCATCTTGAAAAGTTTCCCCCCTCACATATACTAATGTGCCACAAACAGGAAGTTAATATCACCAACCATTCCCATTTTATTAAGGTGTATCCATATAAATGGCCCACCCTGTATTTACTAAGTAAATGACTTCTGAAGTGGGAAGTATCAGAGTACATTTTCACTTCACACATATTTGCTACTTTGTATTGGTCTATCACATAAAATTTCAATAAAATACATTAAGTTTTTGGGTGTAACGCAAAAATAATGTGGGGTATGAATACTTTTTCAAGGCACTGTACGTTCAGGCAAAACAATAGGGCCACATGTAGGGCGTTTCTAAAACCAGGAAACACTGCATAATAATAAGAGAGCTTATAAGAGAGCTTACCTTTCACATTGGCACACAATGGCACAAAATATTGGGCACTGAAATGGCATGTCAGTGTAAAAATTGCAATTTTCACTTTACACCATCTGCTGTGAACTAATTTTTGCAAAACATCTGTGGGGTCAAAATGCTCACTCCACCCCTTAACCCTTAGGATATCTGAGGTTTTTTCGTTCTTGCATTTTTATTTTTCTTCCCTATTCTCCTTGAGCCATAACTTTTTTATATTTCCAGTCACATGTATGAGGGCTTATTTTTTGCAGGACAGGTTGTACTTTCTAATGCCACTATTAATTATGTCATAAAATGTAGTGGGAAGCGGTAAAAAAAATTCCAAATGGTGTGGAATTGGAAAGAAAACGCTATTCCGCCACCGTTTTACGGGTTTTGTTCCCACGGCGTTTTGTTTCACGGCAAAATTGACCAATGCCCTTCATTTCTCTGGGTCAGAACGATTCCGAATGATACACTAAAATGTGTAGGTTATTTATGTTTAAATATTGTAAAAAAAAATTGAACATTGATAAAAAATATAATTATATCAACATATTCTGACCCCGATAACTTTTTAATACTTATGTCTACTGAGCTATTTAGGGGCTCATTTTTTGTTGAAAAATCTGTAGTTTTTATTGATATTATTTTGGAGTATGCGTGACTTTTTGATCACATTTCAATACATTTTTGGGGGTAAGAGAAGCAATGAAAAAATGGCAAATCGGCCATTTTGACCTTTTTTTCTGTTACGCCATTCGTTGTATTGGAATTTTTTTTCTATTTTAATAGTATGGGCATTTTTGGTTGCAGTGATATCCATGATGTTTATATTTATTGTTATTTAGGTATTTATTTTTTTATTATACGGAAAGGAGGGTGATTTAAACTTTTATATTTTTTATTTTTTTATATATTTAACATTTTCTTTTTAATTTTTTGTGATGATTTTGTGGCTCATACTATGAGTCTATAAATTATGTTTTTTTTTTTTTTGGTCTATTAGGGATTTTTAAAATGCCATTTAAACTAAATTTTGCTCATTTCTTATCCTGGCCTGCCATCTGGTAGCCAAAATAATAATTGCAGCATGAACACTTTCAGCCTCATCAGCGAGGCTGAAAGTGTTCAGCACAAGTACCGATGCCCCAATTGGCCACACGGGGCATCAGGAGGAAGCCCGAAAGCGTGAGATTCAAGGTTTTTGTGCATTTAGATGCTCACTTGGTAATTAGGCGCATATCTGTCGGCCATGGCCCCCTTGCGCATGTGAGCGGGTGCCATGTTTACATATCAATCCAGCGCAGTACATGTACGGCACTGGTATCATTAATAAATACCTTGAAGGATATAGTTTGCAAAATTGGGTCACTTTTCAGGGATTCCATTTATTATTTCACCCCAGACCTTTGACAGTTGTCAGCACATGAAGCGTAAATCACCACATTAGGCCTCAAACGCACATGGTACTCTTTTTACTCCTGAGCGCTGCTGTATGTCCAGGCAAAAGATTAGGATCATACAGTATGTAGGGTGTTTATAAAACTAGGAAGCACAGCATAACAATAAAAGTGCTTGCTTTTCAAACTGGCACATGTTGGACACAACATATTGTGCAATTGAATGGTATATCTGTGTAAAAATTGCAATTTTCCAAAATGGGGTCACTTTGTGCAGGTTTCCACTGTAGAGGTACTCCAGGGTCTCTTAAAATGCCTGAAAATCATTCCAACAAAATTTGCCTTCCAAAAACTATATGGTGCTCCTGTCCTGTGCTTATTCAGCAGTTTACAATAATATGTGGGATGTTTATGTAAACTTCAGAATCATGGTAATAAATATTGAGGTTTGTTTTGCTATTAACTATGTTATAGAAATAAAAGGTTAAAAAGGAAAATCTGAAAAAAAAGGTAACATTTTAAATTTTATTTACATTTTACTTTAATTCCTGTTAACCTAAAAGTCTAACAAAGTTTCTGAAATCAGTTTAGAAAAATCTGAGTGGTGTGGTTTCTAAAATGGGGTTATTTATGGGTGGTTTCTATAATGTAAACTCCTCAAAGTGACTTCTGAATTGAATAAGTCTTTAAATTGTAGTGTTGAGCGCGAATATTCGAATTGCAATTTTTTTTCTAGAATATCGTAACTTCGAGATTTCGCGAATATTTAGAATATAGTTCTATATATTTGCGAAATCTAATATTCTTTTTTTTGTTATTTTTTTTTAGTTTTTTTTAAATTGTTATATTTTTTTCTTTCCCACTTCCCTAAAGTTGTTCTTACCTGTCCTTTGGCTTCCTGGCTGCTCCAGTCAGTGCCCGTTGCCGCTTCTGCCGACTTCCGAGCTTCCGTCTCCATATAATAGAATGTACTGTTGGATTTGAGAATTACGTTGAAATCGCAATTCGATTAATTCAAGTTATAATAATCGAATTAAGATTTCAACTTTTTCAAATTTTTCTTTTGATAGTATAAGGCAACGTTCCTATGACTAATTGACTATGGCTAGGCTAATATGTGCATTTTACGAATATTCTTAATATTGCTCCAACTTCGTCTTTTAGAATATTCGTAATATTCTAAAAGACGAAGTTAGAGCAATATTACGAATATTCTAAAAGACGAAGTTAGAGCAATATTAAGAATATTCGTAAAATACACATATACACTGTAATTTAGCTAATATACTGCTATAGTAATTTTTTTTAATAGTGTACATATTTTACAAATCTTAAGTTCAGAAGAGGCAAAAAAAATTCGAGAAAAAAAAGGATTAAAGCACTATATTAGCTAAATTACAATCTATATGTGTATTTTACGAAAATTCGTAATATTGCTCTAACTTCGTCTTTTAGAATATTACGAATATTCTAAAAGACGAAGTTGGAGCAATATTAAGAATATTCGTAAAATGCACATATTAGCCTAGCCATAGTCAATTAGTCATAGGAACGTTGCCTTATACTATCAAAAGGAAAATCACAATACGCAATTAATTTAATCGCATATTATTCGCGATAAATTGAATAATTACGAATATTCAATTTAGACAAATATAACACGAATATTCAATCAAATATTCGTGAAATATTGCGAAATCGAATATGGCACCTCCCACTCATCACTATTAAATTGACACATCAGATTTGCAAATATATAGATTTTGTGAGGAGGGTAAAAGCAACTGACTCTGTCTGGGAGAGGTTAAAGGCACAGTAAAATAAAGCCAGGTTAATTGTTAACACAATATCACAAGGTATGATGTCAGGTTAACTATTTGGTAAGGGGTATGACCCTGCCTACAAGCTCCCACAAGGCACTGCTTTCTCATAACAGGAAAACAGCAAAGTTTTTGTAGATTTATGCCTCATTCACAGAATCGTTGTTTGATCAGATCAGTGTTTTCCATCAGTTATAATAAGCCAAAACCAGGTACGGGTCTAAACACAGAACAGGAGCAGATCTTTCCCTTATATCTTATGTCTGTGAAGGCTCCAATCCTGGTTTTGGCTCACAATCACTGATGGAAATCACTGACCAAAACACTGACGTGTGAATAAGGCCTTAAAGTGTGAATTGTATTCAACTGACTTGAATAGTTTCATTGTAGCAAATCAGTTGTAAATGACTTTTCACTCCCACGTTTTCAGAATATTCTAGTCTATAAAAAGTATATTTATATTGCAGGAAGCAGCTATGTGTGTGACAGATTGCTTATATGTATAATGAATGCTGGAATGCTAAATATCTGATTTCAGAAAAATACAATATGCCAAGTTTTGTATTCACTTTCTTCCAACAGGTTTGACTGCAAGGCAAAATGAGTTGGCACAGCACAAAATTGTGAACAAGATG
Source organism: Bufo gargarizans (assembly GCF_014858855.1). Lineage (NCBI taxonomy): Eukaryota > Metazoa > Chordata > Amphibia > Anura > Bufonidae > Bufo > Bufo gargarizans. The sequence continues at coordinate 370,115,875 of NC_058080.1, forward strand.
TATAAGGAAGACAGGTGACTACATAATATGGACATTCATCCGTGTAAGGGCTCATTCAGATGACTGTATATTCTGAATAAGCCCTGACTGAAGGAATGTGCAATGATTTTAACGGTAAAACATGATACACAAATGAATAAAATAATAAGCAAATACAAAGTCATTATCTTACTTCCTATAGGCCTTCTCCAATTTGGCCTGTCAAACAAAGCGCGCTACAAGCAGTTCCATCTCCTCGGCTGGGAAAAACTGTCAGAAGCAAAAACTATTTGTCAAGAATGGATGGAAGACCGGCCTGTATACACTATGGTATGCTTGTAATACTGAAAATGATTGAAAATATTTCACAGATGAAACTATAACATTGTATCTTCAACTCATTTCAGGTGACTGAAGCTGCTAAGACAGCTTCTGCAAGTGCACGCACAGTACAGCTAGCCAGACCAAAGGATCGTGCTGCCCATTCTGTGTCAAGCACACAAAAACGTAGCCAGGAGGATGGCAATGCGTTCTTGAATTCTGATAAAGTGGAAACTCCCAGAGCTAGAACAGAGGAGTTAGCAGGTATTGGTAGTTGTAAACATAAAAGGCAACCTTACAGTGAAATATTGTTCCATTACTTTGCTCACTAAACCATCCATTAAAGGGGTTATCCCATGAAAAATATTCTACAGTTTTCAAACCAGCACCTGGATATGAATACTTCTGTAATTGCATGCAATAAAAAAATGTGCATAGCCACTGAGTTATTCAACAAAATGTATATGTATAGCGCCACCTGCTGTTTGTTTTTCTCTTATTTCTCTGTCCTGCTCACTGAGAAGGCCACACATGCTCAGTTTCATCTTTCAACTGCCTCCTGAGCTGTGATAGGGAGAGCATGAGACACACCCCTTAGCTGCAGCAGAAAAGACACTCCCCCTGAGGGGTCAGCTTGATATAAATCCAGCCAAGCAATGAATGGGAGATCTCAGGATCCATGTGAGGTACAGGGCTGGTTCTAGCTTTGTTAGAAAGAGATTGTCATCTTCTATATGATGTCTGATAATTTAATTTTTTTAATTAGTCATGGGATAACCCCTTTAAGGCATGAGTCTGGTAAACCAAGGGGCACATTTAATAAGACGGGCGTTTTTGACGCCGGTCTTAAAGAGGACCTTTCACTAGAAAAAAAAAATCGAAACTAACTATACAGACATGGAGAGCGGTGCCCAGGGATCTCCCTGCACTTACTGTTATACCTGGGCGCCGCTCCATTCTCCCGGTATAGGCTCCAGTATCTTCATATGTTAGGCTCCACCCAGTGGAACCTGCTGGCGTCTTCTTCTCCCATGCTGTAGTGCTGGCCAATCGCAGCGCTCAGCTCATAGCCTGAGAGGCTTCTTTTTCTCTCAGGCTATGAGCTGAGCGCTGCGATTGGCCAGTGCTACAGCATGGGAGAATGAGACGGCGGCAGGTTCAACTGGGTGGAGCCTAACATATGAAGATACCGGAGGCTATACCGGGAGAACGGAGCGGCGCCCAGGGATAATAGTAAGTGTAGGGAGATCCCTGGGCGCCGCTCTCCATGTCTGTATAGTTAGTTTAGAATTTTTATTCTAGTGAAAGGTCCTCTTTAATAAAGCCATAAGCCGGTAGTGGTTCCACCGAAGCTATGAAGAGGCGCAGGCCTCTCCATAACTTTGCCAGTTCTAAATGTAAGGCACCTTCCGAGCTGTCTTACAGTTAGACCTTTTTTTTACCCCTGAAACAGGCGTAGAAAATGGTAAATGAGACAGGGCTACTGGCTAGTCCCCTTCCCTGCCCACACCACGCCCACTTATTTCAATCTGGCGTGAGCGGGGCAAAGTCGCAGATTGCGGCGCAACAGCTAGCAAGCTGTGCCTTAAATATTCCTAATTTTTGATAAATGAATACCAAGTGTTTATAGATCTGCAACTGGTGCCTAATTTTTTTGTTGTGTCTGCAGTACCCTAGACCTGGGGTTATCTGCAATTGTTTTATTTTTATTGTAATGTCATATTATTTTTTTGCTGTGTATTCCAACGTATTAGGTATGGTTGTCAATAGTTGGTAGGAACAGGACTAACCACCCTGTCCTTCCCTTCTTGTGAGGAGTGGGCTGGTCCTCCTCCTCCTACTAATGCTAAAAGAGGGAGTTCCAGTGAGACAGCAAAGAGAGATGAATCCCATGCCAGAGTGTCACGGTCCCTCGGGTGACTGATGTCAGGAAATCAAGGAGATTGGGAGGAATCTAACAGCCTCCTTGATTTCTCTTGATTCAGTGTTGATAGGGTTAATGACCACTTCCCTTTTCTCAGCTGTTGCTCAGTGGTCATCACTTCTGCCCTTTATAGTCTCACCCCACCCTTCTGACTATGTGGTTGATAGCTTAATTTGGGTTTGGCTGAGCTGGTGTGAGATCCTCTCTGGTGTCCCTGTTCTTCCATCTCTACAAAAGTTAGGTGTTGCGTTTGTTTGTATTTGTTATATTCCCTGTTATTGCATCTGGGCCTGAGACAGAGACTTCCATTTATCCACCTGGGGAGGAATGGGTTGTCTCTGGTCCTATACTTATTCCAGGGCCTTATTGGGAAATCAGGGCCTAGGTATACAGCTTATGAATATTCCTATCTTCAAGGTCTATTCATATTGATAGGTAGTCAAGGCCCGGATTAGGGTTGTCTAGGAGGTGACCTGTTTCTTCCCTAGTTTCCAGGCCCAGTTACTGTTCCCTTTCCCTCCTGTGTTCAGTGTGGGTTTCCCCCCACCACTACCACACTGATCGTGACACAGAGCTCCTACTCTTAGCGAACTTAACATGTGCTCCTGTGAGACTAGCATTCCATGAAAATTGCCAGAATTGAAAATGCTGCTTCCAAAGAAGCTTAAGTGTACCTAGACAGCAGGGTGATCAGCAAAATCACAGCTTTGCAGACCCTTGCTGCAGGTGAGGGACTATAGCTCAGACAACCATCACCTAGACTTCTTTCAGGCCAGCCAAAACCAGGCCTGTACCACTGCTGGATGTGACATAAGATATTTTGCACACAATGAAGAGAGTCTGTTATACTTTTATGGCTGGCCTGATTCTTAAAACCACCTTTCCACTGCAAAAAATCCCCAGGGAGCAACAGCCTAATGGAGTACACGACGACACAACACTTCATCAGGGCCATTACCACTCCCATCCTCTGCACCAGCTCCTCAGGTGTTCACTGCATTTCTACTGATGTCTCCATACAGTATGTTATAATGGCACACCAGCTAGGTTGTGAGGCGCTGCAGCCAGAATACCTATCTGTTCCCTGCTCGCACTCTACTCTTAATTACCACTGTATGCTAGTCTCTACAGGCATATCTGTTAGTGCTCTGTTGCCATCTTAAAGGGCCAATGTGCGCCAAGTAAATTTCTTCTTAACCTATGACTGAGCACCTTCTTGTATTTAAGCATGTTTCTGACAAACTAACTTTGCTGGAGCAACAATGTTGTATGGCTACTGCATATTTCATAAAGATGTTTTATTTGATAACTGCAGTAAGCCCAAGAGGAGCCAGAGCGGAGGATGAGAGTGGTAGTGGCTCTGGCTGTCCCAGACAATCACAACGCCTGTCCTCACACTGTTGCCCCCCTAGGTCCATACAGTGAATGAAGGGGGCATCCTTTCTTCTTTCGGGGACACCCTTATTCTGAGGCTACTACTTGATGGTAGCTGGGGTGCCCTTAATGTTAGGTGTTTGGATCAGTGCAAGGCAGGGCGTGGCCGGCTTACGATATAAGAGTTAGAAAACCAGGACAGAGATAGAAGAATAAACATCTCTCTTTACTGTAGTGCAAAATAGAAGTTGCAGTACATCCAGTTATAGCAAAAGATAGTTCCAACTGTTCACGGTGCAATTCTCTCTCAGATAACAGTGTATGGATTTAGACAAGGATTGGAGTCATGGCCCTCTTTCCTCTTTCTCTTGCTAAAGTCTCTCTCAGTAGAATCTATGGCTGGCAACAGTACCTTGGCAATAATGGTTGTAGTGTCTAGTGATGGACGAACATCTGCCGGGAATGTTCGCGAACGTGATCGCACGAACGCGATCAAATGTTCGTGAACCGCAAGTTTGCGGCGGGTCCCATTCATCAGCTCTATCAGCTCTTTTGGGGGGCGACTGGTATATCACACCAGTTATAATAATTTTTTCCAGTACCATTTGTTACTGTGTGTAGCAGAGGGAACGCAGCAAAACAGCAAACAAATACTGCAGTACCCAAATACACTATAAAGAAAGTATATTGGTATATAACACCCTGCTTCAATAACTTGCTTTGGGGGGCGACTGGTATATCACACCAGTTATAATTATTTTTTCCAATACCGCTTGTCACTGTGTCTAGAAGAGGGAAGGCAGCAAAACAGCAAACAAATGCTGCAGTGCCCAAATACACTATAAAGAAAGTATATTATTGGTATATAACACCCCGCTTCTATCAGTCATTTTGGGGGTGACTGGTATATCACACCAGTTATAATTATTTTTTACAGTATCGTTTGTCACTGTGTGTAGCAGAGGGAACGCAGCAAAACAGCAAACAAATTCTGCAGTACCCAAATGCACTATATAGAAAGTATATTGGTATATAACACCCCGCTTCTATCAGTCATTTTGGGGGTGAATGGTATATCACACCAGTTATAATTATTATTTTTTATTGCGTTTGTCACTCTTTGTAGTTGTGTATCGCTACAGAACCGCTCACCAGTCACCACCACTGCTGCACAATACAAATCCACTATAATATGCTTTAAGTGTATTACACCCCTCTGTACTGCATACCTATCAATAGTACACCTATACCAGTCCTTAAAAGGACTTTTGTGGACCTATTAGCTAGCGATTTGTGTCCCTAACAGTCTGTCCCTGCTCCACACAGCAACCTCTCCCTGCATTGACAAAAGACAGAATGTCAAATGGCAGCCAGATCAGGTCTATTTATAAGGTAGTGGGTATGTCCATGTGCTGAAATGTCTCAATTGGCTGTCCTGTACTACCTGATGGATGTGTCATGGGTCAAAGTTCTTCACAATGTAAAAGAATATGGTGGGCGTGAATATCGCCATATGTTCGCATGTTCGGCGAATCGCGAACAAGCGAAGTTCGCCGTGAACCGCAAGTCCATCTCTAGTAGTGTCCACTGCAGGATACAGGGTTTTGAAGGCACGTCTGGCCAGAATATGTGCAGGTGTGATGGATGTTTTAATGGTGTCCTTCACTGCAGCAGTGTCTGAAGGGCTATGCAGGTTATCTTCCTGACTCCTATACCTAGTTTCCAAGTTCTCCTTTATCTTCTCTCTCTCTCTCTTAATCTTGCATTAACTTACACAGAGATCTGCTAGCCTCTGGAGCTTTCTGGGCCAAAGGAGTAATAACCATTAGATTGCTGGGGGTCCAACCACTCCATTCAAAATCTACATGACTGCCGGAAATAGATAAGTACAGTGATCAGTCCCATACAGTTTGTTTGGAGTGGAGGTACACATGTTCATCCATAGCTCCTGTCCAGTTAATAAGAATGTATTTCTTGATAACAGACTACTGTTACAGCAGCAGCCTATCACCGTCGCTGTTGCTCTCATCGCCTGGACCTGCCTCTCACTGTCTTCTTCCCAGCAGGTCAGCCTTCAGGTCTGCTCTGTAGCTCCATGCTGGCCAGGGTCAGCACACAGGTACCCTAATCTTTACCAGACAATGGCTGGCAACCTGTGGTACTTAAGGTACCTTCCCCTGTGGCAGGATGCCTGAATAGTAGGCTTTCTAACATGCTAATACCCTGAAAGCTGTTTGTTGTGTTGTCTGCCCAGTTATCAACTTTCTGCCTATTTACTAGTTTCTGACCATCTGCTGCCTGACCTGTGCCTGACTAGTAACCTAGTTTGTAAGGCTCTAAAATGACATCCGTCCATCCAGTTCAGCCTGTTATCCTGCAAGTTGATCCAGAGGAAGACAAAAGAAATCTGTGAGGTAGAAGCCAAAATTCCTTATTTTAGGGGAAAATAATTCATTCCCGACTCCAGTCAGGCAGTCAGAATACCTCCATGGATCAACGACCCTTCTCTAGAAATCTAGTAACTGTGAACTGTAATATTTTTACACTCTAGAAATAAATCCAGGCCCCTCTTGAACTCTTACAGTGAATTTACCATCACCACCTCCTTATGCAGAGCATTCCATAGTCTCAATGCTCTTACCATAATCCTGTAGAAACCTTCTTTCCTCTAGACATAGAGGATGTTCCCTTGTCACAGTCACAGTCCTGAGTATAAAAAGATCATGGGAGAGATCTCTGTACTGATCCCCGACCTTTTTTTTTTCTATAACTGAGCCACTTACCCACATACACATTTCTCCTAGTCATTTATATACTAACCTTTTATGTGGCACAGTATCAAATGGAGAAGTCAACATATACGACATTCATTGACTCACCCTGGTCAAGCCTAGAACTTACCTCCTCATAGAAACTGATTAAATTAGTTTGATCCTGTATTGATCCTCCGTTGCCTGCCCTGACCTCAGACCATTTACTGTATAACGCGTATTCTGCCTGTCCTAACCTCAGCCTGTCCCTGACTATGATTTTTCTGACCTCTCAGTGCTCTTTACTGGTGTCTCTGACTGCCTGTGGGTCAGCTATGAATCACAGACTACCCCAGAAGAAAGCAGTCTGGTGATTCCACTGCAGCAAAGTACAGGGATTAAAGGGTAAATATTAGAGGACTACCAGGATAATTCCCTTAGGTTTAGTCCGAAGACAAATCTATTGGTTGACACAGTGGTTCCACACCCGATTGTCATAGCAAATACCCCATTAAGCCTTTCATTAATCTGGCTGCATTTAATTATATATTCCAGTTTTGCACAGTATATGAAGACGGTAGGAACTGTTCTTGCCGTTGTCAAAACATATAAAATGGGCTATGTTAACATACAATACTGCTTTCCTATCAATGACACACTAGGGCGATATTATTCTCCTGTATATGGAAAAGGTAACAATAACATTTTGTTGAGATGAATATTTAAAAAAATATATTTTTAAAGTAATATACTGCTTATCTGTTTTAGCACCTAAAATGGAGCACTCTCAATACCAGCATGATCTGACAGTTCCACGGCATGTTCCTGCATCTGCTCTCCACACCCAAGCCTCAGACAGGGTCTGTCAGCTGGCAAAGCCTAAAACTCGAAAAGCTATCTTCGAAGGGTATGACCCATACCGGATCTCCCCTGCAGCTAAGAATGCTGATGCATCTCCCCGTGTTATTGAGCTATGTACTACCACCTACTCGCAGGCAGCGCCATAAAAAAATCTAGGATACCTCTTTTATGAGTGGGGCAAACAATTATATGTAAAACAAAAATTCAATAAACTAGTAAGTTTGGTTATTGGCTCAAATCTGGTTTGTAACTGACAAAAAAAATATACACTCACCTAAAGAATTATTAGGAACACCTATTCTATTTCTCATTATTGCGATTATCTAGTCAACCAATCACATGGCAGTTGCTTCAATGCATGTAGGGTTGTGGTCCTGGTCAAGACAATCTCCTGAACTCCAAACTGAATGTCAGAATGGGAAAGAAAGGTGGGCTACAACAGCAGAAGACCCCACCGGGTACCACTTATCTCCACTACAAATAGGAAAAAGAGGCTACAATTTGCACGAGCTCACCAAAATTGGACTGTTGAAGACTGGAAAAATGTTGCCTGGTCTGATGAGTCTCGATTTCTGTTGAGACATTCAAATGGTAGAGTCTGAATTTGGCGTAAAGAGAATGAGAACATGTATCCATCATGCCTTGTTACCACTGTGCAGGCTGGTGGTGGTGGTGTAATGGTGTGAGGGATGTTTTCTGGGCACACTTTAGGCCCCTTAGTGCAAATTGGCCATCATCTAAATGCCACGGGCTACCTGAGCATTGTTTCTGACCATGTCCATCCCTTCATGACCACCATGTACCCATCCTCTGATGGCTACTTCCAGCAGGATACGCACCATGTCACAAAGCTCGAATCATTTCAAATTGGTTTCTTGAACATGACAATGAGTTCACTGTACTAAAATGGCCCCCACAGTCACCAGATCTCAACCCAATAGAGCATCTTTGGTATGTGGTGGAACAGGAGCTTCGTGCCCTGGATGTGCATCCCTCAAATCTCCATCAACTGCAAGATGCTATCCTATCAATATGGGCCAACCTTTCTAAAGAATGCTATCAGCACCTTATTGAATCAATGCTACGTAGAATTAGGGCAGTTCTGAAGGCAAAAGGGGGTCCAACACCGTATTAGTATGGTGTTCCTAATAATTCTTTAGGTGAGTGTATATACTGGCTGTATCTTTTCAGGCTGTATCTTTCTTAAAGGGAATCTGTCACCTAGTTTTACCCTATAGAGCTGCGGACATGCACGGATAGATCTCCGCTAGCATGTCCGCAATATACCTGTCCCATAGCTCTGTGTGGTTTTATTTAGTTTAAAAAATGATTTTATAGATATGTAAATTAGCCAAGTAAGGTGCCCAAGGTGTGGTTACTTATGGTTAGGGAGCCCAGCACCGCCTGCATTCAGGAATCTCTCCTTGCTCACAAGGTTACAGTACTGTAACCTCGCTATGCGCGAGCTTGCGCATGTACTGGGCTCCTTAACTGTAAGTAACCACGCCTTGGGCATCTTACTTGGCTAATTTACATATCTATAAAATCATGTTTTAAACTAAATAAAATTACACAGAGCTATGGGACAGGTATATTGCGGACATGCTAGCGGAGATCTATCCGTGCATGTCCCCAGCTCTATAGGGTAGACCTAGATAACAGATTCCCTTTAAAGGAGCTCAAAATATACTTTACATTATTCTCAGATTTCCATATGTTTCTCAGAAGGGTCTCAGGACATAAGATAGTTGAAGCAGTTAGCTGCAGTCAAGATCTCCACAGCCATTTCCATCCACTGATTTACACCAGCATTATGTAACCAAAAGGTTCAGTGACTCTCCGGCAGTAAGCATCAAGGGTCATTTGTATGACTGAAGATATTAGGTGTTACGGGCAGTCGTTGTGGAACTACTGTGCCGATGAGCCAGTTTGACTTTGGAATAGAACTAAGAGTCTTATCCTGGCGGTCGCCTGGTATACACCCTTTAAAGCGGTTGTCTTCTCAATTCAGCAAATGTCATTTATCATATAGACCATATTAAAGGGTTTCTATCACTAGAATTTTCAGTATTAAACTGGCTGACATTAGCGATGTGCTAATGTCAGCGCACCTAACTCTGCTATTCTAATGATTATCCGTGCCCCCGTTACTGTAGAATTCTTACTTTTATAATATGTAAATGAGCCTCTAGGAGCAGGGAGGCGTTGCTCCTGCACCTAGAGGCTCCTGTCTCCCACCTCAAATCACGCCTTTCAAGTGTTGATTGACAGGGCCAGGCATCGTTCACATCCTTCTGCCTGCCCTGTGCCCTGGGGGAATCTCACACCGTTCGGTATTCTGCACAGGCGCAGTGAGGGAAGGACGTTCGCAGGCTGGCAGCTTCCTCACCACGCCTGCGCAGAATACTGAATGGCGTGAGATTTCCCAGGGGCAGGCAGAAGGATGCGAACGATGTCTGGCCCTGTCAATCAACACTTGGAAGGCGTGATTTGAGGTGGAAGATGGGAGCCTCTAAGTGCAGGAGCAATGCCCCCCCTGCTCCTAGAGGCTCATTTACATATTATACAAGTAAGAATTCTACAGTAACGGGGGCACGGATAATCATTAGAATAGCAGAGTTAGGTGCAGCTGACATTAGCACATCGCTAATGTCAGCCAGTTTAATACTGAAAATTCTAGTGATAGAAACCCTTTAATACAAGGCACTAACAAATGTGTTGTGATTGTCCATATTGCCTCCTTTGCTGGCTTTATTCATTTTTTCATTGCATTATACTCTGCTCATATCCAGGGGTTTTTGCAATCCAGCAGTTGTGGTCGTGCTTGCACACTATAAGAAAAAACTATAGCCTATGTGCACTCTCATATTCCTTGTCACCAGAGAAGCTGATGCCCTTTCGTATAGTGTGCAAGCACGGCCACTACTGTTGGATTGCTGGGTGGTCATAACTATGGATACAAGCAGTGTATAATGTGATGGAAAAAACGAATCAAGCCAGGAAAGACAGCAGAGACAATTTGATGATAAATGCCATTTACTGACATAGTGCATAGTAACATAATCCCTTTAACCCCTATATAGGGATATGGACTTCACTGCAGAGGAGCCACCAGGCTGAAACTTCTTGGAATAGTCCTGGTGGGGTTGGCTTCTGACTAGGGATGAGCGAACTCGAACTGTATAGTTCGGGTTCGTACCGAATTTTGGGGTGTCCGTGACACGGACCCGAACATTTTCGTAAAAGTCCGGGTTCGGTGTTCGTCACTTTCTTGGCGCTTTTTGAAAGGCTGCAAAGCAGCCAATCAACAAGCGTCATACTACTTGCCCCAAGAGGCCGTCACAGCCATGCCTACTATTGGCATGGCTGTGATTGGCCAGAGCACCATGTGACCCAGCCTCTATTTAAGCTGGAGTCACATAGCGCCGCCCGTCACTCTGCTCTGATTAGCGTAGGGAGAGGTTGCGGCTGCGACAGTAGGGCGAGATTAGGCAGATTAACTCCTCCAAAGGACTTGATTATTGATCGATCTGCAGCTGTGGGTCATTGAGCTGCTGATACTCAATTGCTCACTGTTTTTAGGCTGCCCAGACCGTTTGTCAGTCACTTTTTTCTGGGGTGATCGGCGGCCATTTTGTGTCTTGTGGTGCGCCAGCACAAGCTGCGACCAAGTGCATTTAACCCTCAATGGTGTGGTTGTTTTTTGGCTAAAGCCTACATTAGAGTGAAGCTGTCACACCAAGTGCATTTAACCAGCAATAGTCTGTTTATTTTTTGGCCATATACTACATCAGGGGCAAGCTGCGCCTGTCACCAAGTGCATTTAACCCTCAATGGTGTGGTTGTTTTTTGGCTAAAGCCTACATCAGGGTGAAGCTGTCACACCAAGTGCATTTAACCAGCAATAGTCTGTTTATTTTTTGGCCATATACTACATCAGGGGCAAGCTGCGCCCGTCACCAAGTGCATTTAACCCTCAGTAGTGTGGTTGGTCAAGCTGTCACACCAAGTGCATTTAACCAGCAATAGTCTGTTCATTTTTTGGCCATATACTACATCAGGGGCAAGCTGCGCCCGTCACCAAGTGCATTTAACCCTCAGTAGTGTGGTTGGTCAAGCTGTCACACCAAGTGCATTTAACCAGCAATAGTGTGGTTATTTTTTGGCCATATCCCAGTCTAATTCTGTCAGTAAATCCATACCGGTCACCCAGCGCCTAAATACTAGGCCTCAAATTTATATCCCGCTAAATCTGTCGTTACCGCTGTACTGTTCTGGCTGGGCAAGTTATTTAGTGTCCGTCAAAGCACATTTTTTGTTCTGGGTTGAAAAACAATTCCCAATTTAGCAATTTCCTAATTTAGTGGTTTCTGCTGTATCAGAGCTATTTGAAATCTATCCCTAAAAGGGTATATAATATTCAAGGTGCACATAGGGTCATTCAGAATAACTTCACACACACGCTACTGTGCATTTCCAAGTCTAATTCTGTCAGTAAATCTATACCGGTCACCCAGCGCCTAAATACTAGGCCTCAAATTTATATCCCGCTGAATTTGAATACAATACATTGGGCCAAATAATATTTTTGTTGTTGTGGTGAACGATAACAATGAGGAAAACATCTAGTAAGGGACGCGGACATGGTCGTGGTGGTGTTAGTGGACCCTCTGGTGCTGGGAGAGGACGTGGCCGTTCTGCCACATCCACACGTCCTAGTGTACCAACTACCTCAGGTCCCAGTAGCCGCCAGAATTTACAGCGATATATGGTGGGGCCCAATGCCGTTCTAAGGATGGTAAGGCCTGAGCAGGTACAGGCATTAGTCAATTGGGTGGCCGACAGTGGATCCAGCACGTTCACATTATCTCCCACCCAGTCTTCTGCAGAAAGCGCACAGATGGCGCCTGAAAACCAACCCCATCAGTCTGTCACATCACCCCCATGCATACCAGGGAAACTGTCTGAGCCTCAAGTTATGCAGCAGTCTCTTATGCTGTTTGAAGACTCCGCTGGCAGGGTTTCCCAAGGGCATCCACCTAGCCCTTCCCCAGCGGTGAAAGACATAGAATGCACTGACGCACAACCACTTATGTTTCCTGATGATGAGGACATGGGAATACCACCTCAGCATGTCTCTGATGATGACGAAACACAGGTGCCAACTGCTGCGTCTTTCTGCAGTGTGCAGACTGAACAGGAGGTCAGGGATCAAGACTGGGTGGAAGACGATGCAGGGGACGATGAGGTCCTAGACCCCACATGGAATGAAGGTCGTGCCACTGACTTTCACAGTTCGGAGGAAGAGGCAGTGGTGAGACCGAGCCAACAGCGTAGCAAAAGAGGGAGCAGTGGGCAAAAGCAGAACACCCGCCGCCAAGAGACTCCGCCTGCTACTGACCGCCGCCATCTGGGACCGAGCACCCCAAAGGCAGCTTCAAGGAGTTCCCTGGCATGGCACTTCTTCAAACAATGTGCTGACGACAAGACCCGAGTGGTTTGCACGCTGTGCCATCAGAGCCTGAAGCGAGGCATTAACGTTCTGAACCTGAGCACAACCTGCATGACCAGGCACCTGCATGCAAAGCATGAACTGCAGTGGAGTAAACACCTTAAAACCAAGGAAGTCACTCAGGCTCCCCCTGCTACCTCTTCTGCTGCTGCCGCCTCGGCCTCTTCTGCTGCTGCCGCCTCTGCCTCTTCCTCCGCCTCTGGAGGAACGTTGGCACCTGCCGCCCAGCAAACAGGGGATGTACCACCAACACCACCACCACCTCCGTCACCAAGCGTCTCAACCATGTCACACGGCAGCGTTCAGCTCTCCATCTCACAAACATTTGAGAGAAAGCGTAAATTCCCACCTAGCCACCCTCGATCCCTGGCCCTGAATGCCAGCATTTCTAAACTACTGGCCTATGAAATGCTGTCATTTAGGCTGGTGGACACAGACAGCTTCAAACAGCTCATGTCGCTTGCTGTCCCACAGTATGTTGTTCCCAGCCGGCACTACTTCTCCAAGAGAGCCGTGCCTTCCCTGCACAACCAAGTATCCGATAAAATCAAGTGTGCACTGCGCAACGCCATCTGTGGCAAGGTCCACCTAACCACAGATACGTGGACCAGTAAGCACGGCCAGGGACGCTATATCTCCCTAACTGCACACTGGGTAAATGTAGTGGCAGCTGGGCCCCAGGCGGAGAGCTGTTTGGCGCACGTCCTTCCGCCGCCAAGGATCGCAGGGCAACATTCTTTGCCTCCTGTTGCCACCTCCTCCTACTCGACTTCCTCCTCCTCTTCTTCCACCTGCTCATCCAGTCAGCCACACACCTTCACCACCAACTTCAGCACAGCCCGGGGTAAACGTCAGCAGGCCATTCTGAAACTCATATGTTTGGGGGACAGGCCCCACACCGCACAGGAGTTGTGGCAGGGTATAGAACAACAGACCGACGAGTGGTTGCTGCCGGTGAGCCTCAAGCCCGGCCTGGTGGTGTGTGATAATGGGCGAAATCTCGTTGCAGCTCTGGGACTAGCCAGTTTGACGCACATCCCTTGCTTGGCGCATGTGCTGAATTTGGTGGTGCAGAAGTTCATTCACAACTACCCCGACATGTCAGAGCTGCTGCATAAAGTGCGGGCCTGTCTGTTCGCGCTTCCGGCGTTCACATCCTGCTGCTGCTCGCCTGTCTGCGCTACAGCGTAACTTCGGCCTTCCCGCTCACCGCCTCATATGCGACGTGCCCACCAGGTGGAACTCCACCTTGCACATGCTGGACAGACTGTGCGAGCAGCAGCAGGCCATAGTGGAGTTTCAGCTGCAGCACGCACGGGTCAGTCGCACTACAGAACAGCACCACTTCACCACCAATGACTGGGCCTCCATGCGAGACCTGTGTGCCCTGTTGCGCTGTTTCGAGTACTCCACCAACATGGCCAGTGGCGATGACGCCGTTATCAGCGTTACAATACCACTTCTATGTCTCCTTGAGAAAACACTTAGGGCGATGATGGAAGAGGAGGTGGCCCAGGAGGAGGAGGAGGAGGAGGAGGAAGAGGGGTCATTTTTAGCACTTTCAGGCCAGTCTCTTCGAAGTGACTCAGAGGGAGGTTTTTGGCAACAGCAGAGGCCAGGTACAAATGTGGCCAGCCAGGGCCCACTACTGGAGGACGAGGATGAGGAGGAGGTGGAGGAGGATGAGGATGAAGCATGGTCACAGCGGGGTGGCACCCAACGCAGCTCGGGTCCATCACTGGTGCGTGGCTGGGGGGAAAGGCAGGACGATGACGATACGCCTCCCACAGAGGACAGCTTGTCCTTACCCCTGGGCAGCCTGGCACACATGAGCGACTACATGCTGCAGTGCCTGCGCAACGACAGCAGAGTTGCCCACATTTTAACGTGTGCGGACTACTGGGTTGCCACCCTGCTGGATCCACGCTACAAAGACAATGTGCCCACCTTACTTCCTGCACTGGAGCGTGATAGGAAGATGCGCGAGTACAAGCGCACGTTGGTAGACGCGCTACTGAGAGAATTCCCAAATGTCACAGGGGAACAAGTGGAAGCCCAAGGCCAAGGCAGAGGAGGAGCAAGAGGTCGCCAAGGCAGCTGTGTCACGGCCAGCTCCTCTGAGGGCAGGGTTAGCATGGCAGAGATGTGGAAAAGTTTTGTCAACACGCCACAGCTAACTGCACCACCACCTGATACGCAACGTGTTAGCAGGAGGCAACATTTCACTAACATGGTGGAACAGTACGTGTGCACACCCCTCCACGTACTGACTGATGGTTCGGCCCCATTCAACTACTGGGTCTCTAAATTGTCCACGTGGCCAGAGCTAGCCTTTTATGCCTTGGAGGTGCTGGCCTGCCCGGCGGCCAGCGTTTTGTCTGAACGTGTATTCAGCACGGCAGGGGGTGTCATTACAGACAAACGCAGCCGCCTGTCTACAGCCAATGTGGACAAGCTGACGTTCATAAAAATGAACCAGGCATGGATCCCACAGGACCTGTCCGTCCCTTGTCCAGATTAGACATTAACTACCTCCCCTTAACGATATATTATTGGACTCCAGGGCACTTCCTCATTCAATCCTATTTTTATTTTCATTTTACCATTATATTGCGAGGCTACCCAAATTTGAATGAACCTCTCCTCTGTCTGGGTGCCGGGGCCTAAATATATGCCAATGGACTGTTCCAATGTTGGGTGACGTGAAGCCTGATTCTCTGCTATGACATGCAGACTAATTCTCTGCTGACATGAAGCCAGATTCTCTGTTACGGGACCTCTCTCCTATGCCTGGGTGCTGGGCCTAAATTTATGACAATGGACTGTTGCAGTGGTGGCTGACGTGAAGCCTGATTCTCTGCTATGACATGCAGACTAATTCTCTGCTGACATGAAGCCAGATTCTCTGTTACGGGACCTCTCTCCTATGCCTGGGTGCTGGGCCTAAATTTATGACAATGGACTGTTGCAGTGGTGGCTGACGTGAAGCCTGATTCTCTGCTATGACATGAAGACTGATTCTCTGCTGACATGAAGCCAGATTGTCTGTTACGGGACCTCTCTCCTCTGCCTGGGTGCCGGGGCCTAAATATCTGAGAATGGACTGTTCCAGTGGTGGGTGACGTGAAGCCAGATTCTCTGCTATGGGACCTCTCTCCAATTGATTTTGGTTAATTTTTATTTATTTAATTTTTATTTTAATTCATTTCCCTATCCACATTTGTTTGCAGGGGATTTACCTACATGTTGCTGCCTTTTGCAGCCCTCTAGCCCTTTCCTGGGCTGTTTTACAGCCTTTTCAGTACCGAAAAGTTCGGGTCCCCATTGACTTTAATGGGGTTCGGGTTCGGGACGAAGTTCGGATCGGGTTCGGATCCCGAACCCGAACATTTCAGGGAAGTTCGGCCGAACTTCTCGAACCCGAACATCCAGGTGTTCGCTCAACTCTACTTCTGACCTTTTGGGCTCAGAGACATCAATGTGGGGCACCAAGGGAACAGGCAATAAATGTAGTCAGGAAACAAGCAGAGGTCAGGGCTCTCAGCATTCTTGCAAATCCATGAAACATTCCAAAGGTTAGGGCAGTAGCACAGGATCATCATTGATCATCATTGATCCTGTGCCAGAAACCAGGAATTAGGCTGACAAATGGATAAAAGCTCTTTTAAAGGTTCAAGCAAGCTAGAGACCAAATTGCATAGGCAAGGACTGAATGAAATAGCCAGGTATATATTGGAACAGCTGATTAGCTAATGGACACAGCCATGCAGCAGTCTCAAGAGCAGGAGATTAACTCTTGTAGTGTTGAGGTTCAAAGAGAATTAGGTTCAAATAATAAAAGTCCTAATACACACAGGACACAAATGCCCTGGCCTGCTGCCAGAGTGCCAGAACTACGACAGGCAAAGGGTGAGTGCAGAAGCACCAGTGCCCACCCAGGAGAGTGGGAGTGCAGCGTACACAGGTCGCCAGCATTACATTAGGTCTGATTAAATCGCCTTAGGAGAGATTTTAAAACAGTATTGTAGGTTGCAGACAACAGATGTCTCACACCTCCACATCTATTGAAGCTTGGTTTTCGGAATTTTAAAGTAGCTTAATACTATTAGGCCAGACTTAATATGTCTGACTACCATGCTAAGGTGCCTACACTTCTCAGTGAGAACAACACATATGACGCCATAACAAGAGACCCAAACAGTGATTAAAAGATAAAGGTTATAGGACGCTTACAACAGCTGCAACAGAACCAAGCCATTGAACAGGCCATGTATCATCACCCCCGGGAGGCTTCTCCTTGTAGATATAGACTTCCTAAGATACATAAGGAAGGGACCTATTGTACAGCAACATTAAATCACTGAATTACAACACTACCTAGCCAACATCCTTGCTAGTGATGAGCAGCAGGAGCAATATTCAAATTTGCGATATTTTGCAAATATTTGGGCGAATATTCTGCATATATTCAAGAATTCGTGATCTCCAGTCATTATTTTCTTGATTGCGAAAATCCTCAATCGGAAAATTTGCGATACAAAAATTTGTGATCAACACTACTCCTAAATTCAAAGATATTGCAGCCTTCTCATTGGCCCACAAGCACGAAGCAGGGAGGGATCATGTGTACTGATTTAAAAAAATCTAGAATATTCGCGACTACAAAGATATAGCACTATATTCTAGATATTTGTGAATTCTTGAAGTGCCAATATTCGCAATAAAAATTTGCAATTCTAATATTCCCGATCAACACTAATTCCCGATCAACACTAATCCTCGCCATAGACTCTTTGGACAACACTGCTGTCAATCACCCAAACGCGTGTCAAACGCGAGTTCACTATTAAAAAAAACGCGCATAAAACGCGCGACAAAAAACGCGCATAGAAACGCGCGTTTGAGAAAAGCCTAGGTGTGAACCCAGCGTCAGGCTACTTTCACACTCGCGTTTTGGGGTGATCCATCATGGATCTGCAAAAACAGATCCATTACAATAATACAATCGCATGCCTCCGTCATGAACGGATCCGTTTGTATTATCTGTAAAATAGCCAAGATGTTTTCTATTGTGCCAGATTGTGTCAGAGAAAACGTTTCGTTCAGTTTCGTCAAGCGGACAGCAAAACGCTGCAGGCAACGTTTTGGTGTCCGCCTCCAGAACAGAAAGGAGACGGAACGGAGGCAAACTGATGCATTCTGAGCGGATCCTTTTCCATTCAGAATGCATTATGGCAAAACTGATCTGTTTTGGACCGCTTGTGAGAGCCCATGACAGATCTCGCAAACGGAAAGCCAAAACACCAGTGTGAAAGTAGCCTTAAAGAAGCCATTTAAACTTGCAGGTCTCCAGACAGGGCTCTTGCTAAAACTAAGAAAAGAAGAAAGAAAAATGTCAAGATAGCCAGTGAAGTGCGGGGCAGGGAAGATGGAAGAACTTGGTTCTACCACATATAGCTGGTGTATCTGAAAAAACTGAAGAATTTTCAATAAACATTGAATCACTGCTCGCTTTAAACCTGGCAACACACTGAGGCAGCAACTGGTTCATCCTAATGACTACTCCAAAAGACAAAACGCGCCAAATTGTGTATGCAGTCCAGTGCAGTGAGGAGTGCCAAGAATTGTACATTGGGGAAACAAAACAGCAGTTGTGCCAACGTATGGCACAGCACAGTAGAGCCAACACCTATGGCAAGTACTCAGCTGTATACCTACATCTTAAAGACAAAGGACAACATTTGATGACAGTGGGGTTTGCATGTTACACAGAGATGGACTGGTTCAAAATAGGTGCAAAAGAAATCATATTAAATTAGACAAACCAAGGTGGAATAGAGGTGAAGGCGTGCAACGGTTATTGTCTGCCACTTACAATGCTGTTCTCTCCCAAGCCAGTTTAATCACAACTAATAGTTTCAGTCATGCAAATCAACACCTCCATGACTGATGCACAAGTCACCAGTATTTAAGGCTAGAGATTCTTGTACAAGTCATTCTAGTTGACAAAGCCAGTCGGATGACTAGCAAAATGGCTTCAAAAAAAAAAATACAAGCAGTCCAGTTGCTCTGAATTATTATTACTGTTTTATCCAATCACTTAGCTGGATTGGGTTTACTTTTGGTTGAACTTTAAAGGGGTTGCTCACTGGGAGCCAAATTCTCCCCCTCCCTGGCCAATGTGTACATGGCCTGGTGGGAACATGCATTTCTATTCTCCCCGACCAATCCCTGGGCATCCTCGCTGGTATTGCCGTTACATCGACGACCTGCTGTTCATATGTTCGGGCGATGCACAATACTCGCAGATCTGTAATATAGTAAGAAAACACTTACCTGTACTTTCAACAGATGACCAATGGCGCAGTGTCTTGAAGGGTGGCATCTTGTGCTCAGCCCGTAGAGCGCCCACACTGGGTAACAGACTCTGCCCCTCTTTGTATTCTGAGGGGGCAGGAGCTTCTCCAGTGTGGTTGCGGTTTCTCGGAAGCTACAAATGTGGGCATAAAATTTGTACGTGTTGCTCTTATATGCGACCTGGCAAGGAAGCTTTTTCCTATGCCATGAATCAAAGTTTTTCCATCAAACAATACATCAACTGTAACACCACTCATGTGGTGTATTGTATCTCATGCACTCTCTGTTCCCTCCAGTACATTGGTTGCAGCACCAATGGCCTTAAAGGGAACCTGTCACCTGGATTTTGTGTATAGAGCTGAGGACATGGGTTGCTAGATGGCCGCTAGCACATCCACAATACCCAGTCCCCATAGCTCGGTGTGCTTTTATTGTGTAAAAAAAACGATTTGATACAAATGCAAATTAACCTGAGATGAGTCAGAGCTTGAAAATATGACTCTTCTCTGGTCACACAAGTAAGATATGACTCTTATGTTAATTTGCATAAAAGGCGGGAAGTACAAAAATGCATAAAACTTATTGAATTCGTCTGCGAATGAAAATAAAAGTGTAATTTATATGTTTAGGGAAACACAATGAACATTTAGAAACGCTCAGTGAGAGTAGCATAGTAGAGGTGACAGGTTCCCTTTAAGGTTAGACTGTGCAGGCACATCTCTGACATTCCTCATTCACATGCCGGAAATGTGTCTGCAGTCAGCCTGCATTTTCAGTGGTGCATGGTGGCAACACAGAGGGGTTAACAGTGCAAGTCCTGGAAAGGGTTACTCCATCACCTAGCGGTGGTAATTACAAGAAGAAGCTTTTGAATCGTGAGCCCTTTTGGATTTTTAAAATGGGGTCCACTACACCAAGTGGACTCAATCGGAAACATGACCTGATATTACACTATTGAATTTTTGATCCATGACATGTGTGTGTTCTTTTGTTTTAATTTACCATGCTTTTTAGCACATGTTGTCAATTTCATTTGAAGGAGGGGCTTGTAGTTAGTGTGTCCACCTGCTTCTAGGTGGAGGCGCTATATATCCAACCTCCTCCTCAGTATGTGTATGCCATGAGTAAGGATCGCTATTGTCTCTGATCCGAAACATGTAGACTGGACTGTAACTGGCTTTTATCTGAACTGAAAAATAAAGGTAACATTTTAACCGAGCTAGACCTTTTTCTCTTTTAACCCCTGTTCACATAATGTATTATTAACACAGCTCAGAAATCAAAAAAATAATTCAATATATCAAAGTGAGATTCAATATACTACTCACAACCACAAGGTACTTTTAATGTGCTGTCATTTCTTTACTCAGTTCTCTGACTTCAATTCATACTTTATAGTATAACATTTAGAGAACACTAACTTTCCTGTTCCATCTGCGCAATGTTTCGGAGGAATTATAAAACCCCAGAGTGGCATTACCACCTCTTTTGGGCCCCACTATCCGAAATGGTGAATCCTGTGTCATTTTGTACATCTCATATCATGTCCTGTATGTATTTCCTTGAGAATTACTGTTAACATGTAATGTGCCTGGTTCACCAGCAGGTGGAAGCAAACTTGGCCGTGCTGGTTAGCAGAGGATGGAACCTCCTATCCATCTTTCTTGCTCCCTCTAGGGAGGAGTTTAGGAGCCAGTTCCAGCCTACCCCTCCTGGGGAAAGGTTGTGAAGTCTAGTCTACCCCTTCCAAGGGGAAGGCTGTGTGTCAGCCAGCAGAGCACTGTCTGCTCTGCTGGTCCCACAGGCCCTGCCTGTGAGGTCTACATGATTGCATGTCCCCTCCTGGGCTTGCATTGCCTAAAAGCCAAGCTAAGTAAGCTTGAAGCCAGGAAGAAGTTCCTAGGATTAAAGTAAGAGACAGACTACTGAAAACTAAGTTCCAGCAGAAGAGGAAAAGTTCCTATTTAATCCAGCCAACATAGCAGAAATGAGAGAGTACAGATGTAGCAGAGCTGATTGTGTTTGCCTGCCATTTTCATGCCAAAACCTGCTGATGACCAAGATAAAGTTGGAAGATTGTTCCTTGATGCAAGTTTATGCAAAGTAAAACTGTGTTTAACGTTAAGAAAAGTCTGGACTCCATTATTCCTTCACTATCCAAGTTAACCACCCTTTTTATCACTCCTTCAGACAACCACGTCTGGGATCCAAGGATATCTGTGACACATGCATCCAACACCTTCAGGGAGATTGTAGGTCACTGTACACTACTCTGGCAATCCTACATCTGGGTATCTACACTTATTCCATCTGCTTAAAGGGGACTCCAGGTCATGGTCAACAGAAGGACACATGTTGTAAAAAACTCTTAAAGGGTAAGGGACACCCCAGACGCGGGCCCAACCGTCTGTTGCAGAATGCCCCCTTAAATCATACTTTGTAATATTGAATTAACTTTTTGATTGGTGAGCAGAGTTTTACCATTATTATAAATGATGGCATATTGCCAAGATATGCCATCATTTGTCACCGTCAGGCCCCCCCTTCACCGATCCTTGGACTAAAGGGGTTGAATTGCTAGTTAAAGGGTTTTTCCCATCTCAGCCTTTTATGGCCGAGATGGGAATAACCACTGTAAGTGCTGGCCAGGGGCAGGTGAAGCATAGTTAGCGGGCATTTCTGTACCTTCTGGGAGCTATACTGTTTGGAACTCCCAAGTTACCAGAAACAGTGTAGTTTGCTGTGCAATGCTGTTTACCTAGCTCATATTCACTGTTCTTGAAGTTATGGAAACAGTGGAGCACAAACCAATGTTTCCATAACTCCAGCCACCCCCACTTCAGCCATGAAAGGCTGAGATGAGAACAACCCTTTAAAGTGTTATTCAAGAGTCAAAAATTAATAAGAACTGATTTTATAATTTAAAGTGCTAATGTGCTCTCGGAAGCATTGTACTTTCGCATCCTCTGTGGTAAAGCATTGACATGGCCTCACATGACTGAAAGCTGTTTCCCCTCCCGTTCGTGATGACGCATTAACAATCACATTACATCAAGGGGGCTAGCTTAGTTATTGAATAGAGTCCAAGTGAAAGCTTTTTGTGGTAACCAGAATGATCTTGTCTATCTTCACGCATATGCAAGTTGGCAACCAAATAACAAATGACAATTTATCCAAATATCACAGATGGCCCCAAATATTTTTGAGACCATGCTCATATTCTACACCCTCAAAATGTCCTAAACATAATAAATCACAAACACCACAAAATAAAAAGGTTGTTCAGTAGTTAAAATATGTCAGCAGCATATGGAAAAACAATCCACAATTCTCAGCTGTTCCATCCCCGCCACTCTAGCATGGATGATGTATGTGACAAGCTGGACTTTCTGGATTGTAGCAATGGTGTAGTAACTGCAAAAAAGATAAGGCCTCAAAATTCTTGTCATGGTACTTCACTTTTAGACCCTGCTATCTCTGTCCAAGCAGTAAATGAACTCAGAAGAAATAGCCCAATAAATATTGAAATATGCAAAATAACCATGGCGCCTCAGTTATGGATCTTTAAACACAGTGAAAGCCAGATATCCCTCCAGGGAAGGAAAACCAAGCAAAGGGGTGTCCCCATTTTAGAGATTGCCAAATCCTCCATATTAAGTGGCCCCTATGTTAAAATCCAACTCTGCTACAAGTCTTAAGGATGTGACAAGGGAAAATGCCTAAGACCGGTGGCGTAGGGATTGCCATAGCAGTGGCTATCGGGCCCTAATGCCACTGGGGGCCCGTCCGGGCGCCTTCTGTTTATTTTTTTTATTTACACACACACACACTACACACAGGCAGCCAGGCCCGAGCCGCGGACCGCCCGCCCACTACACTAGACTAGTGTAATGGGCGGGGCGTGGGTGGTCTGCGGCTCGGGCCTGGGTGGGGAGAAGGAGTCAGGACTGGAGCAGGGTGCACGCAGGGCCGGGCCGATACAGAGGCTGGGGAGGCTCCAGCCTCTGGGCGGCAGGCAGGCCACTGAGTAACTCAGAAGATCCGATGGTATATTCTAACCCCCAGGCATTCCCATGGTGACGGGGACAGTTGCCTGGGGGTTAGAATATACAGGGCCACGCTGCTCACAGGAGTACATTTATAAACTAATCAGTAACTTTAACTTTAATCATTGACATTGCTGATCTCTTTACTTGGATACTTTACTCTGTCTTAGCTCCGGTAACAGCAGGCAGTGCGGGCGGACCTCACTCACTGACGTCACGCGCCTGCTCCTCCCACTTGGCGGCGCAGGCGCGTGACATCAGTGAGTGAGCGCCGCCCGCACTGCCTGCTGTTACCGGAGCTAAGACAGATTAAGGTATCCAGGCAAAGAGATCAGCAATGATTAAAGTTAAAGTTACTGATTAGTTTATAAATGTATTCCTGTGAGCGTCGGGGAGGGGGATCTGTGGATGGCACTGTTCAGGGGAGGGGGATCTGTGGATGGAACTATTTAGGGGAGGGGGGGTCTGTGGATGGCACAGTTTTAGGGGAGGGGGATCTGTGGATGGCACTATTTAGGGGAGGGGGATCTGTTGATGGCACTGTTTAGGGGAGGGGGATCTGTGGATGGAACTATTTAGGGGAGGGGGGTCTGTGGATGGCACTGTTTAGGGGAGGGGGATCTGTGGATGGCACTGTTTAGGGGAGAGGGATCTGTGGATGGCACTGTTTAGTGGAGGGGGATCTGTGGATGGCACTGTTTAGGGAAGGGAGATCTGTGGATGGCACTGTTTAGTGGAGGGGGATCTGTGGATAGCACTATTTAGGGGAGGGGGATCTGTGGATGGCATTATTTTGGGGAGGGGGATCTGTGGATGGAACTATTTAGGGTAGGGGGATCTGTGGATGGCACTATTTAGGGGAGGGGGATCTGTGGATGGTACTATTTAGGGGAGGGGGATCTGTTGATAGCACTGTTTAGGGGAGGGGGATCTGTGGATGGCACTGTTTAGGGGAGGGGTATCTGTAGATGGTGCTGTTTAGGGGAGGGGGATCTGTGGATGGCACTGTTTAATGGAGGGGGATCTGTGGATGGCACATAGGAAAGGGTGGGGTTTAGAGAGAAAGGGGCTTGGCCTTGACAGGAAGGGGTGGGTCAAATTTATATTAGGGGGATGCCCGAGTTTAGTCTCGCCTCGAGCAGCACAAAACAAGAAACACCACTGCACTGACCACGTCGCTGCTGCTGCTGCGCCTGCTGGGCTGCCAGGAGGACGGAGGGAGTAGTGAGCACTTGGCACTGACTTACGTGCTCCCTCCCTCTCCGCCTCCTGGCTCGGCCGCTCCGCTGCTCTGGACTCTGCTCAGTCGCTTGCCTGACTGGGTGGGAGCTCTGGAAGGAGTGGTGGGAGGCACAATAGATATGTGGGGGGGGGGCAGAATTTTTTTTTGCTATGGGGCCCATGCATTTCTAGCTATGCCCCTGCCTAAGACAGTTATCCATCCACAGACAGCTGTTTTGGGGTGTTGTCCCTCATCAGTGTGGAGTAGGATTCTGACTAACCGGGAGCAATGCCTTAAAGATTACTCAAACAAAACAATAGAAGATATTGGGGAGGCATTAACATAAAATTTGTCACTTTTGCTTTCCACTAAAGCCTACATAAAATCTGTGCAGTCAAAAAACTTCATACACCGATAGATAAATTCTTTGAGTGGTGTCGTTCTCAAAATGTGGTCAATTCCAAACGTCCTGCGTGTTAAGAGCCTCTTCAAGCATCAAATGGGGATGTTCAACCAGTCATACTAAAATCGGGATCAGAAAGCCTA
This sequence comes from Bufo gargarizans, assembly GCF_014858855.1. Taxonomy (NCBI): domain Eukaryota; kingdom Metazoa; phylum Chordata; class Amphibia; order Anura; family Bufonidae; genus Bufo; species Bufo gargarizans. The sequence continues at coordinate 370,140,767 of NC_058080.1, forward strand.
AGGCCCCTTTCACACGGGCGAGTGTTCCGCATGGATGCGATGCGTGAGTTCAACGCATTGCAACCGCACCGAATCCCGACCCATTCATTTCTATGGGGCTGTTCACATGAGCAGTGATTTTCCCGCATCACTTGTGCGTTGCGTGAAAATCGCAGCATGCTCTATTTTGTGCGTTTTTCACGTAACGCCGGCCCCATAGAAATGAATGGGGTTGCGTGAAAATCGCAAGCATCCGCAAGCAAGTGCAGTGTGATTTTCACGCACGGTTGCTAGGAGACGATGGGGATGGAGACCCAATCATTATAATTTTCCCTTATAACATGGTTATAAGGGAAAATAATAGCATTCTGAATACAGAATGCATAGTAAAATAGCGCTGGAGGGGTTAAAAAAAATATTATAATTTAACTCACCTTAATCCACTTGCTTGCGCAGCCGACATCTCTTCTGTCTTCTTTCTTTGCTGTGTGCAGGAACAGGACCTGTGGTGACGTCACTCTGGTCATCACATGATCCATCACATGATCTTTTACCATGGTGATGGATCATGTGATGGACCATGTGAAGACCGGAGTGACGTCACCACAGGTCCTGTTCCTGCACACAGCAAAGAAAGAAGACAGAAGAGATGCCGGCTGCGCGATCAAGTGGATTAAGGTGAGTTCAATTTTAATATTTTTTTTTTAACCCCTCCAGCGCTATTTTACTATGCATTCTGTATTCAGAATGCTATTATTTTCCCTTATAACCATGTTATAAGGGAAAATAATACAATCTACAGAACACCGATCCCAAGCCTGAACTTCTGTGAAGAAGTTCGGGTTTGGGTACCAAACATGCATTACAATGTTTTGCACTCGCGTTGAAAAATCGAACATGTTCCCGCAACGCACCCGCACGTTTTCCCGCAACGCCCATCTGAAAGAGGCCTTAGGCTGCTCCTTTACTTCCAGACCTTGCCATGTGTCCAAGCAGGAGATGAGGGTCATTTTGGAGTTATTTCTGAAATGAAGGCGAAAGAGCCCAATACATATGGAGGTGCTTTTCTCCACTTTCGTGCTCTTTGTCAGAAAATCATATCCTCTAAATAATACATTTGTGAAAAAGTTAACATTTAATTTTGTTTTTATTAAATCTTACATAAAATCTGTGGGGTCAAAAAATTGATCAAGGCACAGCATAATAATACGAGGACTGAGTTTCACAGTGTCACATGCTGAACACAACATTTTGGGCACTGATATGGCACATCTGTGTAAAAATTGCAAATCTCCAGCATAGAGTCATTTTTTGAGTTCTCCACTGTACGGGTACCTCAGGGTCTCTTCAAAGGTGACATTGTGCCCAAAAACTATTTCAGCTAAATCTGCCCTCCTAAAGCCATATGGTGCTCCTTCCCTTCTGAGCCCTGCGGTGTGCCCATACAGTATTTTAAGATCACATATAGGCTGTTGCCGTATTCAGGAGAAAATCAGTAACAAATTATGGTGTGCTTTTTCCTTTATTACCCCTTGTAAAAATGAAAAATTCTGAAGCTAAAGCAACATTTTATTGGAAGAAATGAAATGTTTCATAGCCAAGTGTTTCTAAATTCTATGAGACGCCTGTGGGATCAAAGAGCTCACTGCAACACTTCATATATTCTTTGAGAGATGTAGATTCCAAAACGTGGTCACTTTTAAGGGGTTTGCACTGTAGGGGTACCTCAGGGTCTCTAGAAGCGTCACATGGCACCCAACAACCATTCCAGCAAAATATGCCCTCCCAAAAACATATGGTGCTCATTTCCTTCTGAGCCCTGCCACACGTAAATTTATGTTGCCCGTCAGGCATTTAAAAATAGCAGGCACCCAGTACTAATGTTTGCGATTGACTATAACGCTGATCGCATACATTTAAACCCTCAGATGTTGTGGTCAAATGTAACCACAGCATCTGGGAGGTAAAAGACTAGTGATGAGCGGCAGGGGCAATATTCGAATTTGCAATATTTCGCAAATATTTTGTTGAATATTCGTCATATATTCGCGAATTCGAGATTATATTCTTGATTGAGAAAATCTGCAATGTAATATTCGTGTAATGCGTGCCAAATACAAGTGTGGGTCACATATGCAAAATTTTTCAAGCTGGTATAAGTTTCCTGAGACTGGAGAAAATGGTTGACACTGCAGAACATTAGAATAGCTTTATATGCAGATAGAGTGCTCCATTATATTTGTGCTTGCGAATTTTCGGCAATTAATGATGTGCATATTTTTTCGCAATACGTGCAACTTGTAACATCACAGCACTATGTCTGTAGCATGTATGTATGGACAGCAGAACCTATTACACTGCCTAACACCCTGCACTGGAACCTATCAGCTACACTATATCACTATCTAACCTACACTGACTATCTCCCCCTAACTATCTGAATTATATATATATCTAAGTTAACTGTCTAATGTAATACAACAATGTACAGAGCACAGCAATGACACTGCTGTCTCTTTCATAACTGCAATAAACTTCATAAAATGGCTGCTGGGGAGGTTCTTATATAGTAAGGGGTAGGCAACTTTTCTATTGGTTGCTAGGGATTTTGCTAAGCAGTGACAAAGCCTTCTCATTCGCCCACAAGCTAGAAGAAGGGAGGGATGATCACCTGATGTGTACTGTTTTTAAAAAGAAATAACCGAATATTCGATATTCTGAATATATAGCGCTGTATTTAAAATATTTGTGAATTCTCGAAGTGCGATATTCGCAATTAAAATTCGCTATTCGAATATTCGCGCTCAACACTATTAAATACCAGAAGTACACACTCCTGGCTGTCTACCAGCAAGAATTAGAAGAGCCGAATATATTGTGTGGCAGCCTCTGTATTCAGGAGTGGTACGAAACTACTGCACATTAGTTCCTATGGAGCCCCAACCTGTGGCAGGTCTACATAGGAATATAGTAGGAGATTTATCAAACTGGTGTAAAGTAGAACTGGCGTAGTTGCCCATAGCAACCAGTCTGGTTCCACATTTCATTTGTCACAGCTCCTTTGGAAAATGAAAGGTGGAACCTGATTGGTTGCTATGGGCAACTAAGTCAGTTCTACTTTACACCAGCTTGATAAATCCCCCTAATAGTGTAGTTTGTTATGCAAAAAAATCATTCCCCTTCCCCCAAAATAAAATTAAAATACATAAATAATTTAAATAAATGACCATCATGAGAAATGCTTCTTAAAAAAATGCCCATACTATTAAAATATAAAAATATTTATCCCATATGGCAAACAGCAAAACAGATTTTTTTCTAAATGTGGTCAAAAAGTCATAAACACCGGGTGATACCAATGAAGAGTACAAATCGCCCCCCAGCTCCATACACATATAAAAGTTATGGGGGGGGTCAGATAATGGCAATGCAAAGAAAAAATATTTTTTTCCAAAGTTTTACATTTTTTCAGTATTAAATCGCAAGAAAAACTTCCCACCACATTGTATGCAACCATAAATGGTGCCATTAGAAAGTGGATCTTGTCCCACAATAAACAAGCCATAATAGGTCTATGTGAATGAAAAAATAAAAAAGTTATGGCTTTGAGAAGACTGAGAGTAAAAAATCTAAAATGAAAAAATGAAAAATCACCCGGTCTTGAAGGGGTTAATATCCCCATTATGGACATGGTTCATATGATCAATCAATCCAGGAGAATCTGACTTAGTGACCAATGAAAGTACATGTTACCTGAACCTAAGCTGGTTTTGCCTATATAGTAAAATTGTGCCACAAGAAAAACATTTGAGTATCATTTGAATAAGTGAAAACATTCCAAAGTTATTACTACATAAAATGGCGCGCAAATTTTGCAAAATTTGGCTCGGTCAGAATGGTGAAAAATTGATTGGTCCTGAAGGGGTTAAATACATATTCTGGTTCTGTATTGTTGTCTTCTGGCCCTATACCTTGCCTTGTACTGTCCTGTATCTGTAATCCTAGCAGAGCTTATCTGTGTCTGATCTCTGTATCTGTATAGCCTAGCAGAGCTTATCTGCGTCTGATCTATGTTCCTGTTGTCTGTCTGGCAGTCCTTACTGATTCTGGTGTTCGGTTCATGTCTGTCCATGTACGCCTTCGGAAGAGGGTTCCTGTGTTCCATGGAGGGGGAATGCCGATTCTCTGTCTCTGTGCAGCTTTTCCTGGGGCCGCCTTGATTCTGTTGCTTGGGCCACAGGTACCTGCTTCTGCCTCTGTTCCGTTCTTCCTGCCTGTCTGTGGTCTCAATGTACTGTCGGTACCTTGCCTAGTATCTCCATGCCGCCTGATCCTGCTGCCACTGACTCGGATTACGCTATGGAGTAGCCCCTGGCAACTACCATAACGGCCCAAGCCTATTCTCACCATCTGAGGCTCTAGTGAAGACCAGGTAGCTGCTTAGTTACGCCCCTCCAGAGTATTGCTAGTCAGTGGCGCAGTGGGCTCACACACACTGATCCGTTTCAGTACATTGAGGTCTTCTGTTATAGTCATTGTCACATGTCTTGGTTTCTTTGTAATAAGTTCTGTGTTCTGTGGTCCTTGTCCTGCTCATATGACGTCCCGGAGGTCCCCCGTGGGACATCCGGCACGTGACACCAATGCATACTGTAGAAATAGGTTGTCAATAGAGTAAATGTTTTTAATAGTGCTAACTGAATTCCTGTCTACACTTTTGGCTCTCACTTCTTTTATGTTCACTTCACTGGATCTTCTTTTCACTAGAACCTAGACTGGGTCCACAAACACATACCTCCCAACTTTTGAAAATTGCAAAGAGGGACAATATGTGCGCATCATGGCAGTTTTTTTCATACTAGGCCATGCTTCTAACTCCGCCCAAAGTATAATTACTGGAGCCCCTGCGCTTCAATGTCCATATAAATATTAGCACATAAATCATCAGATATCATCACATATGTAGCAAATCAATGTGGATCTCCAACAGCATGACTTTCTAGACACTGCCGAAACTCATGTCCTGGAGCTGCAAGATATGACTAAGTCCATGTTAACTAAATTACAGAAGATGGAAGATGGTACAAGGCAGAAGATTTGGAAAATACATCACGCCGAAACAACTATGGATTGTCACCCTACCTGAATCCATTACCTTTGGAGAGCTCTTCTTGCTGTGTGAGCGAGTCTTACCACAGGCCTTCAGTCTACCTTGTTCTTGCAAAGTCGAACAGGCTTATAGAGTGGGCCCTGACCCCCAATCTTCTGATAAGAAGGCAGAGGTGCTGAACCAACCGAGGGATACTCTTGTTAAATTAAAAATAAAACTTCTATTCTATAAGCATTCAAAACCCATAAAGACACACTCTGCAATTAAAAGGGAGCAAAAATCCTTGTTTTTGGAGACTTTTCTACAGAAGTGACAAAGGTAATAGCGTCTCACTATACCTTTAACAAAAGAATGGTGCTACAAAGCCCCGTTGGTCCACCCAACCAACACAAATATATATAAAAAGGTAAAAGCTGGGCTGACATAAGTCCTAAAATATACTCTGCATTGAATGGATCTAAATAAACCAAATGTAACTATAGGCTGCAATATATTGTCAGTTATTACTCCTACATCAAGGGGTTGAAATAGTCGAATAAGCAGAATCAACAATGTTTGGTATATCTTTCCACCTCAGGTTTTTTTTTTTTTGGGGGGGGGGGGTTAATGTTGGTGCAACCTTCAAACCTAAATTCGCTGCTTTTGTGTAGACTATCCTTGGGGTTGTACTCATTTTGGGACCTGTTATTCTATCCTTCAAACTAAAATGCCAATGTCTATGGATTATCTTTTCAATTTTTTTTATAATTCACATTGAATGGTAAAATAATCTGTATAGATTCGGAATCTGTTTCTCTATTGGAGGGTCAAAAAAGGTTCAAAAAAGGTGCTCCTATCTAGTTTTCTAACTTTTTCAAAGGATGTCTCTATGTGTTTGTCTGGATAATCCTTAATTATAAATTGTTCTTTCATCTTGAGTGCCTCGAGTTCAAAAGCTGTATTCTGAGTACAGTTGCACTTCAGGCGCCTGAACTGTCCGGTTGGCACATTAAAGGGCTTCTGCCAGCCCACTAAACAGTTTAGCAGCCGCATCCTCCGATCCTAATGACGCCCCCTCCGCATTGTGATTGACAGGGCCAGGGAACGGAATCGTTCTCTGCTGGCCCTGCCTGTTTGCATTCAAAATCCGGCGCCTGCGCCGCGGCCGTACCTATCTTCAATGTGCGCAGGCGCACTGAGAGGCGGCCGCTCGCTCGGCGCTCCATCCTCAATGCGCCTGCGCCAATGACGTCACATCTACACTCGGCGCAGGGGCATTGAGGATGGAGCGGCCGAGCGAGCGGCCGCCTCTCAGTGCGCCTGCACACATTGAAGATAGGTACGGCCGCGGCGCAGGCGCCAGATTTTGATTGCAAACAGGCAGGGCCAGCAGAGAACGATTCCGTTCCCTGGCCCTGTCAATCACAATGCGGAGGGGGCGTCATTAGGATCGGAGGATGCGGCTGCTACCAGCAAGTAGCCGCCCTACTTGCTGGTAGCAAGGTAATTTACATATTTTAAAAATAGCTTTTTATAAAATTCTACTGAACCAAAATGATTATTTAACTTATGTATAGGGAGCTCGCAGTATAGGGATTATTAGTAAACAAACAAAAAAAACGGTTTAGTGGGCTGACAGAAGCCCTTTAACCACCTCCGGACCGCCTAACGCACATGTGCGTTCCGGAGGTGGCAGGCTGGCGCACAGTCACGCATATATGCGTCATCTCGCGAGACGCGAGATTTCCTGTGAACGCGCGCACACAGGCGCGCGCGCTCACAGGAACGGAAGGTAAGCGAGTGGATCTCCAGCCTGCCAGCGGCGATCGTTCGCTGGCAGGCTGGAGATCCGAATTTTTTAACCCCTAACAGGTATATTAGACGCTGTTTTCATAACAGCGTCTAATATACCTCCTACCTGGTCCTCTGGTGGTCCCTTTTGTTAGGATCGACCACCAGAGGACTCAGGTAGGTCAGTACAGTCGCACCAAACACCACACTACACTACACTACACTACACCCCCCCCCGTCACTTATTAACCCCTTATAAACCCCTGATCACCCATGATCACCCCATATAAACTCCCTGATCACCCCCCTGTCATTGATCACCGCCCTGTCATTGATCACCCCCCTGTCAGGCTCCGTTCAGACGTCCGTATGAATTTTACGGATCCACGGATACATGGATCGGATCCGCAAAAAGCATACGGACGTCTGAATGGAGCCTTACAGGGGGGTGATCAATGACAGGCGGGTGATCACCCATATACACTCCCTGATCACCCCCTGTCATTGATCACCCCCCTGTCATTGATCACTCCCCTGTAAGGCTCCATTCAGACGTCCGCATGATTTTTACGGATCCATGGATACATGGATCGGATCCGCAAACACATGCGGACGTCTGAATGGAGCCTTACAGGGGGTGATCAATGACAGGCGGGTGATCACCCATATACACTCCCTGATCACCCCCCTGTCATTGATAACCCCCCTGTAAGGCTCCATTCAGACGTCCGCATGCGTTTTGTGGATCCGATCCATGTATCCATGGATCCGTAAAAAATCATGCGGATGTCTGAATGGAGCCTTACAGGGGGGGTGATCAGTGACAGGGGGGTGATCACCCATATACACTCCCTGATCACCCCCCTGTCATTGATAACCCCCCTGTAAGGCTCCATTCAGACGTCCGCATGCGTTTTGTGGATCCGATCCATGTATCCATGGATCCGTAAAAAATCATGCGGATGTCTGAATGGAGCCTTACAGGGGGGGTGATCAGTGACAGGGGGGTGATCACCCTGATTACCCTGATCACCCCCTGTCATTGATAACCCCCCTGTAAGGCTCCATTCAGACGTCCGCACGCGTTCTGTGGATCCGATACATGTATCCATGGATCCGTAAAAAATCATGCGGATGTCTGAATGGAGCCTTACAGGGGGGGTGATCAGTGACAGGGGGGTGATCACCCTGATTACCCTGATCACCCCCTGTCATTGATAACCCCCCTGTAAGGCTCCATTCAGACGTCCGCACGCGTTCTGTGGATCCGATACATGTATCCATGGATCCGTAAAAAATCATGCGGATGTCTGAATGGAGCCTTACAGGGGGGGTGATCAGTGACAGGGGGGTGATCACCCTGATTACCCTGATCACCCCCTGTCATTGATAACCCCCCTGTAAGGCTCCATTCAGACTTCCGCATGCGTTCTGTGGATCCGATACATGTATCCATGGATCCGTAAAAAATCATGCGGATGTCTGAATGGAGCCTTACAGGGGGGGTGATCAGTGACAGGGGGGTGATCACCCTGATTACCCTGATCACCCCCTGTCATTGATAACCCCCCTGTAAGGCTCCATTCAGACGTCCGCATGCGTTCTGTGGATCCGATACATGTATCCATGGATCCGTAAAAAATCATGCGGATGTCTGAATGGAGCCTTACAGGGGGGGTGATCAGTGACAGGGGGGTGATCACCCTGATTACCCTGATCACCCCCTGTCATTGATCACCCCCCTGTAAGGCTCCATTCAGACGTCCGCATGTGTTTTGTGGATCCGATCCATGGATCCATGGATCCGTAAAAAATCATGCGGATGTCTGAATGGAGCCTTACAGGGGGGGTGATCAATGACAGGGGGGTGATCAGGGAGTCTATATGGGTGATCACCCCCCTGTCATTGATCACCCCCCCCCCCCCCCTGGTAAGGCTCCATTCAGACATTTTTTTTGGCACAAGTTAGCGGAAATTTTTTGTTTGTTTTGTTTTGTTTTTTCTTACTAAGTCTCATATTCCACTAACTTGTGTCAAAAAATAAAATCTCACATGGACGCACCATACCCCTCACGGAATCCAAATGCGTAAACATTTTTAGACATTTATATTCCAGACTTCTTCTCACGCTTTAGGGCCCCTAAAAAGCCAGGGCAGTATAAATACCCCACATGTGACCCCATTTCGGAAAGAAGACACCCCAAGGTATTCCGTGAGGGGCATATTGAGTCCATGAAAGATTGAAATTTTTGTCCTAAGTTAGCGGAAAGTGAGACTTTGTGAGAAAAAAACAAAAAAAAATCAATATCCGCTAACTTATGCAAAAAAATAAAAAATTCTAGGAACTCGCCATGCCCCTCATTGAATACCTTGGGGTGTCTTCTTTCCAAAGTGGGGTCACATGTGGGGTATTTATACTGCCCTGGCTTTTTAGGGGCCCGAAAGTGTGAGAAGAAGTCTGGGATCCAAATGTCTAAAAATGCCCTCCTAAAAGGAATTTGGGCCCCTTTGCGCATCTAGGCTGCAAAAAAGTGTCCCACATGTGGTATCGCCGTACTCAGGAGAAGTTGGGGAATGTGTTTTGGGGTGTCATTTTACATATACCCATGCTGGGTGAGAAAAATATCTTGGTCAAATGCCAACTTTGTATAAAAAAATGGGAAAAGTTGTCTTTTGCCAAGATATTTCTCTCACCCAGCATGGGTATATGTAAAATGGCACCCCAAAACACATTCCCCAACTTCTCCTGAGTACGGCGATACCAGATGTGTCACACTTTTTTGCTGCCAAGGTGGGCAAAGGGGCACATATTCCAAAGTGCACCTTTTGGATTTCACCGGTCATTTTTTACACATTTTGATTGCAAAGTTCTTCTCACACATTTGGGTCCCTAAATTGCCAGGGCAGTATAACTACCCCACAAGTGACCCCATTTTGGAAAGAAGACACCCCAAGGTATTCCGTGAGGGGCATGGCAAGTTTTTAGAATTTTTTATTTTTTGTCGCAAGTTAGTGGAATATGAGACTTTGTAAGAAAAAATAAAAAAATAAAATCATCATCATTTTCCGCTAACTTGTGACAAAAAATAAAAAGTTCTATGAACTCACTATGCCCATCAGCGAATACCTTAGGGTGTCTACTTTCCGAAATGGGGTCATTTGTGGGGGTTTTCTACTGTTTGGGCATTGTAGAACCTCAGGAATCATGACAGGTGCTCAGAAAGTCAGAGCTGTTTCAAAAAGCGGAAATTCACATTTTTGTACCATAGTTTGTAAATGCTATAACTTTTACCCAAACCATTTTTTTTTTTGCCCAAACATTTTTTTTTTATCAAAGACATGTAGAACAATAAATTTGGCGAAAAATGTATATATGGATGTCGTTTTTTTTGCAAAATTTTACAGCTGAAAGTGAAAAATGTCATTTTTTTGCAAAAAAATCGTTACATTTTGATTAATAACAAAAAAAGTAAAAATGTCAGCAGCAATAAAATACCACCAAATGAAAGCTCTATTAGTGAGAAGAAAAGGAGGTAAAATTCATTTGGGTGGTAAGTTGTATGACCGAGCGATAAACGGTGAAAGGAGTGTAGTGCCGAAGTGTAAAAAGTGCTCTGGTCATGAAGGGGGTTTCACCTAGCGGGGCTGAAGTGGTTAATACATCGAAAACAGAGGCTTTACCCATTAATATCTCGCCTACAGGGTAATTTTCATTTTAAACGGAACGATACTACCCTCAAATATCTGGGAGTGCAGTTAACTAAAACTTACAATAACCTCTATGCTCATAATTTTGTTCCCCTCTTCCGAGAACTTAATTTGCTTATGGCTAAATGGATGTCCTTGCCAATTTCTCTACTGGGGCACATTGCGGCAGTCAAAATGACCATATTGCCTAAATTATTGTATGTGATGGAAACTATCCCAGTTCCCCTACCCAAGAAAGATCTAAGAGCTTTGCAATCTTCCATCCTTAGGTTTGTCTGGAATGGAAAAAGACATAGAATTTCTTGCAGTACTCTCACTGCCCTTAAGTCACAAGGCGGTCTAGGGCTCCCTGATGTAGCGAAATACTATTGGGCGACACATTTACCTGCATGGTCTTCCCTCCTGGCATTCTCTAGATGGATGGAAATTGAGAAGCTATGGTTGGCCCCTATTCATCCTAATGCCCTTTTGTGGTCACCATTGCCGGCCAACTGCGCTATCCAGTTGTTGGGTCCTATGTCATTAACGTACAATATCTGGAAAAGTTGCAAGCAGAAATTCCCGTTGATATCTGATAAATCATCAATGACCTCGTTTTTATTTAATCCAGTGTTCCCCTTAGGGTTACAATGTACATCTTTTAAGCCATGCTTCTCCAACAAACTATTCAGATTTGCTGATGTAGTGGAATATAGGACCCTTGAGATTATACCGTTTGAATTGCTTAAGGAAAAATACAATCTACCTGAGTCCTCTAGATGGCAGCATATACAAATTCAGCATTTATTTAGATCCCTATTTAATGATACGAAGGTCTCTACACCGACAATGTTTGAACGACTTTGTAAACTCTCGACCTCCACCAGGGGTCTTATATCAGACATATATGTCCTTCTCTCAACTCCGGAATCTCCACGGGTTATGCGTCATGCATATATGTCTAAATGGGAGAGATACTTGGAGAAGGAAATTCCATCGAGTAATTGGCAGCTTATATGGCGTAGAGCAGCAATGTCATCCACATACAGACGTGGACAAAATTGTTGGTACCCTTTGGTCAATGAAAGAAAAAGTCACAATGGTCACAGAAATAACTTTAATCTGACAAAAGTAATAATAAATTAAAATTCTATAAATGTTAACCAATGAAAGTCAGACATTGTTTTTCAACCATGCTTCAACAGAATTATGTAAAAAAATAAACTCATGAAACAGGCATGGACAAAAATGATGGTACCCCTAACTTAATATTTTGTTGCGCAACCTTTTGAGGCAATCACTGCAATCAAACGCTTCCTGTAACTGTCAATGAGACATCTGCACCTCTCAGCAGGTATTTTGGCCCACTCCTCATGAGCAAACTGCTCCAGTTGTGTCCGGTTTGAAGGGTGCCTTTTCCAGACTGCATGTTTCAGCTCCTTCCAAAGATGCTCAATAGGATTGAGGTCAGGGCTCATAGAAGGCCACTTTAGAATAGTCCAATTTTTTCCTCTTAGCCATTCTTGGGTGTTTTTAGCGGTGTGTTTTGGGTCATTGTCCTGTTGCAAGACCCATGACCTGCGACTGAGACCAAGCTTTCTGACACTGGCTAGTACATTTCTCTCTAGAATTCCTTGATAGTCTTGAGATTTCATTGTACCCTGCACAGATTCAAGACACCCTGTGCCAGACGCAGCAAAGCAGCCCCAGAACATAACAGAGCCTCCTCCATGTTTCACAGTAGGGACAGTGTTCTTTTCTTGATATGCTTCATTTTTTCGTCTGTGAACATACAGCTGATGTGCCTTGGCAAAAACTTCGATTTTTGTCTCATCTGTCCACAGGACATTCTCCCAGAAGCTTTGTGGCTTGTCAACATGTAGTTTGGCATATTCCAGTCTTGCTTTTTTATGATTCGTTTTCAACAATGGTGTCCTCCTTGGTCGTCTCCCATGTAGTCCACTTTGGCTCAAACAACGACGGATGGTGCGATCTGACACTGATGTTCCTTGAGCATGAAGTTCACCTTGAATCTCTTTAGAAGTCTTTCTAGGCTCTTTTGTTACCATTCGGATTATCCGTCTCTTAGATTTGTCATCAATTTTCCTCCTGCGGCCACGTCCAGGGAGGTTGGCTACAGTCCCATGGATCTTAAACTTATGAATAATATGTGCAACTGTACTCACAGGAACATCTAGTTGCTTGGAGATGGTCTTATAGCCTTTACCTTTAACATGCTTGTCTATAATTTTCTTTCTGATCTCTTGAGACAGCTCTTTCCTTTGCTTCCTCTGGTCCATGTCGAGTGTGGTACACACCATATCACCAAACAACACAGTGATTACCTGGAGCCATATATATAGGCCCAATGGCTGATTACAAGGTTGTAGACACCTGTGATGCTAATTAGTGGACACACCTTGAATTAACATGTCCCTTTGGTCACATTATGTTCTGTGTTTTCTAGGGGTACCATCATTTTTGTCCATGCCTGTTTCATGAGTTTATTTTTTTACATAATTCTGTTGAAGCATGGTTGAAAAACAATGTCTGACTTTCATTGGTTAACATTTATAGAATTTTAATTTATTATTACTTTTGTCAGATTAAAGTTATTTCTGTGACCATTGTGACTTTTTCTTTCATTGACCAAAGGGTACCAACAATTTTGTCCACGTCTGTATGTGTGACCTATAGAGAGAATTCCTATAAGCTCCTGATGTTTTGGTATCACACACCCCAGATGCTCAGACACCTGAATCCTACTGTTTCTGGTACTTGTTGGAGATGTGGCACTGGCAAAGGGTCACAATTTCACATTTTTGGGGATTGCCATGCCATATCCCCATTATGGAAGGAGACCCAACACCTTATAATGCAACTAACTAATATAAAGTTCGCACTAGATCCATATATGTTTTTACTGAACATGCCCCCAGTAGTACTAAGAAAACACGTACTTTGCTTGGTACTTCACATATTGTTGGCAAGTAGACGACTTATAGCTAAGTATTGGAAGAGACAGGACATACCGACTCGGTTTGATCTGCTCGCTAGTATTATGGAGGTTAGGCGAATGGAACATTTAACTGTGCTTATAAATAACTCTATAGACAAATTTCATATGGTATGGCAGCCTTGGGACACATTCACAGAGAATGCTGAATAGTACCCCTCTCACTCCCTTCCCCTCTGTCTATCCTTCTGTGTCTTGTCCTGTCCTTTGTTCATAGCAATGATGATGTTATACACTACGTTTGCACATTCATGGGCAGTTCTTGCTCAGTTATATTATTATTATCCCGGTGATCGGGTTGTATACGAATTAATATTGATGGAACTGGAATTGCTTGTTATGCCTATATGTGATCCATTTGCATTGTCATAGCTTTCATATTTACTGATCACCTGATGGTCAACTGATTTCATAAAGAAATTTGTATGTTTCTTTTACTTTTATGACTTCCTCAATAAAAAGACAATTATACAAAAAAAAGTGTAAAAAAAATAAATGCTATTAAAAATATATTAAAAATAAAAAATATAAAAATTCTAATAAAAAAATAAACATGGCCATTGCCTTGTGTGAAAATGCCCATACTATTAAAATGTATCCAATATGGAACAGAAAAAAAAGTCATAAATGGCGGATTCTCAGTTTTTTGGTTGCTTTACCTCCCACAATTTTTTTTTGAGTGATCAAGAGTGAACCCAAAATGGTATTAATGAAAAGTACAGATCGCCCTGCAAAAAATAAGCTCTCACAGCTCCGTACACATAACTACAAAAAAAGTTATAGGGGTCAGAATATGGCAGCGAATTTTCTTATTTTTTTTTTTTTTTAAGGCTACTTTCACACTTGCGGCAGAGTGATCCGGCAAGCAGTTCCGTCGCCGGAATTACCTGCCGGATCCGTCAAAGTCAACATTACCAGATATTTTTCATGCAACGGATCCGTCGTTCCGGCAATAGTATTTTATGCCGGATCCGTCATTCCGTTGCATCCGACATACACTTTTCGACGGATCCGTCTGCCGAATCCGTCATAATAGCGGATCCGTCTGTTCCGTTTCCTTCCGTTTGTAAACGGAAGGACGGATCCGTTATTCAAATTTCAGAGATAAAAAGATGCAATCTGTTAAGCAAATACTGCAAGTGGCTATAAAAGAAAACCGAAGGTCACTTACCACTCAGAAGTTCCTTCTGCAGAGTGTAAAGATGATGCCAGACCATATTAGTTTTGGATTTCAGGCTCTAATTCTGGTTTCGTGCTGGAGAAGACGTCTTCGAGACAGACAGCGTAGAAAGCGTCGCTATTGGGTGCATCCAATTACCTCTGCAAGAATAAGAAGGGGAGTTTTTGAAACTCTGTTTCCCGAATTGAGGAATTATCCTGACAAATTTGTTAATTACTTACGGATGACGGTAGAAAGTTTTGATGATCTCTTACAACGGGTGTCACCTCACATTCAAAGGCAAGACACCACTTTCCGCCGCTGTGTTTCCCCAGCAGAATGCCTGTTGTTGACCATAAGGTAAAGTAGATAAATATTATATATAGTACGAATTCTGTCTAAATTTTTTAAAGCTGCTCCTTGGTAGTGTAAAAGTAAAAAAAAAATTAAAATTTGTATTTCCTGTGATCATTGTAGAAAGTGGATAGGCCACAAGTGATGATCAGCATTATTATTTTTAATTATGCTTAAATCCAAATAATGGTCAAACGATGTCAAATGAACTGTGATCAATATCGGTCACCATGGAGAAGAAACCTTTCTCCTTTTTTTTTTTACATTATTATTGTCTACATAAAAACTCTTGATTAAAAAAACGTCCCATAGAATTGTGTCTTGATTGATATATATTATAATTTTTTTTTACATAAAAATGTATTTTTTTTCATAGGTTTCTTGCAAGTGGAGAAAGTTTTAGCTCACTCCATTTCCAATTTCGCCTTGGCATATCGACTGTTTCCATTATTGTGAAGGAGACATGCCGTGTTTTGTGGGATCAACTTCATGATGAATTTATTCCACATCCAACTAGACAGCATTGGAGCGAAATTGCTGAAAAATATTGGGACATTTGTCAGTTTCCCAACTGCATAGGTGCAGTAGACGGGAAACATATAAGAATAATCAAGCCCCAAGGAACCGGATCTGAGTTTTACAACTATAAGAAATATTTTTCAATAATTCTAATGGCTATCGCTGATGCAGAATACCGTTTTGTTGCCGTCGACGTGGGGGCCTATGGACGCACCAATGATTCCATGGTTTTTAAAAATTCTTATATGGGCCGTAGTCTATATAATAGAGAATTTGATTTCCCGCAGCCTCAACCACTGCCAGGTACTGATGCCCCACCTATGCCGTTTGTATTGGTTGGTGATGAGGCCTTCCAAATGTGTGGAAATCTTCTGAAACCTTATTCAAGCCGCAGATTAAATTTAACAAAACGGACATACAACTACTGCTTGACCAGGGCTCGAAGAATGGTTGAATGTACATTTGGAATTTTGGTTGCAAAATGGCGGATTTTTACCAAACCAATTCATATGAAGGTGGAATCGGTGGATGAGGTTGTAAAGTGTGCTGTTGTGTTACACAACTACCTCCTTAAAAAGGAACCACTGAATTTGGAACAGATACAGGAGGACAGCGAGATGCCAAGCATTGAAAGTTTTGGTGTCACTACCAGAGCTTTGAGACATTCTCACAGCTCTGTGTCTCCACCCCTGTGATGATGTCACTTAGAGTTTGGAGGTGTTCTCACTGTTCTGTTTCTCCGCCCCTGTGATGAGGTCTTTACTCCCAGCTGTCTCTCCTGCGTTTGATTTCCCTGCCTTTAAATCACCCCTCCTCCTATTGCAGGGCGTGGATTATATTTCTCTTTTCAGTTGTAGCTCTGCCTTGAGTATCTTCACTTCTTAAGCTACTAGTTCTCTGGACCTGTGTTCTGCTGCTGCAAGCACTCCGGATATTGCCAGCGGCCCTTGGATCCGTCTTCTCTGCGGCTGCAGCTCCATCAGCTAAGTGTGCAGACTTTGTTGTGTACCTGGTGATTTCCTGACTGGATCTGAGGTGGCCACGGTTCCCTCCATATTCTGAGCAGGGCATCGGTGGCCGTGCCCCTTCCACTATTGTAGGGGTTACAGGGCTCATCAGTCTAAGGTACGCGGGCATGCCTCGTTCCACCATTTGGATCCGGGCATGTGCTTTAGCAGCATAGGGAGAGTGTTGAGGGTCTGACAGGGGTCACCCTTTCTCTTCCCTAGTTTGGGTCCGGTCAGTAGCTCTTCTTACTGTGTATGCTCTGGTTACCCTTAAACAGCCGTGACATTATAATCCACCAAAACCATCCTTGTTGACATGGATCCGCTTTCTGGCTTGGTTGACCACATGCAGGGTCTTTCTTTGGAAGTAGCGGATCTCCGTCAATCTGTGACTCAGCTACAAACATTGGGCTCTGCTCCGGCTCATGGAGTCTGTTGCGAGCCAAAGGTCTCACTTCCGGAAACGTTCTCCGGGGGCAGTGAGAATTTTGTTCGCTTCAGAGAGGCATGTAAACTCCATTTTTGTTTGTGTCCCCACTCCTCTGGTAATGAGGAACAGAGGGTGAGGATTGTCATCTCGGTGCTCAGGGGTAATGCTCAGACTTGGGCTTTTTTGCTGTCATCAGGGGATCCCTCCCTTCGATCCGTGGAGAGATTTTTTGTGGCCCTGGGGCAGATATATGATGACCCGGATCGTGTTGCTCTGGCAGAATCGAACTTACGTGTTTTATGCCAGAACAAACTGTCTGCGGAGCTTTATTGTTCTGAATTTCGGAGATGGGCAGCTGATTCAGGCTGGAATGATGCTGCACTCCGAAGTCAGTTCTGTCATGGTCTCTCAGAGGGTTTGAAAGATGCCTTTGCTTTCCATGAGAGACCAACGTCCTTAGAGTCTGCCATGTCATTTGCGGTAGGCCTTGACAGGCGTCTAAGGGAAAGAAACAAGACCTCTCCGTCCAGCCATTGTCAGTCTAGGGGCAATGGTGTGGACTCATTCAGTATGCAGGGGTCTCATCCTGTCTCGCTCCCCTCTGAGGAGGAGCCCATGCAGCTAGGCCGACTTGCCCCTGATAAAAGAGGATTTAGTCCTCAGAATATGGTGTGTTTTTGTTGTGGGGGCATAGGTCATTTGGCAAATGTTTGTCCGTCTAGGAGATTCCTGAACTGTACTAAGAGCGATAATAAGAGAAAAACCTCAAGAGGTAGATCATCAAGTTCTGCTTCATCTGCTACTTTGGGCAAAGTTGATGTGGGAATTGATGCTATTCCTCTGAACTGCAGTTCCCGTTCTCTCCTGTCTGCCAGGGTGGCGCTAGAGAGCAAAGTCATTCCTTGTGAGATTTTTGTCGATAGTGGAGCGGCCGTCAATCTTATTGACACTCAATTTGTAGCCTTGCATGGTTTTCAGGTTTGTACATTAGAAAAGGATATACCTGTTTTTGCTATCGACTCTGCTCAACTCTCGCAGAGATCTCTGAAAGGCATTGTTCACTTTCTTTTTAGAATAAAAGGAAAGTAAAAAAAAAGGCTACAAGTGCCTGTAAGAAGGACCGGTGGGAGTGGTGGGAGTAGAAGGTTGGGTGGTGGAGGTTTCAACACTGGTTGGTCCCCCTCGTTCCTGTGCCCCTGTGGACATAAAAGTGTGTGTTGTGGCAAGCACAACAGAGGGAATATTCAATCTGGATGGGGGAGCGGGAGAAGGAGTTGACCGAGCAAGAGTAGAAGGAGTGTTGAAACTGGTAGTGGGAAAATATTGAGGAGAAGGAGAAAAGTGGTGAGAAAAGTGCTCGGTGGAATGTGGAGGCTGGGATGGGGGATGAGGAGCTAGGAAAGGGGGGTAGGTAGTTTGGGTAGGGGGTTGTTGAGGTTGTGATGGGGGATAGGGCATGGATGGGGGATAGGGCATGGATGGGGGATAGGGCATGGATGGGGGATAGGATGTGGGGCAGTGCTGAACTTGCCACAAGACACTGTCCACCTGTCTTCGGGCCTCAAACAACTTGTCGGGCGTAAATCGTTCCATCACGGGGAGCAACGAATACCAATAGTGATGCACAGGACCCAATTGCGACGTATGCACCGCCCCCTCCTGCAGACGTCGCACTTGTTCCTCCAAAGCGGCAATTCTATTGGTATATCCCATCAAGGACTCGTAAACGAGCCTTGTGAGATCCTCGTAGTCCGCCTGACGGCTCCTACCGGTCCTCTGGCGACGCATCAATGCCTCAAAAAGTGGTGCCATTGTGGCCATTGTTGCGTCGCCAGAGGGCACAGGTAGGGGAACATTGAGGTCCCGACCAGCTGTAGGACGTGAGGGACCCGCGGTGGGCGGCTCTTCGGGGACCGCCTCTTGACCTCCGGCCTCTGGAAGGACTTCACGAGGAGCTTGTTTTTTCCCCTGATGTTCAGACCCATCAGGATCATCTTTTTCAGGTCCTGCAGATACTGCGGGAGAATAAACTGTATGCCAAGCTGGAGAAATGTCTTTTTATGGTATCGGATATTCAATTTCTGGGTTTTCTCCTCTCTGCTTCTGGTTTTCGCATGGATCCGGAGAAGGTCCGTGCTGTGCTGGAGTGGGAGCTTCCTGAAAATCAGAAGGCATTGATGCGCTTTCTGGGTTTTGCTAACTACTACAGAAAGTTCATTTTGAATTATTCCTCTATTGTCAAACCCCTTACTGACATGACAAAAAAGGGGACGGATTTTTCCTCTTGGTCGGAGGAGGCGCTTGCAGCCTTTTCTAAGATTAAAGAGAGTTTTGCGTCTGCTCCCATCTTGGTGCATCCCGATGTTTCCTTACCTTTTATTGTTGAGGTGGATGCTTCCGAGGTGGGTGTGGGTGCAGTTTTGTCCCAGGGCCCCTCTCCTGCCAAATGGCGACCTTGTGCCTTTTTCTCTAGAAAACTCTCCCTGGCAGAGAGAAACTATGATGTGGGAGATAGGGAGTTGTTGGCCATCAAGTTGGCTTTCGAGGAATGGCGCCATTGGTTGGAGGGGGCCAGGCACCCTATCACCGTTTTTACCGACCATAAGAATCTGGCGTACTTGGAGTCGGCCAGGCGTATGAATCCGAGACAGGCCAGATGGTCTCTGTTCTTCTCCAGATTCAATTTTGTTGTTACTTTCCGCCCTGGGATCAAGAATGTGAAGGCTGATGCTCTCTCTCGCTGTTTTCCGGGAGGAGGAAACTCCGAGGACCCGGGTCCCATTTTGGCGGAGGGGGTAGTTGTTTCTGCTCTATATTCCGATTTGGAGGCCGAGGTCCAGGCTGCCCAGACTGAGGCACCTGCCCGTTGTCCCTCCGGGAAGTTGTTCGTGCCTCCTGAGCTACGTCACAAACTCTTTAAGGAACATCATGATACGGTTCTTGCTGGTCACCCCGGGAGTAGAGCCACGGTAGATCTCATTGCTCGGAGATTTTGGTGGCCAGCTCTTCGTAAGTCTGTGGAGGGTTTTGTGGCTGCTTGTGAGACGTGCGCTCGCGCTAAGGTCCCTCGTTCACGACCTTCAGGTTCCCTTCTCCCGTTACCCATACCTTCCCGTCCTTGGACACACCTGTCCATGGACTTTATCACGGATCTTCCTCGTTCCTCGGGGAAGTCGGTGATCCTGGTGGTCGTCGACCGTTTTAGCAAGATGGCTCATTTCGTTCCTTTCCCTGGTTTACCTGATGCTAAAACGTTGGCGCAAGCTTTTGTCGACCATATTGTTAAATTGCACGGCATTCCCTCTGATATTGTTTCCGATAGAGGCACGCAGTTTGTGTCCAGGTTCTGGAAGGCTTTCTGTTCTCGCCTGGGGGTTCGGCTGTCCTTCTCTTCTGCTTTTCACCCGCAGTCGAATGTTTTGTGGCGGAGAACCAGGAGGATTGGTGTTCATTTCTCCCTCTTGCTGAGTTTGCTTTGAACAACCGTCGTCAGGAATCTTCTGATAAGTCACCATTTTTTGGTGCATATGGGTTCCATCCGCAGTTTGGGACATTCTCGGGAGGGGCTCTTTCTGGTTTACCTGAGGAGGAGAGATTTTCCTCGTCTTTGTCTACCATTTGGCAAAAGATTCAGAGTAATCTCAGAAAGATGAGTGAGAAGTATAAGCGTGTGGCTGATAAGAGACGTGTGCCTGGTCCGGACCTGAATGTGGGTGATCTGGTGTGGTTGTCTACAAGAAATATTAAACTGAAGGTTCCCTCCTGGAAATTGGGTCCCAAGTTTATTGGGCCATATAAAATTTTGTCAGTCATCAATCCTGTTGCCTTCCGTCTTGATCTTCCACGGGTTTGGAAGATACATAATGTATTTCACAGATCTCTCTTAAAACCATATGTCCAGCCCACGATACCCTCCTCTTTGCCTCCTCCTCCGATTTTGGTTGATGGCAATCTGGAGTTTGAGGTTTCCAGAATTGTGGACTCTCGCATTGTCCGCGGTTCTCTTCAGTACCTCGTTCATTGGAAGGGTTATGGTCCTGAGGAGAGGATGTGGGTTCCGATGTCGGACATTAAAGCCACTCGCCTTATCAGGGCATTTCATAGGGCTCATCCTGGGAAGGTGGGTCCTGGGTGTCCGGAGTCCACCCGTAGAGGGGGGGTACTGTCACTACCAGAGCTTTGAGACATTCTCACAGCTCTGTGTCTCCACCCCTGTGATGATGTCACTTAGAGTTTGGAGGTGTTCTCACTGTTCTGTTTCTCCGCCCCTGTGATGAGGTCTTTACTCCCAGCTGTCTCTCCTGCGTTTGATTTCCCTGCCTTTAAATCACTCCCCCTCCTATTGCAGGGCGTGGATTATATTTCTCTTTTCAGTTGTAGCTCTGCCTTGAGTATCTTCACTTCTTAAGCTACTAGTTCTCTGGACCTGTGTTCTGCTGCTGCAAGCACTCCGGATATTGCCAGCGGCCCTTGGATCCGTCTTCTCTGCGGCTGCAGCTCCATCAGCTAAGTGTGCAGACTTTGTTGTGTACCTGGTGATTTCCTGACTGGATCTGAGGTGGCCACGGTTCCCTCCATATTCTGAGCAGGGCATCGGTGGCCGTGCCCCTTCCACTATTGTAGGGGTTACAGGGCTCATCAGTCTAAGGTACGCGGGCATGCCTCGTTCCACCATTTGGATCCGGGCATGTGCTTTAGCAGCATAGGGAGAGTGTTGAGGGTCTGACAGGGGTCACCCTTTCTCTTCCCTAGTTTGGGTCCATTCAGTAGCTCTTCTTACTGTGTATGCTCTGGTTACCCTTAAACAGCCGTGACATTTGGACCACGGTCAAGTGTTGCAGTTACACGGATGAGAGACTGTTTTGCAGATTATTTTTGCTCGGAGGCAGGAAGGGTGGACTGGCAGGACCGATTTGTTTAAACATTTTGCATTTATTGGTGAATTAAAGTTAATTTCTGTTTATTTGGTGGTTTACAGATTTTTGTAGTTTTCAATTGGATTTGTGTTTTAATAAATATTGTTTTTCAAAGTATTTGAAATTTTAATTATATATTATTTTTAGCACGATAGAAGAGAAATACATTCTTGATTTGCTACACTGCAGATATATTATTGTGTTGATACTCAATTTCAATCTTCTATATCGCTAGAGGAGCGATACATCTTTGTGTAGCTTCGCTGGCGCAGGTAGATTTCATCAGGAATGTTATTGTGTAGTAATCTGACCAACGCCAGAGGAGCGACACATACTTGTGTCGCTCCACTGGCGAAGGTAGATTTTATCAGGCCTGTTATGGTGTAGTAAATTTGACCAACGCCAGAGGAGCGACACATACTTGTGTTGCTCCACTGGCGAAGGTAGATTTTATCAGGCCTGTTATGGTGTAGTAATCGGACCAACGCCAGAGGAGCGACACATACTTGTGTTGCTCCACTGGCGAAGGTAGATTTTATCAGGCCTGTTATGGTGTAGTAATCTGACCAACGCCAGAGGAGCGACACATACTTGTGTCGCTCCTCTGGTGCAGTTAGATTTTATCAGGCCTGTTATGGTGTAGTAATCTGACCAACGCCAGAGGAGCGACACATACTTGTGTCGCTCCACTGGCAAAGGTAGATTTTATCAGGCCTGTTATGGTGTAGTAAATTTGACCAATGCCAGAGGAGCAACACATACTTGTGTTGCTCCACTGGCGAAGGTAGATTTTATCAGGCCTGTTATGGTGTAGTAATTGGACCAACGCCAGCGGAGCGACACATACCTGTGCTGCTCCACTGGCGCAGTTAGATTTTATCAGGCCTGTTATGGTGTAGTAATCTGACCAACGCCAGAGGAGCGACACATACTTGTGTTGCTCCACTGGCGAAGGTAGATTTTATCAGGCCTGTTATGGTGTAGTAATCGAACCAACGCCAGCGGAGCGACACATACTTGTGTTGCTCCACTGGCGAAGGTAGATTTTATCAGGCCTGTTATGGTGTAGTAATCTGACCAACGCCAGAGGAGCGACACATACTTGTGTCGCTCCACTGGCGAAGGTAGATTTTATCAGGCCTGTTATGGTGTAGTAAATTTGACCAACGCCAGAGGAGCGACACATACTTGTGTTGCTCCACTGGCGAAGGTAGATTCTTTCAGGCCTGTTATGGTGTAGTAATCGGACCAACGCCAGCGGAGCGACACATACTTGTGTTGCTCCACTGGCGAAGGTAGATTTTATCAGGCCTGTTATGGTGTAGTAATCGAACCAACGCCAGCGGAGCGACACATACTTGTGTTGCTCCACTGGCGAAGGTAGATTTTATCAGGCCTGTTATGGTGTAGTAATCTGACCAACGCCAGAGGAGTGACACATACTTGTGTCGCTCCACTGGCGAAGGTAGATTTTATCAGGCCTGTTATGGTGTAGTAAATTTGACCAACTCCAGAGGAGCGCCACATACTTGTGTCGCTTCGCTGGCGATCGGACAATTTTAAAGACCTTTCCTACATACACTAAAGTAATCTCCCATCGCTGGTGGAGCAAACCAAGTATAGTTCACTTCAAAAGCGATGTGAGATGTTCGCTTTTATTTAATAAAAAAATTAAATAAATACAAAACAAATAAAATGTATAAACAATAACATTTTTATTTTAAAAATATTTTTTTTAAATAATATAAATAACTTTTTAGAATAAAAAGAAAGTAAAAAAAAAGGCTACAAGTGCCTGTAAGAAGGACCGGTGGGAGTGGTGGGAGTAGAAGGTTGGGTGGTGGAGGTTTCAACACTGGTTGGTCCCCCTCGTTCCTGTGCCCCTGTGGACATAAAAGTGTGTGTTGTGGCAAGCACAACAGAGGGAGTATTCAATCTGGATGGGGGAGCGGGAGAAGGAGTTGACTGAGCAAGAGTAGAAGGAGTGTTGAAACTGGTAGTGGGAAAATATTGAGGAGAAGGAGAAAAGTGGTGAGAAAAGTGCTCGGTGGAATGTGGAGGCTGGGATGGGGGATGAGGAGGTAGGAAAGGGGGGTAGGTAGTTTGGGTAGGGGGTTGTTGAGGTTGTGATGGGGGATAGGGCATGGATGGGGGATAGGATGTGGGGCAGTGCTGAACTTGCCACAAGACACTGTCCACCTGTCTTCGGGCCTCAAACAACTGGTCGGGCGTAAATCGTTCCATCACGGGGAGCAACGAATACCAATAGTGATGCACAGGACCCAATTGCGACGTATGCACCGCCCCCTCCTGCAGACGTCGCACTTGTTCCTCCAAAGCGGCAATTCTATTGGTATATCCCATCAAGGACTCGTAAACGAGCCTTGTGAGATCCTCGTAGTCCGCCTGACGGCTCCTACCGGTCCTCTGGCGACGCATCAATGCCTCAAAAAGTGGTGCCATTGTGGCCATTGTTGCGTCGCCAGAGGGCACAGGTAGGGGAACATTGAGGTCCCGACCAGCTGTAGGACGTGAGGGACCCGCGGTGGGCGGCTCTTCGGGGACCGCCTCTTGACCTCCGGCCTCTGGAAGGACTTCACGAGGAGCTTGTTGCGCCCGAGTACTGCTAGATGTGCTGTAAAAGGAAAAAAAAAAATTAATGGACAAATAGGGAACTATATGTGAATGTCCCAGACAGAGTGCCAAATGACAGTCTGCCTAGGCCACACACATAGATTGGAGATTAGTATTCATAATTATTATAAACATAACAGCTTACCTTCGCAGCTGTAGGCTTCCCCACGAAGAAAACCTAATGCGGCCGCATACCAGTACGGCCGCTTTTGGCTTCCTCCTGAACCACTCGGGCGCTTGACCTCCTCGTTGTAGTCCTTCTTATAGCGGTCCCTCATTGACCGCCACCGCACCAGGATTGTAGTCCCTGTCCGCAAGAAAAAATAAATAAAATTAATATTATAATAATTTATTTCAGACATCAGAAATGGTTTAGTATTTGTTTGAACCTGCTACAACAACAATAAAAAAAATATTGATGTTCACTATAGGTAGCATTGAGTGACCAACTTCAACCAGACACAAAACCAATTTTTAATGAAAAGTACACATGTGCATTATACTAGAGTATACTTACGGTACTCCTCCCGTTGACTCTCATTGAGGTCGTCCCAATTAGGCACTAAAACTTTGCATATCTCAAGCCAGAGGAGCCGGGTAGCATGATGGTCAGCATGGCGGCGGTCCGTGTGGTCCCACAGTGGTGGTCTGTCCTCCACCATCTGGATGAGGAGTTCATTGTCAATTATACAACTGCCAAATTCCTCCTCATCCGTTCTGGTGGAGCGTCGTGAACCCTAAAATAATATATAATTTTTTTTTATTATAATCTCATGTTTAAAGGGATTCTAACACCAGGTTTGGGGCTATAGAGATAGGACCTGCACAGCTAGATCGCCGCTAGCATGTCCGCAATATATGTGTCCTATAAAAGCCTGTGTGGTTTTAATTAAATAAAAGAAATGATTTTATAGATATGTAAATGAGTGTTGAATGTGTTGCTCATGCGCTGTTCTCGGCATGAAGCTAATGTCAGGACAGGGAAGGAACATTTGGACACATTCAACACTCATTTACATATCTATAAAATACTTTTTTAAATAAATTAAAACCACACAGCCCTATAGGACACATATATTGCGAACATGCTAGCGGCGATCTAGCCGTGCATGTCCGTATCTCTATAGGCCCAAACCTGGTGACAGAAATCCTTTTAACAGTTTTAAAATTTAAAATACTCCTCTAGGAAATACTCACACGAACACGACCGCCGCGGGCTCCCCGACTTCCTCTGGCTTTAGATTGACGACCTCTGTTGGATCCAACGGGAGGAGCGACCTGTAATAGAAAAACCAATAATAAAAAAAAAATTTAATATACAAATCATAATATTGAGCTAAAAAAAAATTAAAAAAAAATATATATAATATATATATATTTACCGCTTCATGTCCTCCACCACCAACTTCCTCCTCTCCAGCGGTCTCTGGGCCGCGAGGCCTCTCCTCCGCAGATGATGACTGTGAATAAAAAATAAAAAAAAATTTAAAAATGCGTTCATAATGTAAATGCAGAATGCTTAAAAAATTTTTTTACCGTATCATGTCTCCGCCTACGTCTTGGAGGAGAGGTCCCGGCCTCAGTAGAAGATGTTGAGCCTGTAGAAAAAAAAATATTACTCTGATTATTATTATTATTAAATATTAGTTTAGTACAAAAAACCCAGACAAATAATACTTACTTGACATTCTATTTTAAAGTTGTCTTCCAATTTCTTTTTTCTTTTTTAAAATAATAGATTTTGGACTACATGAGAAAAAAATAAAATGATTTAACAATTTGTAGGACTACTACCCCTAGCATCCACTATGTACTTGCACCACATGCATTGCCTATGCAAAACTACATAGGCACTGCATGTGGTGGAAGTACATAGTGGATGCTAGGGGTGGTAGTCAACAGGACTACTACCCCTAGCATCCACTATGTACTTGCACCACATGCATTGCCTATGCAAAACTACATAGGCACTGCATGTGGTGGAAGTACATAGTGGATGCTAGGGGTGGTAGTCAACAGGACTACTACCCCTAGCATCCACTATGTACTTGCACCACATGCATTGCCTATGCAAAACTACATAGGCACTGCATGTGGTGGAAGTACATAGTGGATGCTAGGGGTGGTAGTCAACAGGACTACTACCCCTAGCATCAACTATGTACTTGCACCACATGCATTGCCTATGCAAAACTACATAGGCACCGCATGTGGTGGAAGTACATAGTGGATGCTAGGAGTAGTAATCAACAAGGCTACTACTCCTAGCATGATCTATTTACTACAGCTCCCATGTATAATTACATAGGAGCTGCTTATATTGATTTTCAAGAAAAAAATCGGAGACGAAACCAAAAATAAAAAACTTTCTACTCACCTACAATGGTGTCCTCCCTTCTCCCTTGCAGGCAGGATCGAAGAGTGACAGGAAGTTGACGGCGCACACAGCTCCGCCTATTCGTTTGCGCAGGCGCAGAAAGAAGAACCGGATCCGTCGATCAGGCAAACAACTGAAACCTTTGCGACGGATCCGGCTCTAATGCATTTCTATGGAGTAAAACACTGGATCCGTCGTTCCGGCAAGTCTTCAGTATTTTTCGCCGGAGAAAAAACCGTAGCATGCTACGGTTTTCTCTTTTGCCTGATCAGTCAAAATGACTGAACTGAAGACATCCTGATGCATCCTGAACGAATTGCTCTCCATTCAGAATGTATGGGGATAAAACTGATCAGTCGTTTTCCGGCATAGAGCACTTTTGACGGAACTCTGTGCCGTAAAACAAAAACGCAAGTGTGAAAGTACCCTTAATGGTTTTATTTTTTCCACTATTAAAATGCAAGAAAAACTATATAAACATGGCATTGCGATAATCATACTGACCTGGAGAATCAAAAGGTCCGTTTTACCGCATTGGGAATGCCAAAAAAACAAAACCCATAAAACAGTTGCAGAATTGCGTTTTTTTATTTTTTTTATTTCCCCATTTGGAAGTTTTTTTACAGCTCCCCACTACATTGCATGCAATATTAAATGGTGGCATTAGAAAGTGCAGCTTGCCCCCCCCCCCCCCCCCCCAAACAAAAAAAACAAGTCCTTATACGGCTAGGTGAACAGAAAAAAAAAAAAAGTTAAGGCCCTGGAAATGCCGAGTGAAAAACTAAAGAACCTCCGGGTTGAAAGCGTTAAAGTGAATCTCCATGCTGAAGCTAGATTTATTAGTAATATGCTAGTTATTTGTAACAGCCACTGGCAGGATACAGTATGCAGTGAGTGCCCTCTATTGGTAGCTACAGAAAACTAGCATGTTTATTTTATCACTGTCTATGCAGGGGATTTGGAGCTATGTATTTGAAAAAATGGAGCTGAGACCTCTGTGAAGAAATTAATCAGCAGATTAATAGTAAAGGAAGTGATATAACTGGTTGCTAAAACAAAACATTGACTTTCTGGGAACAAGATTAAGGGTTAATACATTTTCTAGGCCTGATGTACAGGACACAGATACAATTGAGCAGCTGGCAGCAATGGCAGGACAAGGGAACCATAATGCCATTCAGTGTTTTTTTTTTTGTGTGTGATGCAGGTGGCACAATGACAGCATCACACCCATGCGATATTCCATAGGACCAGACCTGGCCAAAAGACACCATGCCAATTTCGCTGGATGACAATGCAGGATCGGGGACAGGCAATTATGGTCACAAAGTGTGTGTACACTGTAAACAGAGGGCACAGGCAAGAGGCAATAGCACTATATACAGGGACACAGGCAAGAGGTCCTATGCAAAGTTGGTACAGAGCATGATGAGGCACTGCAAAAAGGAGCACAGAGCAAGAGGCAGCAGATCCCTGTGCAGTACCTCAGAATAAGGTCGTGGGAAAAGTTTTTCCTGTTTTGTAATGTTATTCAATATATTGGATTGTACCCACATAGTACTGTATGGATAAATCAGGGATAACAGTCCTGACTTTGCCCTTGTAGGAGACTAGAAGATGTTTAATGTTAGTGGAGGAAGAGAGAGAAGCTACATGTGCTTACTCCTCAAAAGACTAGACCTAGGTCCCAGAGAATCTCTTAGATATTTCCACCGATAAAGCCGTCTCTTCTCTACAGTAAGAAAAAGAACTACAAGTTTCAAAATGCGCTTGGCTGACCACTGAAGTCGGTCAGTGAATTATTCACTGTTTAAGGCCTCATGCACATGACCGTATGTATTTTGCGGTCCGCAAAAAACGGATCCGCAAAAAAAAAAGGATGATGTCCGTGTGCATTCCATATTTTGTGTAACGGAACAGCTGGCCCCTGATAGAACAGTACTATCCTTGTCCGTAATGCAGACAATAATAGGACATGTTCTATTTTTTGCGGAACGGAAATATGGAAAAGAAATGCACACGAAATACCTTCCGTTTTTTTTTTGAGAACCTATTGAAATGTATGGTTTCATATAAGGTCCCCCCAAAAAACGGAACAGACACGGAAAGAAAATACGTTTGTGTGCATTAGGTCTAAGGCTGATAGAGACTTTACTGCTGTGAGAGGGATTGCTAATACACCCTTCTACACTTTGACACGGTCCAGGCCAGCCGTATCTTAATACTGTGCCCCTCTGCTGAGAATTACAGACAAGACTGCAAAACCCCTATTGTCAAACTTAGATTCCACAGAGAGAAATAGATAGGAGTACTACAACCCGCATCATTGCTCCCCATACCCCCAGCAAATGCTGGCTCAGCATCCTCCATTACCCTCAAAGCAGTCAGAAGCTTGTTCCTCATCATCCCCCCCATCCCCAAAGTATTCAGAAGCTTGTTCCCCATAGTCCCTCATTACCCCCTGCAATTACAGGCAGGCTTACCATCCTCCCCCCACCGCCAAACTAGTCACAATGTTTGTTCTCCGCTTCCTCCCCAATTCACAATCCTCATTCCAACCCCCTTCTCCCAGCGGATTACTGTCACAGCCTATGGTCGTAGTGACATTTTCCTTCACTTGGTTGCCCGTGACTACGTTTGCATGTGGTGGCAGTGTCTCAGCCTTCTGGCTAATCCCCAGGACAACAGGTGAAGTATGTGTTTATGTGTGTACTTCCCCTTTAAGTGGCTGTCTTCCCTTGCCTTGTGTTGGAAGGGTTAACTTCCTTCCTAGTGTGTGTGCACTGGGTGTCTGTGTGTGGGTGTGGCTACATGGGCTATAAAGCCTCAGTTAAGATCAGTAGTCTGAGGTGTACTTCAGCCATGGCTAGCTGGAGTCATCCTCCTGTGTTATACTATCTGCCAGTGGGGGCCACCCTTGTGGTCATAAGTTCATGTATGGTGTTGTGAAGATGTTGCTTTGGTCTCTTTATTTATTGCAGCGTATGGGTTCCTGTGTGGTGTGTGCTGTGTCTCTTGTGTTGTTGTGGACAGCAGCACTTATACATGGGTTCCAGGCTCTGTGTCTGTGGCAGGTAGGTGTGGTTCTAGTTGCACTTACCTGCCATTGCCATATGTCTGTTTCTGTTTTCCCTTTCTTTATAACTTGGCCAGTGAGACTCCTGTTCGTCCGTATCCAGGAGGAACAGGTAGTCTTACCCTGCTCCTAGTCCAGGGCCACCCTGAGGGCGAGTAGGAATATTAGGTTCCGGAGTATGAGCCCTCCTACCATCAGGGTAGGCTCATACGGCTAGGAGACAGGGTCAGAATTAGGGATTGATAGGAGGTGACCTGATTCCTGTCCTGGCCTTGCACTGACCATCCATCTTCTGGCATCGCACGGCTGAGGGTTTTCCCCATCCTCAGCCGTGACAATTACATTTAGTACTTGTCTTATTATTCTGTACCAGCTGAGGCAGAGGAGTAGTGGTAGAGCAGCAGAAGAGAAGCAAGGCACACTGGCAGGCAGGCAGCCAGTGGTGTAGTAGAGTACAACTCTCTTAGGCATCGTGGTGGGAAGTGTGAGGGGCGGGCTAGCAGATGCACCTTGCATGGCGTGTCTGAAGGTTAATTAAAGCTGCAGTGCAGCGTCAGGGCTACTAAGTAATGGCAACAAGACTGGAATGTTTTGCCCTCATTTGGCATACCAGTAGAACATGGCCAGCTTGCCATATTTTGCATGCTTGCCTAAGGTTGCTGACTCCTGCACTAGGTCATGTCAAAAATGTTTATTGATGCAACTACGATCCAACACTTTTGGAGGTCATGGCAGAGGCTGAGCTAAATCACAGATACGTATCCCCATGTAAGCTAGCACTCCCCAGAGAGGATAAGTAGATATGCAGGAAGACCCTAAAGCTTGTATTACACTGGCAGTGTAATACACTGACTGGTTTGTAGTAACGCTCGTTAGCAATCATCTGGTAGTGTAATACTGTCGCCGACTACCCGATGAATAAGTGTTTGCTGAAAGATCATGATTAGCTGGTGGTAGATCATGCTGTCTAATCACGATCTGCTGCCGACAAATAACTAGACAGCAGAAGGACAAGTGATGGCATAACGATCGCTTCTCCCCATGCTGTGGAGAAGATCGCTGCATGTAATAGCAGCTGTGTCCTCTGCTAGCGAGCAGACAATTGCCGGGAAGGAACGCTTCTCTCCCAACAATGGTCTGCAGAATAGGGATGGGTAATACAGTCTTCATGGTCAGACGCAGAACAGCCAAAGAGAGTCACAGATACAGCACTGGGCATAAGCACACACATAAAAAAAAGCAGCACCTTCACATAAAAATACCATTTCTTTTATTGAATACAAATTACAAAAAGGGGGCAAATATAAGCTAAAAACACAAATAGCATACAAATTCAAATAAGAACCGATCCCAATTCCTAAGATGCAGGATGTCAAAGTCACAGTCAACAGTTATATCTCCCAATAAATATATGTCTTGTGAAAAGACAATAAACAAATCGATAATTAGTGCATCAAAAATATTGCAGTGTCAAACAGGCCCAGTGGTAATAAAGTGAGAGCCATCCGAATGAAAAAGGGTGGGTTGCACAAGAAGTGGTTTAGGGTTGTCTCTGCAGGCTTCCATGTGGGTGTGAGAAACCCCACACATAGAGATTTCCTCAGGGGTAACGTGTTACTCAAAGCCTGGTTTACATTGAATTATGCAATGCACCCCTATATGATCAATGGAAAATGTCTATATAAAGTTCTCACTTCGTGGAGGAAATGTATCATTCCACCAATGCCACTTTATGGTCATCAATATCATTAACCTGAAAAACCTCTATAAAAAAAAAATGCAAAGACTTTTATTTACTTTTTGTTTTCTTTGGTTGGTGGGTTATGTTTTGCTTAGATTTACTTAATAACATTGAAAAATCTGTCAGTTTAGCATGTTAAAAGATGTCTGTCTCCTCCAAAATCTGTTTCAGGGTAAGCATACTGCCAAGTGTCCTGAAACATAACAATAATTTTCTTGAAAAAAATCAGACCCACTAATCCTGAGAATTTTTTTTTTTTTGTGGTCTGTGGGAAGGATTTCTCCATTTGGCGCATTTGGCTTCCCCTGCATCATCGGTACCGGCTCTAAAATCTCAGGGACTGAAAGGGAGGAGGTCTGGGTGATATTACTGACTGATTAATTTTAGAATTAATGCTAAATGAATTGGATTTGTTACGAATTTCACAAGAAAATTTTCTGCAAAACGAATCCAATTCCAATTCGTTTTGGATGTACTATGTAAAGACGGATCACCTGACACTGGGAGGAAGTAGGAGGGGGCTTTCCCTGATTGGTTCAGAGTCTGACAGACAGCCTGATCAGCCAATCAGCTGTATGCAGGCAGGTATTTCTGCTCAGAAAGAAGAAAAGTCATTTTTTTCACAGCTAGGTTTGTGAAAGGATGTGTTACATAGCAGGGGCGTTGCTAGATTAAAACATTCAGGGCCTGGGCCCCGGATGTTTTATCCCAGGACCCAAATGTACTGCCTGCCTGCTAGATACAACTGTATTGCCATCCTCAGGACTGCAATACAATTGAATCTAATGCCCTGCAGGAGCTGAAGGACCTGTGATGACATCACAGTCCATATGTTCAGTTCTTAATGTAGTAGCTGAAAAGGACCTGCGATGATGTCACCATCATGTGACCACTGCAGGAGAGGACGGCACAGCAGTGAAGAGAATTCCTGGGAAGAAGCTGTGGTGAGGTCTGCTACATGAGGAGAGGTAAATGAAGGGAGAGGCAGAGCAATGCTGGAAATTTATTTAACTGGGACTGTATGTTAGGGCTGAAGGGAGGGAAGTTATTTACATAGGACAGTGGGGTGGAGTGATATTATTTACATGGGACTGAAAGTTAAGGGGGTGATGTTGTTTACAAGGGAATGTATGTTGGAGGTGGCTGGGGCACGGTGATTTTATTTACATGGGACTATATGTTAAAGGCAGCTGTGGGAGGGAGTGATATTATTTATATGGGACTGAATGTTGAGGGTTTATGTAATTTACACGGGACTGCATGTTGGAGGTGGCTGGGGAGGGGGTGATTTTATTTACATGGGACTGCATGTTGAAGGTGTCTGGCGGAGTGATGTTATTTACATGGGACAGAATATTAAGGGGGTGATGGGACTGTATGTTGACGGTGGCTAGGGAGGGGGTGATGTTCTTTACATGGCACTGTATGTTGAAGGTGGCTGGGGAGGGGGTGATGTTCTTTACACGGGACTGTATGTTAAAGGCGGCCCGGGAGGAGGTTATGTTATCCACGTGGGACTGTATACTGTAGGAGGCAGGAGAGATGGTGTGATGTTATTTACATGGGACTGTATTTTGGCGGGGGCTGTAGATAGAGAGGGATGTTATTTACATGGGACTGTATATTGGAGGGGGCTGGAGAGATGGTGTTATGGCATTTACATGGGACTTTATGGCGGAGGGAGGGAAATAATGTTATTTACATGGGACTGTATGGTGGAGGGGCTGAGGAATTATTAATTTCTGAGGACACTAAACTGAGGATTATAAATACTGGGGCACTTCAGGGTGAGCGTTATCACAGTAGGGGGCATTATAAATACTGGGGGCACTGTAAATCCAGGTGACATTAGGTGTTCTTATTACTACTGGAGGTTGTATAGGAGGGACTTATAGATCCGCATTATTTCTACTAAGAGCAATATGGGGGCCTTATTACTACTGAGGGGTCTGCAGAGCTTTATTACCACTGGGGGAACAATAGGGGGCCTTATTTCTACTGGAGGCTCTGTAAGGGCATTAATAATACTGGAGGGCTCTTCAACTAATGGGGGCACTCTTAGGGAGCATTATCACAATTGGGGGCACTGTAGGGGCAGTATTACTAATAAGGGTATTCTAGATGGGAATTACTATTGGTGGGACTATGAGGAGCACTATTACTATGGGGAAGATTATCTGTATGGCACAAATCTTTCTTCAGGATACTATTTGGGGGTACAGAAAAGTGAAGAAGCTAAGATTTCTGTGTTTTACACTCTGCAGAAACGGGGCGGCTGAGAGAAGTTGTCCGTACTGAATGGAGAAGATGATGACAGAGCATATCTGCATTAGAGGAGACGTCACCTTGGGAGTACTGGATGTGAGAGGTACATGCTGCTGTATAGCTGTATAGCAAGTACAGTAAAATGTCTTCAATGCTACTGTTTGCGAGAAGGGGGGGGCGGTTGGTTGACTTTGGGCCATATGGGCCATATGCATTGGGGCTTGGGCCCCATATCTTTTGAGACCCTAGCAATGCCCCTGTTACATAGTAACATAGTTTATAAGGCCAAAAAAAGACATCTGTCCATCCAGTTCGGCCTGTTATCCTGCAAGTTGATCCAGAGGAAGGCAAAAAAAAAAACTGTGAGGTAGAAGCCAATTTTCCCCACTTAACCCCTTAGGGACACAGCCTTATTTCACCTTAAGGACCAGGCCATTTTTTGCAAATCTGACCAGTGTCACTTTAAGTGCTGATAACTTTAAAACACTTTGACTTATCCAGGCCATTCTGAGATTGTTTTTTCGTCACATATTGTACTTCATGACACTGGTAAAATGAAGTAAAAAAAATTATTTGACTCTGCCGTTTACAGAAACACCCCATATGTGGCCATAACCTACTGTACAGCCACACAGCGGGGCGTAGAGTGAAAGGTGCGCCGTATGGTTTTTGGAAGCCAGATTTTGCTGGACTGTTTTTTTGACACCATGTCCCATTTGAAGCCCCCTGATGCACCCCTAGAGTAGAAACTCCATAAAAGTGACCCCATCTACACCCCTCAAGGTATTCAAAACTTATTTTACAAACTTTGTTAACCCTTTAGGTGTTGCACAAGATTTAATGGAAAATAGAGATACAATTTCAAAATTTCACTTTTTTGGCAGATTTTCCATTTTAATATTTTTTTTCCAGTTACAAAGCAAGGGTTAACAGCCAAACAAAACTCACTATTTATGGCCCTGATTCTGTAGTTTACAGAAACACCCCATATGTGGTCGTAAACTGCTGTACGAGCACACGGCAGGGCGCAGAAGGAAAGGAATGCCATACGGTTTTTGGAAGGCAGATTCTGCTGGACAGTTTTTTTGACACCATGTCCCATTTGAAGCCCCCCTGATGCACCCCTAGAGTAGAAACTCCAAAAAAGTGACCCCATTTTAGAAAGTACGGAATAGGGTGGCAGTATTGTTGGTACTAGTTTAGGGTACATATGATTTTTGGTTGCTCTATATTACACTTTTTGTGTGGCAAGGTAACAAGAAATAGCTTTTTTGGCACTTTTTTTTTGTTATTTACAACAGCCATCTGACAGGTTAGATCATGTGGTAATTTTATAGAGCAGGTTGTCACGGACGCAGCAATACCTAATATGTATACAATTTTTTTTATTTATGTAAGTTTTATACAATAACTTCATTTTTAAAACCCAAAATTTTTTTAGTGTCTCCATAGTCTAAGAGCCATAGTTTTTTCAGTTTTTGGGCGATTATCTTGAGTAGGGTCTCATTTTTTGCGGGATGAGATGATGGTTTGATTGGCACTATTTTGGGGTGCATATGACTTTTTGATCACTTGCTATTACACTTTTTGTGATGTAAGATAGCAAAAAATGGCTTTTTTTACACCATTTATTTTTTTATTTTTTTTACGGTGGTCACCTGAGGGGTTAGGTCATGTGATATTTTTATAGAGCCGGTCGATACGGACGCGGCGATACCTAATATGTATACTTTATTTTTATTTATGTAAGTTTTACACAATGATTTTATTTTTGAAACATCATGTTTTAGTGTTTCCATAGTCTAAGAGCCATAGTTTTTTCAGTTTTTGGGCGATTATCTTGAGTAGGGTCTCATTTTTTGCGGGATGAGATGACGGTTTGATTGGTACTATTTTGGCGTACATGCGACTTTTTTGATCACTTATATTACCTTTTTTGGGAAGTAAGGTGGGCAAAATTTCAATTTTCTCATAGTTTTTATTTTTTTATTTTTATGGCGTTCACCGTGCGGGAAAAGTAACATGACCGTTTTATATATCAGGTCGTTACGGACGCGGCGATAACTAATATGTGTAGTGTATTTTATTTTTTGAATTTTTATTCAGTGATAAATGTGGTTTTTTTATCTTAACTTTTTTCACTTTTTTTTTCATTTTTTTGACCCAGACCCACTTGGTTCTTGAAGATCCAGTGGGTCTGATGTCTGTAAAATACAGTACAGAACCCTATAGGGTTCTGTACTGTATTTTACTTACACTGAACAGATCTATGCTTTTAGCATAGATCTATTCAGCACCATGGACAGCAGGACGCCTGAGCAGGCGTCCTGTTGCCATGGTAACCTTCACCGCCTGCCACAACTTCGCAGACGGGGAAGGGTGAGGACGGGGCTTCGGGGGGCTGCCTGGGGGCTTTCTCCCTCTCCATCGGGGGGCTGCAAAGGCACAGCAGCCCCCCGATGGGAGAGGGAGGGAGCTCCCTGACCGATGACAGTTAACCTTTTCCATACAGCGGTCCGTACGGACCGCGGTATGGAAAGGGTTAAACGGCTGACATCTGCACAGATGTCAGCCGTTTATACCAGGGTGTCAGCAATGTGCTGGCACCCTGGTATAACCCACTAGAAGCCAACAAATTTTCAAGGGGAGGCGGGCGGGGGATCGCGATCCCGCCTGCCGCACTGCCCGCCTCCCGCAACGCCCCCACCGCCTGTGACACCCCCCTTGCACCACCCGCCTGCATCAAATCGTGCAGGGGGAGGTGAAATCTTGATTTTTAGGCACTCTAAAGTTTCTGATCCTCAGAAACTGCAAAAAGCGCAGCAAACCGCAGGTCTGAATTGACCTCCGGTTTGCTGCGATCGCCGACACGGGGGGTCACATGACCCCCCCTGGCATTGTGACAGGATGCCGGCTGAATGATTTCAGCCGGCATCCTGTTCAGATTAATCCCTGGGGCGCCGGAATGCCTATTTAAAGTTAGGACGCACCGGTACGTCCTGTGTCCTTAAGGACTCGGGAAACAGGGTGTACCGGTACGTCCTGTGTCCTTAAGGGGTTAAGGGGGAAAAAAATTCCTTCCTGACTCAAATGAGGCAATCAGAATAACTCGATCAACGACCCCTCTCTAGTAGCTATAGCCTGTAATATTATTACACTCCAGAAATACAGGGTGGGCCATTTATATGGATACACCTTAATAAAATGGGAATGGTTGGTGATATTAACTTCCTGTTTGTGGCACATTAGTATATGTGAGGGGGGAAACTTTTCAACATGGGTGGTGACCATGGCGGCCATTTTGAAGTTGGCCATTTTGAATCCATTTTTTCAATAGGAAGAGGGTCATGTGACACATCAAACTTATTGGGAATTTTAAAAGAAAAACAATGGTGTGCTTGGGTTTAACGTAACTTTATTCTTTCATGAGTTATTTACAAGTTTCTGACCACTTATAAAATGTGTTCAATGTGCTGCCCATTGTGTTGGATTGTCAATGCAACCCTCTTCTCCCACTCTTCACACACTGATAGCAACACCGCAGGAGAAATACTAGCACAGGCTTCCAGTATCCGTAGTTTCAGGTGCTGCACATCTCGTATCTTCACAGCATATGCTGTATTGTGGTCTGACTTGCGATTTGTAAAGTGGTAGGACTATGTTCTCATCACGGGCATCTATGCCCCTCTTGATGCAACTCATTAGCTTATTGGCCTTGGCAGCAGCTGCCTGACACTGGTTTTTACAGCTTAGTTTGCTGTTCACTAAAATTCCTAGGTCCTTTTCCATGTCAGTGTTACCCAGTGTTTTACCATTTAGTATGTACGGGTGACCTGCATTATTCCTTCCCATGTGCATAAGCTTACATTTGTCAGTGTTAAACCTCGTCTGTTGTGGCAATGTCTACCCAAAAACAATTGTAGACACCAGCCAGGTACTAGAAACACTATAGGGAGAGAATATGGAGATATAATTATGTAGATTTTAAAGTTTTATCAGGGAAAGCTTAGCAAAGAGAGTGAGTGAGGGACTGGTCACTGTTTAAGTTGTTTCATACAGCTTGCTGCATTACAAAATCGTCAAGGAAACTAAGGGAGTCATTTATTATCCCGAAATAAGCCTATGTTAGCCGTATTTCTGGCGCAGATTGTGGACCCGCTCACAGGTGACATGTGAGTAGGACAGGTCTAAAAAAAATTGGGTGTGGCATGGGCGGGGACGTGCTGATAGGCTCGTCTCATTCATCATTTGAAAATGGTCTAAATGTAAGCCAGACAGGAAGCTGTCTTACATTTAGACTGGCGCTGGATGTGCCGTAGTTATGTAGAGGCCTGCGCCTCTTCATAACTTCGGCGGATCCACCACCATATATAGGGCTTATTAAGACTGGCATCTAAAACTCCGGTCTTAATAAGTGACCCCCTAATATTTTTCTGTATGAACAGCCAGCCAGCTTTTTATTTTTTGGGAGAAAAAAAGGTTTCTATGGTTTGTAGACTTATTACCAGCACCCCTTTACCATACATTCTGCTACAAACACTGAGGAACTGCCCTCTCTTATTTTCCCCAAAAAAAATTCTATTTACCATTTGCAATTGGGCATTTCAATGAATTATACCCATGTTATTGAACGCATTGTATATTACTTCAACATACTGTTCAGTGTTATTGTACTGCAATAACACCAGTATTATACTGGTGTTATTGAAAGCACTGTATATTATTGCAAGACACCATTCAGTGTTACAGAAAACACATTTTACCTCAGTAACGTCATTATTATACCCATGCTATTGAACGCATTATGTATTACTACAAGATACCATTCAGTGTTATAGCAAAAACATTTTACTGCAATAAAGCCATTATTATGACAGTGTTATTGAACATGTTGTATATTACTGCAAGATACCATTCAGTGTAATAGTAAACACATTTAACTGCAATAATGCCAGTATACCCATTTTAGCAAACTTGCTGTATTACTGCAAGATACAGTTTAATTACAGCAAACATATTTCGCAATAATGCAAAAACCGCATTATTACTATTGTAAACTGTCAATAACAGTGTGCATTGTGTCTGTAGAAAAGGAAGGACATTTAATTGCACCTGTCTTTAAATTACACTTGCAATTTTGCTAGCACTGTTAAATAATCATCTGTCTACTATACCCGTGACTTTTCATTTATAGGCCTCATAATAAAATGCCTGGTAAACAGAATTGTGGAAGTTAGAACGTGGGTAGTAGTATAAATAGCACTAGCAGCACCAGCGGTCCAGCCAGCAGAGTTAGTAGTAGTAGGTCACAGTACTTGATCGGTGCCACATTATTAATGAGGACATAGAGGGTAAGATTGTGATTTGGATTGTTCACTTCTCTCAATCACAGCAGGATTATGTGGATGTTACCTCTGAGTCTGACACTGTGCCTTGGAGCCAGGGGTCACAGCATTCCTCCTGCTCCTCCTCCTTGCAACCCCAGAAAAGTTTTTCAGTTGCATCATCTCTTCACTGTCTCCTCCTAGTGGGCAACAAAAACCCATACTCTATGGAACATACTCAAAATACTCTCCCTGTTGATGACTTGTGTTATTACAGTCAGCATTTGGACTGCCTTTAAGAAGAGGTTCAGGCACGAGGGAAGGGGGGGACCCAAGACAAAGCTATGTTGGTGGTGGTTTTAGTAATTGCACTTGTAGCCATGGTGGTGGCGGTAGGGGCAGTGGCACTTGGGGAAAATACAAAGTAGGGAATCAGGGGAGGCCCAGGAGCTCACGATGATATTGTCACTGCCTCCCCTGTGAGAGATCTGAGAAGATCGGATAGACTTGCAGCACGTGAGTCTATCTGAAAGGTCTTTCTGTGTTTCCTTTCTGTTTGATGTTGCTGGCAGGATCCCACCTCTCAACAGGTTCTGCTCATTATCTGTGAAGAGGCTCTATTTAAGTCCGCCTCTTACTGCTGACTTTGCGGTTGATATTTTCCTTCTGGAGTTCTATGCTGGTTTTTTGTGGATCATCTGCTTCCCTCTCGTCTCAAGCTAAGTTCTCCTGTTTCTCCTTGGTGTGTGTGTTGTTTCTAGGTCTAAGGGAGACGCTGATCCCTTCATGGTGGAAGGTACAGACTGTCTAATTCCCCGCGCCCTAAGTTAGGGTTTGCGACAGTATCAGCAGGGCATAGGTTCCAGCGTATGAGTTTGTTCACCATCAGGACTTACTCATACTGTCAGTAGTCAGGGAAAGGCTCAGGGATTGTTAGGAGGTTACCATTCCCTCTTCCCTAGCTTTGAGGCCTAGTCTGTTTTCCTGTCGCTGTTTGTTTATTTGGTATTCCCCTTATCCCCACTTACCATGAGATTATCAACCACCCCTACCGTTATTATTTTCCTTTCTCTGTGCAGATATGGATACGGTTACTGCATTGGTTAATCACATGCAGGGATTATCTTTGAAGGTAGCTGACCTCTGTAATTCTGTTGCACGGTTTCAGAATTCTCAGGAGTCTGGTTCCGCCAGTGGAACCCAGGTCAGCCTTGAACCTAAAACCAGAGTCTTGTAAACTGTATTTTCGACTGTGTCCACTCTCTTCTGGGGACGAGAATCAAAGAGTGGGGATTATTATTTCTCTGCTGAAAGGTGATGCTCAGTCCTGGGCTTTTTCTCTACTGATCGGTTCCCAATCCCTCTGATCGCTGGAGGAATTTTTTAGAGCCCTGGGCCTTATATATGATGACCCAGACGGGTTTCCCTGGCCGAATCTTTGCTGTGTAGCTTGCGTCAGGGAGAACGTTCTGCAGAGTCATATTGCTCTGAATTTAGATGAGCGACTGATTTGGAGTGGAATGACCCAGCACTCTGTAGTCAGTTCTGTCAAGGGCTGTCTGAGAAACTAAAAGACGCCCTGGCATTCCACGGAAACCCTGATTCTTTGGAGGCGGCTATGTCCCTGGCTGTACGGATTGATAGACGCCTGAGAGAGAGGTGCAAGGTTACCCTCACTCAGGACGCACTACTATATGGGGAAGCAGTCTCTTCTGTCCCTCGGGGTACAGAGATACTCAAGCTCGTGTCTGGTGATGAGCTTATGCAATTGGGACA
This sequence comes from Bufo gargarizans, assembly GCF_014858855.1. NCBI lineage: Eukaryota > Metazoa > Chordata > Amphibia > Anura > Bufonidae > Bufo > Bufo gargarizans. The sequence continues at coordinate 370,181,907 of NC_058080.1, forward strand.
GGTCTCTTCAGGCCCTGGTAATAGGAACTACAGGGTTCAGAGAAGACTTTGTTCTTCTGTGGTAAAGAA